>NC_134354.1:770737382-771047382 GCF_048569485.1 Anomaloglossus baeobatrachus
TGAGTGAAATCTAAATTAAAATATGGTAGCAAAACAGATTTGTGATTCTCCGAATGTATTGTTTTGCTTGTACAAAAAAATAAGGAAAGAATGAGAAATAAACATTCATTACCGCGGGTGGAATATCGGAGAGACATCTTTATTCGGGGACGGGGGTGTAGACTGATGTAATGTTTTCATTATGTAAAACACAAACGCTCATCAACTCTGCCAGGCTACATGAATATATTGACCACCCTAGTCTGATCCCCAGATTGTAGCCCCCCGAAGTGGTCATCCATTGTCAGCCTATCCGCGGCTCATATCAAGATTAGAGAAGAGCGAAACTGAGGTTTGATGTTCGGTGTTCATAGCAAACAAAGACTTTACAAAAAAAACCCCAAAAAAAACAGCGTTTGCGTTCGGAGATCAGGTGCGTCACATATACAAACCACTTGGGCGAGCCTCGCTGTGCTCGGGTACACTCGGTGCTCAGCCCAGTGCGAGCCACAGTGTTTGGTTGGCTCGCACTGGGTGGAACAACAGCGTGATCGGATGTAGTGTGCACCAAAACCACTGTCCACCCGCGCCCCAGAAGTGTTCTGTTTATGGCTGGCTGTATGTGTGGGGAGACCCGGACTGCTCAATTAGTGACTTCCATTGGGGTTCAGGTCAAAATCCAAATCCCAAACTGAACTTTTCCAAAAGTTGGGCTGAACCCTCTGAAACTGAACGTCAACAGGTTCGCTCATCTCTAGCCAAGGGTCATTACCAAGAAATAGGTCCAAGCCAGAGAGACGTCCTCGAGAAGATCCAATGAAAACATGCTCTCAAGGTCAATATCCTGGGGGATAACCAGAGGAGATATGAAGAAAGTAGTTCCCGTTGGTCTTGGCTAAACGAGGGGGTCATAGAGGCCCCTCGGCAACATAGAAAGACACCCATGGTGTAAGGATGAGGACCTGTTACAGATTTTGTATTGGGACACAAAGAAAAAGTCAATACATTACATAAATTAGTGAACATGATAGTGATAACACAATAGAGTACAAACAGATATTGAAAACATCCAGAGCCCATTATGGCAGTGACCAGTACCACTGGGATGGCGACTGAAGCTGTGAGTAAACTACACCTTGAACCCACAGAGACTGTGTTGGCTTGTCCTTACCGGCGTCGCCGCCCAGCACAAGGCAAGGAATCCTTCAGCGGTGGCTACTCCTGGCCGCATACCACAGGTGGTGTCACGACAAACTCTCCCAAATACCCCGCTTCCTCCACCATTTACTGTACGTCTCAGAGCAACAGAACCGGGCAAGGCCACATCGCTTGACCCAACCCAAAATGGCCCGGCAACGAGTAGTTTAACCACCTGCTCCGTGGGGTGCTACACTGAGGTCCTGTTCTTGTCAAACAGAGATTATCACAAAGCTCGCTGATCGTCATGGCAGTGTCAGGCTCTGTTCACATTGCAGAGTCCGACACTATGTCCGATGGTTTCTCTGGTGTTTCTTATCAACTCAGGCAGACCCAAGCGTCAACCTGTTGACTGCTCATTCATAGACAGGCTAGCAAAAGTTAACCTCTGATAACCTGCTCATTAGGTTTGTTTGATCACATGTTGTAAGCCAATCACTTTTGCTCTTCTCATTTTTAGGCTGGAGGAAATCTGCTTACACCAACTATACTTTCTACTGTGTTGGTCTGTAAGTTGTGCCCCAGATTTGCTGGAGAAAGAGTTGCTTTGTGCTTGGTGCTGTTATGGAGTTACCCCTGTCTTCTTGTTGTTTCCACTCTGCTCTTGTTTTCCTCGTAATCTCTTCTTGCCTTATACCTCTGTGTGTGCGTGCTGTGTGACAGAGTTTTGGATTTCCCTCTCTATCAATTTCTGTGGATTAAATCACATTCCTGTCCTGGCGCCCTCTGGGGTAGGGGGTGGTGGTATAAGATCATGACTGGTCAAGTGCAGGGCCAGGAAGGAGACTCAGACATCCCCACCATTAGTCAAAAACTGGAGGACAAAAGGTGGCTAATATGCAAAAAAGTACAAATATTTATTAAATGATAAACAATTCATTGCAAAGAGTCGTGGAGAAGATGAAGCAGACATGACAAAACACTGGCACAATAAGGTAATATAACAATTAGTACAAAAAGCTGCACAAGGGACCAGACTGGTAATATACAATGCAATGACAATGTAAGTACATGGATAATCTAAAGAACATACCCAGTGCAGCCAAGATAACAAGTGATAAAGTGCCAGAGTGCAAATGAAGAAGGTCTGGATACCCCCCTAGGAAGGGTAACGCGCGTTTCGCGTGGAAAGAGTGACACGCTTCGTCAGACCATAAGGGATATGAATTTCTCCGTTACCGGAAGTACTAAATGGGCCAGGTGACGCATCACATGGTCCTTGTTAGCCAATGGATGGTGAAGCGGTCGGCGCCTGCGTGGTCGGCGCAGGCGGCCGGGGATGCGCGTACAGCGTCAGGCAGGGCGTGCACGAAGGGGGGCGTAGCTCCCCGTCATACACGCCGTTACCAGGGAGACGCCGTCGGGCAAGCCGGGACGCCAAGCGCGGACCACGCATGCGCACAAGCACACCATCCACGTCGGGGAAAGAACAGCTGGAAATAGTATCCTCGATATATAAACATAAGTGGTGCCCGCCAGGTGCCAACGGTAAATCACATCAAGGCATATAATAATGAGTCTAATCCACAAATAAGAATAATGGATTCCATGATGGGCATGATGTTAAATGTCCATGACGAGCACACATGCAGAGACCAAAAGACTCCGAAATAAGTTCTTCAAACCGACAGTGGTGGTTAGGTGCTGGTCACACAGAACGGAGAAAAAGAACTGTAGAAAAAAATGAAGAAATAAGAAAAAATTTTTGATTAAAAACAATGTAAAATCGTTAAAATTCTGGAACAAGTGCCCGAGAATAAAGAACAGGCAAATGTTCCAGAAAAAGAAAACAGGGGGGAGGAAGGGAGGAGCTAAAGAAAAGGGGCAAAGGTAAGGGACTCATTCAGACCAGCTGGGGTCATAGACCCCAAAGTGGTAATCCACTTAGTTTCCCTTTGGGCAAGAATTTTCTTAATATTGCCACCCCTGCTACCGACATGAATAACATCAATGCCCTTAATCCTAAGTGACTTGCTGTTACAGTCATGATGGCTACGAAAATGTCGGGGCAGGGTTTTAAGAGTCGAAATGTCCACCACCGTCTTAGCCGCACCGATGTCCCTCACATGTTCACGGACCCTAATTCGGAGTTCCCGTGAAGTCAGACCTATGTAGACCTTTGGACAGCCGCAAGTGGCATAATAAACCACATTCGAGGTTGCGCAAGACACGTAACACCTGATGTCAAACGTGCGGCTGCCATCTACAGTTGTGAAGGTCTTACTGCGGGGGACATTGGTGCATGCAAGACAGTGGCCACATGGAAAACAACCGTGTAAGGGGGCAATTTGGCCAAAAGGATGGGACACTGCTGGAACATAGTGACTGCGCACAAGGTAATCCTTCAAATTCCTGGAACGTCGCGCCGTCATAAGTGGATGGTCAGACAAATGGGAGCTCAGGCTAGGGTCACTCTTCAGAATTGGCCAGTATTTGTTGAAAATATTGCGCATAGTTTGCCACTCATGGTTAAATGTTGAAATAAAGCGGACCTCTCCGAACCCCCTATTCCCTCGACCAGAAGACTGTAGGAGCTCCCGCCTCTGGGTATTCCGAGCCCGATTATAACCCTTTTTGATAGAACGGTGACTATAGCCCCTAGCAACCAATCTGGAGCTGAGATCTTCAGCCTGCGCCTTGAAGTTATCAGAAGTAGAACAAATCCGCTTCATTCTGAGAAACTGACCAACCGGGATAGCCTGAATAGTACTAGAGGTGTGAGAAGATGATGCATGTAAAAGGGAGTTGACCGATGTCGGTTTCCTAAAGACATCTGTCTGTAGTTGCCGACATGGGTCAACTCCAATGGAAATATCTAAAAAATCAATCTGCTGTAAATCAAATTTAAATGTGAGTTTAAGATTAATGGAATTATGATTCAATGTATCCATAAATGTGGTGAGCTGCTCCGCTGTACCCTGCCAAAGGATAAACACATCATCGATGTATCTAATCCAGCACTGCGCATGGGCAGCCGCCTGCACGCCCTCGTCGCCAAAAATGCCCCTCTCCCAATAGCCGAGGAACAGATTAGCGTACGAAGGCGCACAGGCCGCGCCCATCGCAGTGCCGCGTGTCTGTAAATAAAAACGGTCTTTGAAAATAAAAAAGTTGTGTGTGAGAATGAAACGGAGCAGCTCAAGTATAAGTTCACAGAAATGGCCATCCCGGTTGGTGTTGCCCAGAAAGAAGCGGACCGCCTCCAGGCCATCCTCATGATTGATGCTAGTATATAGGGCCTCGATGTCAGCTGTCACCAAAAGGGTATCAGTATCCACAAAAATCCCGTCAACCCTATTCAGGACGTCCGTCGTGTCTTTGGCATAAGATGGTAAGGTCTCAACAAGTGGCTTTAGGTAGTAATCTATAAATCGGCACACTGGATCACAGAGACCATCAATGCCAGACACGATTGGACGCCCCGGCGGGTTTTCGGGATTTTTGTGGATTTTGGGCAAGAGGTAAAATGTCGGAATCTTGGGATAGGTTACAAATAAGCCATCGAAGACTTTTTTAAAAAAGTCTTCGATGGCTTATTTGTAACCTATCCCAAGATTGTTGAGACCTTACCATCTTATGGGAGAGGGGCATTTTTGGCGACGAGGGCGTGCAGGCGGCTGCCCATGCGCAGTGCTGGATTAGATACATCGATGATGTGTTTATCCTTTGGCAGGGTACAGCGGAGCAGCTCACCACATTTATGGATACATTGAATCATAATTCCATTAATCTTAAACTCACATTTAAATTTGATTTACAGCAGATTGATTTTTTAGATATTTCCATTGGAGTTGACCCATGTCGGCAACTACAGACAGATGTCTTTAGGAAACCGACATCGGTCAACTCCCTTTTACATGCATCATCTTCTCACACCTCTAGTACTATTCAGGCTATCCCGGTTGGTCAGTTTCTCAGAATGAAGCGGATTTGTTCTACTTCTGATAACTTCAAGGCGCAGGCTGAAGATCTCAGCTCCAGATTGGTTGCTAGGGGCTATAGTCACCGTTCTATCAAAAAGGGTTATAATCGGGCTCGGAATACCCAGAGGCGGGAGCTCCTACAGTCTTCTGGTCGAGGGAATAGGGGGTTCGGAGAGGTCCGCTTTATTTCAACATTTAACCATGAGTGGCAAACTATGCGCAATATTTTCAACAAATACTGGCCAATTCTGAAGAGTGACCCTAGCCTGAGCTCCCATTTGTCTGACCATCCACTTATGACGGCGCGACGTTCCAGGAATTTGAAGGATTACCTTGTGCGCAGTCACTATGTTCCAGCAGTGTCCCATCCTTTTGGCCAAATTGCCCCCTTACACGGTTGTTTTCCATGTGGCCACTGTCTTGCATGCACCAATGTCCCCCGCAGTAAGACCTTCACAACTGTAGATGGCAGCCGCACGTTTGACATCAGGTGTTACGTGTCTTGCGCAACCTCGAATGTGGTTTATTATGCCACTTGCGGCTGTCCAAAGGTCTACATAGGTCTGACTTCACGGGAACTCCGAATTAGGGTCCGTGAACATGTGAGGGACATCGGTGCGGCTAAGACGGTGGTGGACATTTCGACTCTTAAAACCCTGCCCCGACATTTTCGTAGCCATCATGACTGTAACAGCAAGTCACTTAGGATTAAGGGCATTGATGTTATTCATGTCGGTAGCAGGGGTGGCAATATTAAGAAAATTCTTGCCCAAAGGGAAACTAAGTGGATTACCACTTTGGGGTCTATGACCCCAGCTGGTCTGAATGAGTCCCTTACCTTTGCCCCTTTTCTTTAGCTCCTCCCTTCCTCCCCCCTGTTTTCTTTTTCTGGAACATTTGCCTGTTCTTTATTCTCGGGCACTTGTTCCAGAATTTTAACGATTTTACATTGTTTTTAATCAAAAATTTTTTCTTATTTCTTCATTTTTTTCTACAGTTCTTTTTCTCCGTTCTGTGTGACCAGCACCTAACCACCACTGTCGGTTTGAAGAACTTATTTCGGAGTCTTTTGGTCTCTGCATGTGTGCTCGTCATGGACATTTAACATCATGCCCATCATGGAATCCATTATTCTTATTTGTGGATTAGACTCATTATTATATGCCTTGATGTGATTTACCGTTGGCACCTGGCGGGCACCACTTATGTTTATATATCGAGGATACTATTTCCAGCTGTTCTTTCCCCGACGTGGATGGTGTGCTTGTGCGCATGCGTGGTCCGCGCTTGGCGTCCCGGCTTGCCCGACGGCGTCTCCCTGGTAACGGCGTGTATGACGGGGAGCTACGCCCCCCTTCGTGCACGCCCTGCCTGACGCTGTACGCGCATCCCCGGCCGCCTGCGCCGACCACGCAGGCGCCGACCGCTTCACCATCCATTGGCTAACAAGGACCATGTGATGCGTCACCTGGCCCATTTAGTACTTCCGGTAACGGAGAAATTCATATCCCTTATGGTCTGACGAAGCGTGTCACTCTTTCCACGCGAAACGCGCGTTACCCTTCCTAGGGGGGTATCCAGACCTTCTTCATTTGCACTCTGGCACTTTATCACTTGTTATCTTGGCTGCACTGGGTATGTTCTTTAGATTATCCATGTACTTACATTGTCATTGCATTGTATATTACCAGTCTGGTCCCTTGTGCAGCTTTTTGTACTAATTGTTATATTACCTTATTGTGCCAGTGTTTTGTCATGTCTGCTTCATCTTCTCCACGACTCTTTGCAATGAATTGTTTATCATTTAATAAATATTTGTACTTTTTTGCATATTAGCCACCTTTTGTCCTCCAGTTTTTGATTGCTGCCTGTGGTGTGCATCCTGTTCCACGGTTTTAATTTCATTGTTTTTTCCGTGGTTTTCTCTTTATTGACATCATGTTTTGTGCCTAATGGATTGCTATGTTATTCTAATCCCCACCATTAGGGGTATCTCTGAGAATAGGGATAGCACAGGGCCCCGTGGTCTGAGTGTCAGCTTAGGGTCCATGGTTTCCCACTATCCCCATAGTCCATTGTGACAGTTTTATGGCAACTGAAGGGGGCCTACTACTAAATACATAGGTGATAAAATGACTGCTTGCCCATCCACTGGGACCTCCCATATCCCAGGAATTGGGGAGTGTCTAGGTCAGTCACAAAGAAGTGAGTAGGGAGCACCAGCTACATTACCACTCTATTTACACAAAGATCTTTTGGGACCTCGTTCACTGGGTCACATTGGACAGATGCTGTATATATGTCAGTCAAAGGTCGAAAAAGTATCAAGGGGTGTTCCCATGTTGGCACATTACCACCTATCCACTAGGTGATGATGATAAAGATCATGGTAAGTCCCAATGCTGGAATCCACACAGATCCCAAGACTGTAACTTGCCTCCTTTGGATAAAGTGTGAACCACCAGTATATTCTTCATGGGTGTCACGTCCGAGTTGCCGGGTGAGATGGAAGTAGGTCTACTGGACCAAGGTACCGTTCACTGACCCGGAGGAGCGGACCGGAGCGGCCACCAAGTCTTCACTCCTACCACCGAAGGTGGTAGCAGGTACACACGCTGGTAAGTGTCTGCCTGGACGCAGCCCCGGGGATCCCGATACCTCAGCAGCTGGCACCACAAGACGTAGACCAGGAACAGGGAAAGATGTTGGGATGATCCGAGACTGACTGGTACTTGTGGTAACTGGCAGATGGTAGTTGCAGGGACAAGAGGAACTAGATGGACAAGACAGGAAAACGGGCACAGAGAAGGGGTTAGACACCAAAACGGAGTGCGGTGGACCTGACAACGAGTACAGGCAGACTAACTACAGGGACACATTGAACAGGCACCTTCCAATATCATGACCTGAGGAAGGCGTCCCGCCGAAACGCGTAGTGGTATACATCTGCCATTCATCAGTGTGAACAAGCCGGTGTCTTTACTTGAGAAATGGATATATATTTTTAATCGCATTGATACAAATAAAGAAGCATTTTTATTTATCCCTTTGGAGTCCAGCTGGATCCTGTCCACTGTTTTGTTCTATTCCCAATAGAGGAGAATGCCTTATATACTTTGGGCTTAATGGTGGGGACTGGGAACTTCTTCCGGGAAAGGTCGCACTGGTCCTTTAAGAAAATGGAGAACAGCGTGGCCACACCCTAAGCTGCGCATGAACAAGTTTCGGGAGCCCGAGGAAGAAGCAGGCAGTGGGGATCAGGCAGGGACATGGCGGCACCCCTGACACGCAGGGAGCTGGGGTGCCAGCAGGGCAAGAGAGCCCCGAGGGCTGTGAGGGCGAGTGGAGGCCGCGGGCATAGTGGAGGTGAGCCGAGGAGAGCGCCGTCACTCCCGGGCTGGGAGTACTGACACTAGCAATGGGACTGTTGAAGAGTACCGTGCTTGGCTGTCTCCGGCAGTCTCATAGATCATAGTACTTTGGAGTCTCATCCTCCAGATCGGTGGGGATCCCAGTAGTGGGACATCCAGAACTTGAGCAGAAAGCAAAGCGATAACTATAATGGGAATAAGCATCCAAGTAGGGAAACCCTTTCAGGAGACCATAGATAGGACTCCTTGGATGATATATTGAGAATCTTGGGCAAAGAATAGTTTTTTACTTACTTTAACCCTGTTTTATTGTGGTGGAGCACAGCAGAAAAAAAATGACTGGTGATGAACTTGGCCGTCCTTCCTTCCGGAACCCTCGGAGAACATGCAAGGTCTTCTGAGTACACTACATCATTTTTTTTTTTTTCACCGGTTGGTTGTTGCACAATGTACTAAGAAAAATGAACGTGTTTCCAGTCTTTAGTTCGCAAATGTCTAAATGTTGTTGCCTTGGTAACAAAAGGTGATTCCTCATTAACCATTCTCCCGAAGTGCACAGGGATCTCAGATCCGCGCATGTTGATGGATGATTTATTAAGTCCATTTGTTTAGAGGTTTGTTTTTTTTCAAGCTCGAAGACGAAGAACTGAGTGCCAATATCACTTCAAGATCACTTCATGGTAATCAGAACCCGGACTGGTCAGCCTCCGCACAACACGTAGGAGACATATGGACGCGGGCGAGCACAATTAACACCTCGGAAACTTCTAAACCAGGGACAGCATGTCATGAATAGCTAACGATATTGCCAGGATGAACTGTACCCAATGGTTCCAGGGGAAATCTAGCGCACAACACCTCTGTGATTATGGTTTAATAAGAGGGACTTCAATAGGAATGGGCGACTTCTCGTGAGGAACCGGATGTCTTGTTGAATGCAATTAGCAGCACATTACAAGACATCTTTATTATGTAGAAAAGCCTTGGAAAGAATGGAGAGACGTGAATTTGCATCAAAGCACCGAAAACAGATGATTTCCACAGATGTGCACCTCCTAGGACAAGGCTGTGCACCTGTAACTCACTGTGCTAGGAAGAGTGCAAATCGATTTGCAGGATCCAGTCCAGCGGCCGTATCAGTGGTCTTTCATCCTCATACCTGATGGCATCCCTGGCTCCAATTTTAATTAGCTGGACTGGTGTGCCATCATCGTTGCAACACGGCGCACATGTGACGGCATCATCGTTGCAACATGGCGCACATGTGATGGCATCATCGTTGCAACATGGCGCACATCTGATGGCATCATCGTTGCAACATGGCGCACATGTGACAGCATCATCGTTGTAACATGGCGCACATGTGATGGCATCATTGTTGCAACATGGCGCACATGTGACGGCATCATCGTCGTAACATGGCGCACATGTGACAGCATCATCGTTGCAACATGGCGCACATGTGATGGCATCATCATTGTAACATGGCGCACATGTAATGGCATCATCGTTGCAACATGGCGCACATGTGACAGCATCATCGTTGTAACATGGCGCACATGTGATGGTGTCACGCTCCCCGGGTCCCCTGCCACGCTTCCCGGTTCCCCTGCCACGCTCCCCGGCTCCCCTGCCACGCTCCCCGGCTCACCTGCCTCGCTCCCCGGCTCCTCTGCCAGGCGTCCCCCGCTCCACAGCCTCCATGCTCCAGCACCTGCGGTCCCCAGGCAGCCCGGTCTCCGCTCCCGGCGCCCGTCGGCATCCCTGCTCCAGCCCGGCTCTTCTGCCTCCTGCTCACCGCTCCCTGCCCTGGCTTCTGGCACCCGGGCCTCGCGCATGCGCATTAGGGCGCGCGCGCGGTCATTGACCCTCTCTTAAAGGGCCAGCGTCCACTGACAGCATATTGAACACACAGGTACAGGGTATAAAGGGGTTTAATGTCCAAGAGGGCGGGGCCTGTTCTTCGTGTTTTGCTAGCTAGGAGTCAGGTCTCCTTGTGTCTTGCAGTATACTCACCTATCTCTCTCCTAGAGCCGCTCCTGCCTCGCCATCCGGTCCTGACGATTCCCGAACCCCGAACGGTGACTGTCCGCCATCCCGTCAGTCCATACCATCTCTGATCCCTGTGGTGACCCGTCTTCTCGCTCCATCGGTTCCGGACTCTGCCTGACAACATCTCGGCCTCCGAACCTGAGCTCCGTCACCCGGACTACCTTCGGTGACTCCGTGGTCCCAGGGACTTCTTCACTCCACTCCTTCGAACGGACTGTCCTGCTACCTGTAGTGCTCCGGCTACCGGACCCCTTGCCTTCAGTGAGGTGTTCGGCCCAGTGGATCCACCTCCTGGGTCTACCCGTCCACCTGGCCCTAACAGATGGCATCATCGTTGCAACATGGCGCACATGTGACGGCATCATCGTTGTAACATGGCGCACATGTGATGGCATCATCGTTGTAACATGGCGCACATGTGACGGCATCATCGTTGTAACATGGCGCACATGTAATGGCATCATCGTTGCAACATGGCGTACATGTGATGGAATGCCAGGACAATGTCACACAGTGTCTGGCTTAAAACTCGCTGAGTTTCAGGACTACTTCTGATGCTGTTCACACAGCAGAGTCGAACACTCTACATGATGCGGGCGGCACGGTGGCTCAGTGGTTAGCACTGCAGTCTTGCAGCGCTGGGGTCCTGGGTTCAAATCCCACCAAGGACAACATCTGTAAGGAGTTTGTATGTTCTCCCCGTGTTTGTGTGGGTTTCTTCCGGGTTCTCCGGTTTCCTCCCACACTCGAAAGACATACTGATAGGGACTCTAGATTGTGAGCCCCAATGGGGACAGTGTTGCCAATGTATGTAAATCGCTGTGGAATTAATAGCGCTATATAAATGAATAAAATTATTAATTATTATTATGCTGCTTTTGAGTTGCATAGACATGCTCGGGTGTCGAACAGCTGTGCTCTTGTTAGTAATCGGGCTTGCAGGAGTTAATTTCTGCTAGCCTGTGGATTGCTGCTTGAGTCACATGTTGCAGGAGACCTATCACAGTTGCCTACTCCCTTTTTAACATGGTGGAGCCTATTCTCCCATGCCGATAATAGCTTTATGCGATGCCGATCCTTGGGCTCTGTTCTCCAGGTGCTGGTGAACTTCTCTGTGCTTTTTGCTGTGTTGTTGAAATACTCTTGTTGCCTGATTATTTCCTCCCTTCCTATAATTTACTCCTGATCGCGTGTTGCCTATATCTATGTGATTGCCGTGAGCTTGAGTTTTTGTTTTTCCCCCGTCGGTTTATTTGTGTGGGATTAATCACTCCTGTCCCGGCCCTCTTCTGGGTGGAGGGAGAGGAGCCACTAGACCAGGGTTGTTCGGGAGCTAGGGCAAAGGAGGCGGCCCAAACATTGTCACCTTCAGATGTATCTTTGGCATCAGGGTCAGCGAGGGTTCCCTCATGTGACTATTTAACGTGATAGGAGTGGTCGAAAACTGGCTGCACATGAGGTGAATTAACCAGAAACTGCTAGCAGGGAAACTGACGTTAACCCTTGCTGCACCAATAGAAAAAAAACACGTTTAAAATCACAGAACAATGAAGCTCAGATCCAAGAGCTGTCACAAGTATCTCAAGGACGGTATACACATGTGACAACCAGACATTTATGACACATACAGCCATGGCCAAAAGTGTTGGCACTCTTGAAATTGTTCCAGAACATGAAGGATTTCTCCCATAACATTATTTCAATTACACATGTTTAATTTCCTTTGTGTATATTAGAACAGCACAAAAAAAAAAAGAGAAAAAAATGCAAGTTGGACATAATTTCTCACAAAAACCCAAAAATGGGCCAGACAAAATCTTGGCACCTTTCCAAAATCGTGGGTTAAAAAACTTTGTTTCAAGCATGTGATGCTCATTCAAACTAACCTGTCGCATGTAACACGTGTGGGCAATATAGAAATCACACCTGAAACCAGATAAAAGAGGAGAAGGGGAGAAGTCTTTGCATTGTGTGTCTGTGTGACACACTAAGCATGGAGAATAGAAAGAGTAGAAGAGAACTGTCTGAGGACTTGTACCCTTGAGACTGTTTATACTTTTCAACGATTTTGGTTTTCAATTGCAACTCCAGAGATCTTGATGTTCCTTTGTCCATGGTGCGCAACATAATCAAGAAGTTTACAACCCATGACACTGTGGATGTGGAAGGCAGAAAAAAATTGATGAAAGGTTGCAACGCAGGATAGTCCAGATGGTGGTTAAACCCCAAACTAGTTCCAAAGCAATTCAAGCGGTTCTGCAGGCTCTGGGAGCATTAATGTCAGTATGAACTATTCGTCCACATTTGAGTGAAATGAAACGCTATGGCAGGAGACCCAAGAGGAACCCACTGCTAACACCGAGACATAAAAAGCCAGACTGCAGTCTGTCAAAATGTCTTTGAGTAACCAAAATCCTTCTGAGAAATCATGTTGTGGAGAGATGAGATTAAAATAGAGCTTTTTGGAAAAGAATATTATTCCGTTTACCAAAAACAAAATGAGGCCTACAAACAAAAGAACACAGGACCTACAGTCACACATGGTGGAGGTTCAAAGATGTTCTTGGGTTGTTTTGCTGCCTCTGGCACTGGGGGCCCTGACTTTGTGCAAGAAATCATGAAATCTGAATATTACCAAATGATATTGGGAGGCAATCCAGAGCCCAGTGTCAGATTCTGAGATTGCGTCCTAGGTCATGGGTCTTCCAGCAGGACAATGACCCCAAACACACTTAAAGAAGCCCTAAAAATGGATGGAAACAAAGCGCTGGAGAGTTCTGAAATGGCCACAATGAGTCCGGATCTAAATCCCATTGACACCTGCGGAGAGATCTTAAAATTACTGTTTGGAGAAGAGAAGACGCCTTCATGTATGAGAGGCCGGGAGGAGATTATAAAGAAGAGTCCAAAATTCCAGGTGAGAGGAGTAAGAAGCTTGTGGACGGGTATAGGAGGCGATTCATTGCAGTTATTCATTCCAAAGGGTAAAGGGTGCAACCAAATATTAAGGTGAAAAGGACAAAAATTTTGTCCGCCCCATTTTTAGGGTTTTGTGTTAAATTATGTCCAATTTGCTTTATCTCATTTTTGTTTGTGTTATCCCAATACTCACAAAAGAAATAAACAAGAGTATAACAAAACATGTGTAATTGTAACCATTTTCTGGAAGAAACACTTCATTTTCTGGAAGAATATTAAAGTTGCCAACACTTTCGGCCATGACTGTATGTTCTTAAATCCAGTTAGGAAGCTCTTTCCTATATTGATCACATTCCGACAACGGTGCATTGAAAAGTGTTGCAGTAGTTGCATTCGGAGTAGGACCGTCACATTAGTACTGTATATTGTACCAGTTGGGTTGTTCCAATCTTAGGGGTACTTTGCACGCTGCGACATCGCTAGCCGATTGTAGCAATGCCGAGCGCGATAGTCCCCGCCCCCATCGCACATGCGATATCTTTTGATAGCTGCCGTAGGGAACATTATCGCTACGGCAGCTTCACACGCACTTACCTGCCCTGCGTCATCGCTCTGGCTGGCGACCCGCCTCCTTCCTAAGGGGGCGGGTTGTGCGGCATCACAGCGGCGTCACATGGCAGGCGGCCAATAGAAGCGGAGGGGCGAAGATGAGTGGGACGTAAACATCCCGCCCACCTCCTTCATTCCTCATTGCAGGCGGGACGCAGGTAAGGAGATATTCCTCGCTCCTGCGGCTTCATACACAGCGATGTGTGCTGCCGCAGGAACGAAGAACAACATCGTACCTGTCGCGGCAGTGAAATTATGAAAATGTCCGACACTACACAGATCACCGATTTTCAACGCTTTTGCGATCGTTTATCGGTGCATCTAGGCTTTACACGTTGCGACATCGTTACCAGCACCGGATGTGCGTCACTTTCGATTTGACCCCAACGAGATCGCAGTAGTGATGTCGCAACGTGCAAAGTACCCCTTAGACATTTTTGGTACAACCACAGCATATGCGATATTTACTTTGGCAAATATGAGTTCTTCTTCTCGGACCTGGCTCTATCTTCCGAACGAGTGTTCCTCGACAACTGTCTTAATTTAGCTGTTATTAACGGAAAGGTTACTGTGCAGCATGCTCAGCTTTCTTCTTTCACTTCCATGGGAATTCCAAAAACAGTTACTTGCACCTTATACCCTATGATGAAACTATCTATTTTAACATCTCCACTTCATATCGGTCCCATTTCTCGTCAATGACACCATGTTTTGTGAAAAGCTGTAACTCATGGGCGTATATATGATAGAGACCGCCCATGCTGAACCCCCGTACACTTTAGATTGTTCGGCAAACATCTATCTCGCCCAATTTTTCCATACTCAGAAGCAATCGACATAGTGTTCTCCATGAGAGCGCCACTGCCAGACATCTCTGCTGGTGGCGTATCTCCGATTGACCAAAAGGATCGGCAGTCTGAAGACAAACATGGCGGATCCTTACCTCCCCGACAATCATCTGTCAAGGGAGAGTCATGGACCTCCATACACATTAGACTGTTGGCCAAATTCATCAAAATCGTTGGGTTTGCGCAATTTTTTCATACTCAGAAGCAATTGGCATAGTGTTCTTCATGAGAGCACCACTACCAGACATCTCTGCTGGCGGCTTATCTCCGGGTGACCAAAGGGATCGGCAGTCTGAAAACAAACATGGCAGATCCTTACCTCCCCAACAATCATCTGTCAAGGGAGAGTCATGGACCTCCATACACATTAGACTGTCGGCCAAATTCATCAAAATCGGCAGGTTTTCCCAACGCTAGTCAAATGTGTATGGGGGGGCTTAAAGGCCCCGTTACACGCAACGATATAGCTAACAATATATAGCCGGGGTCATGTATTCCGTGACGCACATCTGGCATCGCTGACAGCAAGGAGCGAACGTTAACGATGGAAAATGCTCACCTTATCGTCCATCGTTGACACGTCGTTCCTTTTCAAAAAATCGTTGATTGTAGAGGACGCAGGTTGTTCATCGTTCCTGCGGCAGCACACATCGCTACGTGTGACACCTCAGTAACGATGAACCACAACCTACCTGTGGCCGCCGGCAATGCGGAAGGAAGGAGGTGGGCAGGATGTTACCTCCCGCTCATCTCCGCCCCTCCACTTCTATTGGGCGGCCGCTTCCGCTTAGTGACGCCGCCCGAACTTCCCCCTTAGAAAGGAGGCGGTTCGCCGGCAACTGCGACGTCGCTAGGCAGGTAAGTACGTGTGATGGCTCCTAACGATTTTGTGCGCCATGGGCAGCGATTTGCCGGTGACGCACAAACAACGGGTGCGGGTGCTTTCACCAGCGATATCACCAGCGATATCGCTAGCGATATCGCTGCCTGTAACACCTCCTTTAGTCTCAACCTAAATAGGTGGTACGGCTTTCTGAAGGACTCCACTTGTTAGGAATCAATGGAATAAGAAACTGGACAACGGGTCATGGAAAGAGGATGGATGGAGAATCCCAGCACCATAAAGGAAGCCCCTGTTTTCATGAAATAGGACCCCTTCATTTCTATTTACGGCACTGCTGGAACGGAATGTCCTACCATACCTAACAAAGTATCAAAAATAATAAAAAATAATTAAAAAATATATAACTTATAAAGGAACTTCTTTCGTAAATGTTGAAGAGCACCATTATGGCCACCAAGCCCTATTCCGCATCCTCTGCTATGATGTGAGAACCCATCAGTCCTAAGACAAGTGGCCACTTGCAGGTTTGTAATAACTTTTAATACATAATGGTTTTATAAAACACTGAACGCTCAGTTAGTAAAGCAAACATCTGCAGCAGAAGAAGAGTGCACTTATCCATTAATATCAATCAGAGATCAAAGTCCTCCTCCGGCTGCCACAGAGACCGAGGAAAAGCAGATACAAGAGGCTTCGTTCTTACCCAAATTTGTAATTAACTACAAGGGGGAGAAGACAATTACCATATTTAAAAAGAAAAAGTAAGAAAAAAAGAGGCAGTGACACAATATAATTATTCTCATTAATTATACAAAGCACATACTCCCAGCTCTAAATGTCGGTAACATGCCTAGAAAATGCACAAACGTTTACTCATAGGAAGTATTTACACAATATATTATAGAAAATGTATAATATATATATTTATATTTTTTTTAATTCAATTTTTCAACATTTTAATAAACATGGTTGACCCTTAAAGGGGTTGTCCAATACTTGTGCGTCCCCCCCCCCATTCCCGGGGCCCACGTGACATTAGGACATGCAGGCCCCACGACCAAGCAGCGCTGGCTTCCTTTACCCCGCCTTCGGATGTTTGAGCAGGAAGTCAGCGCTGCACTCACATCCTGCTCTACTGTCTGAAAGCAGGGAGACAAACTCCGGGCGCTGATTGTTCGCGGGGCTCGTGTGTCATAACAATGTCATGTGGGTCCCGGGGCGCTGGCATCGGAGGTGAGTATAGACTTATTTATTTTTACGGGGGGCGCACAAAGGGAATGAGAAGGGGTTGTCCAAGTAGTGGACAACCCCTTTAAAGAGGTTGATAACCTCCAGTGGCAATTTTATTGCTACTTAAAGGGGTATTTTCAGTTGTCTCTCTAGTAGCTCAAAGCAAAGCGTTCTTCTAAGGGTACTTTCACACTTGCGTTGTTTGGCAGCCATCGCAATCCGCCGCTTTGGGAAACAGCGCAATCAGTTAACGGATGTGCGCTATTTCCCATAGACTTGTATTGATGACGCATTGCGATGGATGGCCTTGTGTTGCATCCGCCGAGCAGAAAGAACGCAGCATATAGCATTTTTCTGCGCTTCCCAGAGCGTAAACAAAACCCGCAATGTGCAGGATTCCGTCGGCGTCCCTCGTTTTTATAATGGAAGCCTATGGTGGCAGAATCCGTCGGAATCCGTCATTTGACGGATTCCTGTGACGGATCCGTCTTTTCACAACTGAGCATGCTCAGTTGAGTAAATCGCTGAAAAAAAAGTTACAACGGAGCATTGTTTTGCAGGATCCGTTGCATCAGTTGTCCCACTATATGCAACGCATCCGTTACATACATCACACAACGCAATGCGATGGATGCCGCAAATGTAAATCTAGCCTTAATCTTCACACTTTGTAGTTTTTAGTGAACTACTCATATAAAGCTCAGCAGAAGTTCTAATATAACACATTCAGCAATCCATGGTTTGTTCTGGAGTTTACACCTCTATAACTGTATTTACACAGAGATATCAAGGCATTTGAACAAGCAAATGGCTCAGTGATGATTAGGAGAGCGGCTCTGAAAGAAGAGGGCTGGTGATTTATAACTGCATCTCTTCAGTAGTTGAGGCGAGAGAGGTACATGATTGTGAGCAGATAATTGCGGTATAAAACATCAATGGGCTGGCTGGAGAGAGGAGCGGATTGGCTGTGTGATGCTAGCCACTTCTTACAGGGAGTGTGAGCAGGAGCGTAGTTAGGAAAGTTGGGGTCTATTAACAGGAGGACACGTATAAGCACAAGGAGAAAACAGAGGCGTAGTCAGGTCAATATCTGAGGGTCAGAAGTCCAGGAGAGCATGTAATAAGTTCAGGGAGAAAGCTGAGACGTGGTCAGGTAACGGTCCGGGGTCAGAGTACAAAGATCAGAACAGAGACACAAACCAACAGCACAACTGCAGAACCAGAAAAATACAACTGGCAAAGTTCTGGGCGAGCATGCTCAGTAATGAAACAGAGCAATTACCAGGAAGGTGGGACACCTGAGTAATCAGCACCAACATGGAATCCTGCGCTGTCAAACACACTGCTAACTAGTAACACAGGAAAGTGCAGCAGAGCATCTCCAAAGGCAAGATGGTCTGCACAGAGGAATTGAGACAGGCTGCATGTATTTCTATGCAGCTGAGGCGTTCGTGCCCGGAGAGCATCAGTCCATGCCGGGTGATGCGATGAGAGTCACGGACGAGTCACTCGCAAGTGTGACTCTGGCCTTAGCCAGAGTCTGGAGGTCAAGTTCCATGGAAATAAACTGTACCTTATGTAGGATAAAAAGTTAAATTGCAAGGAAAATTACAGCAGATACAAAAAAAAGCAACTTATTTGCAAACTTGTACATTTTCATGTTGTCTCACTGATTAAAGCCATTTTAAAATGTAAGAATACCCCTTTAAATTCATGTATTTTGGGCTAAAATTGTTTTTGCATTGGGGTTTCATTATTGTACCGTTTGCCTTTACAGGATTTTTATGTCCCTGCACATTTAACCTTGATGTACTCTACAGTCATAAATCAGCCAAGAGGAGATTAAAAAAAGAGACAGATAAAACAGTTAAAAACTCTCCCATCAGAACGATGGATTCTCAGTTAAATCGTTCTGTAGCCAGCAATATACACTGCAGCATAAAGAGGCTATAAAAGGCAAAACAGTGCAAAATGTTAATGAAACCAAATTGCAAAAATTATTTTTAAGCCCTAAATATATGCATTTCAGCAAAAAAGAAATTTGCCACCAAAGTGCCCCTGATGAAGCCCCTTAGTTTTTCTGAAACCCCTTAATGTTCCCATGCACTATGATGTCTCTTTTATGGCCCCCTAATGATGTGATGATGCCTCCATATGCATCTCTCACAGTATTTTGCCCAACATATACATTATGATGCCCCCATGGAAACTTTTTAACCACCCACTGAAGCAGCAGGCGTAAACTAGTGATGCATTGTGCCTGCAGCCCCAAGCCTCAGACTTACCATTACTGTGATAATGTTGAAGTCGGGACATGTCACCGACCTCCCGGGACAGAGGGCCATTTTTCCAAATCTGGGAAGATCCAACTGAACCTGAGACAGTGTCATGGCCATCTCTCTGTTGTAGAAACTAGTGACAGGTGCTGGGCTAGAGACTCTTTTCTTTGAGACTCTGCACATTAAATGTTTTCCTTTGCCTGGAGTGGGTTGAGGTCTGGATTCCTTTCCAGCAAGCATGTCTTCACCTCCTCAGGTGTTTCCGGTTTGGGACCACTCCCAGTCCCTATATATACCCTCTGCTCCCAGCAGAGGGCACCGGTTATTCTCATTCAGTTGGAAGCTTGGCCTCAAGATGAAAGTAGCTGAAGGAGCCCTCTCCGCTACTTGATTTGTTGGCTGCAGCATTGGTGTTGACTGCAGCAGTCTGTGGTGTGCTTATTGTATGGTGTGGATATTTCCCAGTTGTCTGTTTACTTCCCCCCTTTTAATTTTGTTTTCCCCTGTGAATGTTTAGTCGCTCCTTTGTGTGTGATTGTCACGTGTACAAGTTGTTGTTTTCTCCTGTCCGTATGTAGTTGTGGGGTTTGTGCTTACAGTCCTAGCTCACCCCTTGGGGGGAGGTGGGGGAAGGGAGTTACATCCGAGTTTGTACAGGAGTTAGGGTCACGCAGGTGACTCAGACCTCGCTAACATCTATCGTACCTCTAAGCTGAGGGACAGCGCAGGGTCCCCCAGTCTCAGGGTCAGCCTAGGTGTCCCAGTCCTGCCATCCGATCCTCGTGACAGACAGGAAATATGGATATGCACATAACGGCACCTTGTTGTAATAAGCAGTGTGAACAGTAAGGGGCACATGGTGACCCACAAAGCCCACCATAAACAGCTGATTATGGGCGTCCTGAGAGTGTGATCCCACCGATCTAATCTTGGACTATCCTATGGGTGACCATATGATGACCCTTATAATAATGGAATAAACTACTGGAAAATGTCCATATTGTTCTGTATTTGCCAAATAAGTGGGATGAAAAACATGAATAAGAAATAAAACAAAAAACTGTTTTATGTTCATGAGATTCAGGACTCTATTTTCACACTAAAATTAGATAAATCATTGCATTGCACACAGACAATAGTCTTTCAGGATCACAGTGGGTATACCGCTCAGATCCACCCTACTCCAGTGCCCCCTGCCTGGCCTACAGCTGCATTATTTAACCAAGTGTCAGAAAGCTGAAGACGAGTGTCAGATGGGTTATTAGAGCTACGACACCGGATACATATTTTATAAGACATCCACAGTAAGTCATATGTCTAGATAAGTATAATATGAATCATTTATCACATATAAGTGTAGGAAAAACTGGTATGTTTAGACACACTTAACTCTCACATGGCAAAAAATACATACACTCTTAAAAATTCCTTTAATTTAGAACGAGATGGATCCCACATGATCAAAAATTCTGGATTACTGATTAGTTCCAAAATGTGAAAATGAGGGTCACCATAGGCCGAAATGTCCTCAGACACTCAGAAGCATTGCACCCTGTGATGTCCTTGGACTCTCAAGAGCACTGCACCCTGTGATGTCCTTGGACTCTCAAGAGCACTGCACCCTGTGATGTCCTTGGTCTCTTAAGATCACTGCACCCTGTAATGTCCTTGGTCTCTTAAGAGCACTGCACCCTGTGATGTCCTTGGTCTCTCAAGAGCACTGCACCCTGTGATGTCCTTGGTCTCTTAAGAGCACTGCACCCTGTGATGTCCTTGGTCTCTTAAGAGCACTGCACCCTGTGATGTCCTTGGTCTCTTAAGAGCACTGCACCCTGTGATGTCCTTGGACTCTCAAGAGCACGGCACCCTGTGATGTCCTTGGACTCTCAAGAGCACTGCACCCTGTGATGTCCTTGGTCTCTTAAGAGCACTGCACCCTGTGATGTCCTTGGACTCTCAAGAGCACTGCACCCTGTGATGTCCTTGGACTCTCAAGAGCACTGCACCCTGTAATGTCCTTGGTCTCTTAAGAGCACTGCACCCTGTGATGTCCTTGGTCTCTCAAGAGCACTGCACCCTGTGATGTCCTTGGACTCTCAAGAGCACTGCGCCCTGTGATGTCCTTGGTCTCTCATGAGCACTGCACCCTGTGATGTCCTTGGTCTCTCAAGAGCACTGCACCCTGTGATGTCCTTGGACTCTCAAGAGCACTGATATTCTCTGACTCTCAAGAGCACTGCACCCTGTGATGTCCTTGGTCTCTTAAGAGCACTGCACCCTGTGATGTCCTTGGTCTCTTAAGAGCACTGCACCCTGTGATGTCCTTGGTCTCTTAAGAGCACTGCACCCTGTGATGTCCTTGGACTCTCAAGAGCACGGCACCCTGTGATGTCCTTGGACTCTCAAGAGCACTGCACCCTGTGATGTCCTTGGTCTCTTAAGAGCACTGCACCCTGTGATGTCCTTGGACTCTCAAGAGCACTGCACCCTGTGATGTCCTTGGACTCTCAAGAGCACTGCACCCTGTAATGTCCTTGGTCTCTTAAGAGCACTGCACCCTGTGATGTCCTTGGTCTCTCAAGAGCACTGCACCCTGTGATGTCCTTGGACTCTCAAGAGCACTGCGCCCTGTGATGTCCTTGGTCTCTCATGAGCACTGCACCCTGTGATGTCCTTGGTCTCTCAAGAGCACTGCACCCTGTGATGTCCTTGGACTCTCAAGAGCACTGATATTCTCTGACTCTCAAGAGCACTGCACCCTGTGATGTCCTTGGTCTCTCAAGAGCACTGATATTCTCTGACTCTCAAGAGCACTGCACCCTGTGATGTCCTTGGTCTCTCAAGAGCACTGCACCCTGTGATGTCCTTGGTTTCTCAATAGCACTGCACCCTGTGATGTCCTTGGTTTCTCAATAGCACTCCACCCTGTGATGTCCTTGGACTCTCAAGAGCAATGCACCCTGTGATGTCCTTGGTCTCTCAAGAGCACTGCACCCTGTGATGTCCTTGGTCTCTCAAGAGCACTGCACCCTGTGATGTCCTTGGTCTCTCAAGAGCACTGCACCCTGTGATGTCCTTGGTCTCTCAAGAGCACTGCACCCTGTGATGTCCTTGGTTTCTCAATAGCACTGCACCCTGTGATGTCCTTGGACTCTCAAGAGCAATGCACCCTGTGATGTCCTTGGTCTCTCAAGAGCACTGCACCCTGTGATGTCTTTGGTCTCTCAAGAGCACTGCACCCTGTGATGTCCTTGGTCTCTCAAGAGCACTGCACCCTGTGATGTCCTTGGTCTCTCAAGAGCACTGCACCCTGTGATGTCCTTGGTCTCTCAAGAGCACTGCACCCTGTGATGTCCTTGGTCTCTTAAGAGCACTGCACCCTGTGATGTCCTTGGTCTCTCAAGAGCACTGCACCCTGTGATGTCCTTGGTCTCTCAAGAGCACTGCACCCTGTGATGTCCTTGGTCTCTCAAGAGCACTGCACCCTGTGATGTCCTTGGTCTCTTAAGAGCACTGCACCCTGTGATGTCCTTGGTCTCTCAAGAGCACTACACCCTGTGATGTCCTTGGACTCTCATGAGCACTGCACCCTGTGATGTCCTTGGTCTCTCATGAGCACTGCACCCTGTGATGTCCTTGGTCTCTCATGAGCACTACACCCTGTGATGTCCTTGGTCTCTCATGAGCACTGCACCCTGTGATGTCCTTGGTCTCTCATGAGCACTGCACCCTGTGATGTCCTTGGTCTCTCAAGAGCACGGCACCCTGTGATGGACCACAGTGCTTCCAAAGAGAATTTTGAGTATTGTGCCAGGATCAGACAGAGCCACGGCATCCAAACGTAAATTGAAGAGGCAGGAACAATTATGTGGTTGGAAGAAGGGCTATAGCCATGTTAAATTTCAGCTACATGCTTCACGAGATGCAACCAGTGTCCTCCTACAATTCCACCAAATCCCATCCCTGATAGTAGGAAAATATGACATAGTGACAAGTTCTCCTATTGGGATCATTAAAACGCATAGTGTTGGTTTTCACCTTGACTGAAAACTTATTTTTCCTTTGATAACCTGGCAATCAGACAAGTAGTTAGGTAGAGGTCTGGCAACTCGGGCCCCCACTGTTGCCAATATTGAGGCTCTATTCAATTCTATAGAGAAGGGACAGAATTCTTGTCCTGTTCCATGTTTGAGGGAATGAGGGATTTCTACATGGAGGAGTTCCTGAGATTAGACCAGCAACTATCTTTAAACAGTCAAGATGCTGTTATGGGACAACCTGTCTAAAGGCTACTTTACACACTGCGATATCGGTCCCGATATCGCTAGTGTGGGTACCCGCCCCCATCTGTTGCGCGACACGGGCAAATCGCTGCCCGTGCCGCACAACATCGCCCAGACCTGTCACACATACTTACCTGCCCGGCGACGTCGCTGTGACCGGCGAACCGCCTCCTTTCTAAGGGGGCGGTCCGTGCGGCGTCACAGCGACGTCACGGAGCGGCCGCCCAATAGCAGCGGAGGGGCGGAGATGAGCGGGACGTAACATCCCGCCCATCTCCTTCCTTCCGCACAGCGGCTGGGAGGCAGGTAAGGAGAGCTTCCTCGTTCCTGCGGCGTCACACATACCGATGTGTGCTGCCGCAGGAGCGACGAACTACATCGTTACTGCTGCAGTAACGATAATCGAGAATGGACTCCCATGTCACCGATGAGCGATTTTGCACGTTTTTGCAACGATGCAAAATCGCTCATCAGTGTCACACGCAGCAACATCGCTAATGCGGCCGGATGTGCGTCACAAATTCCGTGACCCCAACGACTCCGCATTAGCGATGTCGCAGCGTGTAAAGCCCGCTTAACTCTACATGTGTCCATACACATTCCATGTATAATAGTAGATATGAGGGATTTAGTTCACGCAGCTCCGGTACAGTCTGGTCTTCAATCCAGTGCCTGATATCCTTGTAACATCATCCTGGGAACCTCTGATGCTTTCTAGGCAGAGGTTTCATTATAATGTGGGACCTAGTAAGAGTCAAAGGCATCCATGATGCTGGGTCAAGGATGCCGGGTGAAAAATCGAATACCGGCTGCTTAGGTAAGTGTCAAAGGCATCCATGATGCTAGGCCAGGGATGCCGGGTGAAGAATCGAATAACGGCAGCCATGGAGGTCCAGGCTCAATGCTACACCAGCAAATAGAGAATCAAATTGCTCATTTCTAAAATATAGTCATTCATGATGATTTTTGTGTGACCCATGGCCTAATAAAACGTATAGTAGAGTCCCCCAACCCTATCCATAATGAATGACATGAGGAGGAAAGTTGGCTTTTAAGAGGAGACATTTGTAGAGAAGTTTAGGCTAGGCCAAGAATAAAACACCAGGATTATAAATGGTACAAATTGTACATTTCCTACCAAAAAGAAGTTTTTAGATTTATGTGTAAGAGTGGTGGACTGATGCTGTCTGGAGACATCAGTCGCGTTGTGTAGTGTAATGTGAATAATGACTTGCGTCTTTTGTGACTATTGCGATATCTGGATTGTAATGTGTTCCTGTGTAACATATACTGTAATCTGTGACATGTAGTGTTGCAAATGTCATGTGATGTATAATGTATAGCACGTTTACACGTGGTTGCCAGTTTATAGGGCAATAAGTAGTTAAGTGTTGGGACTAGCCCACAATGGGAGGGGTTAGTTCATAGGGAAAGAGACAGTTCCTTCTAGAAGGTTAGTAAAGAGCCAGTGTGTAACAGAGACGTATGTATAGTCTGTAGTCTGTTGAGGTTGTATGCAGTGGGTGACTTGTGGCAAATGGAAGAAGGAGACCAGAATGGAGATAGCGTGATTCTCAAGTGTTGGCTGGGACATTGAGCGAGAACAACAGTCAAGGCTAGAGAACAAGACTCAAATGGTGCGGCCTCAGGCTCAAGGAGCTGGAAGACAATACTCTAGTGGCCAGGCCATAAATCATCAAGGTAATGGAACAATCACAACTGGCAAGTAACTGTAGTCAGCTTAACCCCAAGCATCTGTAGAGCATAGTCTTTACTTCACCATAGTGGCAAAACCCCCTCCTCTACCAGGAGAAGGGACATGGAGCCAGAAAAAGGAAAACGACTGTCACAAACTCTACTCTTGTGGTGGACTGGGTTGCGCTTGGACTCGGAGGACCAGTAGGACTGGAGGCAACAGAGTGGGAACTGAGACTGTGATGTAATGAAACGATCTAGAAACCATGTGATCACTATCTCATGTGTAAAGTTGTTGCTGTAAAGAGTAGTTGTTTAAAATGAACTGGTGGTCTCCTGACTTGTCATCTTCTCTTCGGCAGCATGTGGCCTGTGCGGGCAAACGGACCACACGACACAAGTCCACACACACGTCCAAGACCATGTAGGTCACGCAGCATGCCGGGACATCTGGAATCAATTCCTCGCCCCGCAGCACTCTACATATGCAATGAGTACTGTAATTGGAATGGTTATATTAACACATTTTGCTTAATTTTTCAAGCCAACGGCTCAAAGAGATTGAAAAGTGACAAGAACATTATTAGGCTAAAAAAGTACAATAAGGGGCTGGATGCCTTTCTTAAAAAAATTATTATTACAGGTTATGGGTGCTAGATTCTTTGATGGGATGTTGATCCAGGAAATTAGTCTGACTGCCGTATGTGAAGTTGGGAAGGCATTTTCCCTTAATACAGGGCAATTAGCATCTACCTCATGGGGCTCTTGCCTTCTTCTGGATCAGCATGTTAGATTATTGATTGAATTTGATACACGTATGTCTGCATTCAAGCTTAAAAAACTATAAGCCAGGACTGTATTTAGAGTACTTATCATTTCCCTTCCCCCACGTAATACAAGCTGTTGTAGTCAACAGTTAACATGAGAGAAAGCTCCTCAGGGGCGGAACGATAAGGAATACAGAGCTAGAAGTCCTAACTGGGAGGAAAGGCCTTTCTGCCACCTAACATAACACCAATATTATAAAAGACACTTGTTAGTATAGTTGGGCCCCCATACATAATAGACTAAAGTTAGCTGAATGTGCCCATATCAATTGAAAGTTTGAAATGCATGGGGCCGCCCTTCCTCAGGATCAGCATGTTGGGTTATTGATTGAACTCGATGGAGTTATGTCTATTTCCGAACTTAAAAGACTATAAGCCAGTAGTGTATTTAGAGTACTTATCATTTCCCTTCCCCCACGTAATACAAGCTGTTGTAGTCAACAGTTAACATGAGAGAAAGCTCCTCGGGGGCGGAACGATAAGGAATACAGAGCTAGAAGTCCTAACTGGGAGGAAAGGCCTTTCTGCCACCTAACATAACACCAATATTATAAAAGACACTTGTTAGTATAGGTGGGCCCCCATACATAATAGACTAAAGTTAGCTGAATGTGCCCATATCAATTGAAAGTTTGAAATGCATGGGGCCGCCCTTCCTCTGGATCAGCATGTTGGGTTATTGATTGAACTTGATGGAGTTATGTCTATTTCTGAACTTAAAAGACTATAAGCCAGTAGTGTATTTAGAGTACTTATCATTTCCCTTCCCCCACGTAATACAAGCTGTTGTAGTCAACAGTTAACATGAGAGAAAGCTCCTCGGGGGCGGAACGATAAGGAATACAGAGCTAGAAGTCCTAACTGGGAGGAAAGGCCTTTCTGCCACCTAACATAACACCAATATTATAAAAGACACTTGTTAGTATAGGTGGGCCCCCATACATAATAGACTAAAGTTAGCTGAATGTGCCCATATCAATTGAAAGTTTGAAATGCATGGGGCCGCCCTTCCTCTGGATCAGCATGTTGGGTTATTGATTGAACTTGATGGAGTTATGTCTATTTCTGAACTTAAAAGACTATAAGCCAGTAGTGTATTTAGAGTACTTATCATTTCCCTTCCCCCACGTAATACAAGCTGTTGTAGTCAACAGTTAACATGAGAGAAAGCTCCTCGGGGGCGGAACGATAAGGAATACAGAGCTAGAAGTCCTAACTGGGAGGAAAGGCCTTTCTGCCACCTAACATAACACCAATATTATAAAAGACACTTGTTAGTATAGGTGGGCCCCCATACATAATAGACTAAAGTAAGCTGAATATGTCCATATCAATTGAAAGTCTGAAATGCATAGGGACGCCCTTCCTCTGGATCAGCATGTTAGGTTATTGATTGAACTCAATGGAGTTACGTCTATCTCTGAGCTTAAAAAAACTATAAGCCAGGACTGTATTTACAGTACTTATCATTTCCCTTCTCTGACTTAGTACAAGCTGCCATAGGCAACAGTAAACATGAGAGAAAGCTCCTCGGAGGTGGAGCTACAGAGAGTGCAGAGATAGAAGTCCCAACAGGAAGGAAAGGCCTTTCTGCCACCTAAAATAACACCAAAATTATAAAAGACACTTGTTAGTATAGGTGGATCCCCAAACATAATAGGCTAACGTAAGCTGAATATGTCCATATCAATTGAAAGTCTGAAATGCATGGGGTCGCCCTTCCTCTGGATCAGCATGTTAGGATATTGATTGAACTCAATGGACTTATGTCTGATTTCAAGCTTAAAAAACTATAAGCCAGGACTGTATTTAGAGTACTTATCATTTCCCTTCCCCACGTAATACAAGCTAGTCAACAGTTAACATGAGAGAAAGCTCCTCGGGGGCGGAGCTATAAGGAGTGCAGAGCTATAAGTCCCAATTGGGAAGAAAGGCCTTTTTTCCACGTAAAATAACACCAATATTATTAATGACACTTGTTATTGTTGGTGGACCCAGGTATAGATTTTGCATTGGGTCCAAGGAACTTAAATTTAAGGCTCCATACATATAGACTAAAGTAAGCTTAATGTGCCCATATCAGTTGAGTGTCTGATATGTATGGGGCCACCAACCAAAGTTGTTGGAGGAGCGAAGGAACCAGCGTTGGAAGTTCAATGGTCGATACTTTTGTGCTGCACCAAGATATGCCACCGCCAGGGGAATGGGGGAGTGGCTCTATCGTAGAGAACACAAGAGCGTACCGGGGGTGCCAAGCGTTTTCCGAGCGAGATCGCTGTCAGCTGTCATTCATTCGACAACTATTTTATGTGTTTGGCGGGGCTTTAACTTATGGCTTCTACTATGTAGATAGGTAACAAGCATGAGGGGTTGGTACCAGCCAAGTCTACCAGGAAATATATTCTTTCTTACCCTTTCACGTAGGGATATTTGCTTTTACAATTGATGCTAATATGAGCAGTGTCTGGGATTGCTCCTTGCTAGACTTTTATTACACTTTATGTCTCGGGACACATTACATTTAGCATCAGGACATGAATGTATTCATCTTGCTAACAGTTTCTACCGTGAACTGACTGCTCATCCAGATCCCCCATTGTTTTAGTGCAGGAAGCGCGGAGTATTACTTTCATTAGTGTCAGTTTTAATAAGCTGCTCAAGTCCCGCTTACATCATATTGATGTGGAAATTAAAGCCATTAATTGATTTGCTAATCAGACAACTCCAAAAATACCAAAATAGATCGTCTGTACTTTGTGTAACATCCACAAAAATAATAAAAAAAGCACATTATGTAACAATCCAATATAAAAAAAACATATAAAAATAAAATATTTTTTTAATCCAAACTGGAAAGTATCTAGAAAGTAATTTTTTGTTACTTTTTATAAGAAATATATAATTGAAAAATATAAAAAACAAACTTACAAACCAGATATATTGTCTAGGAAGAAGTCAGTGAATATTGTGTGGATTTATTCATAATAAAAGAGAAAGTTTATGATGGAACCTCCCAAAAACTTTGTAAAATGCTTTAAAATAAATAAATAAATAAAAATGTAAAATATAACAGCATAAAACCAAATATTAAAAAAAACACAAGTGCATTATTATTTTTTAAAATTAAAAATATATCTCTTAATAAAAAATAACACTACTGTGCCCAATGAGAAAACACTTTAACAAAAGTTATCTATCACCATGGTGACATCCAGCAAAGTACTTCTTGACAACCCAACCATAGATGATTTTTTTTTTTTAACATTTAAAAATGTAAAAAAATAGTAATAATTTGCAAAATAAATATATTATTTGTAATTTTCATCCTAAAAAAACCTTAAATATAAAAATATATATAATATTTAAAAATATATTTTTTTCTCTTTTTTTGTATAGACAGTTTACTTGAATTTTATTTTTATGGTAAAAAAACAAAATTGCAAGCTTAAAAAAATAAAAAATAAAAAATGTAATGCTAAACACTATTTCAAACAAAATATTAAATATTTTTTATATCTTATTTTATATGGACTTAAATATTGCTTTCATTATAAAAAAATATTTAAAATAAAAAAATGACTTTAATTCTTAAAACTATTACAAATAAAACAAATATTAAATATTTAAACTATATATTTATTTATTTTTTTGCTTTACATGCCTTTTGTTTATTTTTTTATTTAAGATTATATATTTTTTAATTCTAAAAACTATTACTATTATTATTTATTGTATTATAGGCTTAAAGTTTGCTTTTATGGTAAAATAAATTAAAATAGAAAAAAATACTTTAATTCTAAAAACTATTAAAAATAAAATAAATATTATATATTTAATTTATTTTTTGTTTACACACTTTTTTTTACTCTTTTTATAGTCTTACATTTTGCTTCTAGAGAAAAAAAAATCAAATTTTTTTTTTAAAAAAATATTTAAATTCTAAAAACTATTAAACAAATATATTTATTATATTTTATAATTATAATAAACTAATATATAACAAATATTAAACTATGAAACAAAGAAAATAAATATTAAATATTTAAAATGTAGTTTATTTTTTGTTTAAATTAATGTTTATTATTATTAATTATTAGAGTTAAATTTGCTTTTATGATAAAAATATTAAAATAAAAAAATAATTCTAAAAACTATTACACATAAAATAATTAATATTTCAAATATATTTTTATTTTTTATTTACATATTTTTTATTATTATTTGTCATTTTTTATAGACAAACTTTTAGAATAAAAAAATTAAAATAAAAAATAATTTAATTCTACAAACTATGACAAATAAAACAAATATTAAATATTTAAAATATATTTTTATTTTTTATTTACATTATTTTATTATTTCTCATTTTTTATAGGCAAACTTTTATAATAAAAAAAATAATTTAATTTTAAAAACTATTACAAATGAAATAAATATTAAACATGTCAAATATATATATATTTTTTTTACATGCTTTTTTATTATTATGCGTTTATGGGGAAAAAATCAAACTAAAAAAAAAAATATTTCAAATAAATATTAAATATTTAAAATATATATTTTTTTTTACATTATTTTTGTACTATTTCTCATTTTTTATAGACTTAAACTTTTATAATAAAAAAAATAATTTTAAAAACTATTACAAATAAAATAAATAATAAACATGTAAAATATATATATATTTTTTTTTACATGCTTTTTTTTATTTTGCTTTTATGGGAAAAAAAAGTCAAATTAAAAAACAAAATTTCAAATAAATATTAAATATTTAAAATATATTTTTATTTTTTTTTACATTATTTTTGTACTATTTCTCATTTTTTATAGACAAACTTTTATAATAAAAAAAAAAATAATTTTAAAAACTATTACAAATAAAATAAATATTAAACATGTAAAATATATTTTTTTTTACATGCTTTTTTGTATTATTCTGCTTTTATGGGAAAAAAAAAGTCAAATTAAAAAACAAAATTTCAAATAAATATTAAATATTTAAAATATATTTTTATTTTTTTTACATTATTTTTGTACTATTTCTCATTTTTTATAGACAAACTTTTATAATAAAAAAAAAAATTAATTTTAAAAACTATTACAAATAAAATAAATATTAAACATGTAAAATATATTTTTTTTACATGCTTTTTTTTATTATTCTGCTTTTATGGGAAAAAGAAAGTCAAATTTAAAAAAAAATATTTCAAATAAATATGAAATATTTAAAATATATTTGTATTTCTTCTTTTACATGCATTTTTTTTTATTTAAGTATATATGATTTATTTTTTTTATTTTTTTTATTTACACTTTTTTTTTAGTGCAAAAATCATCTTAAATGCTCAGTAAGCACATTCCCAAAAAATACTGTTATTTAATTTTTTTTTTAAAAAAAAATATTAATCTAGACTATACGATAAACTGCTTTCACAAGGGAGATTTGTCAATGGATCTGCAGTCTGAATTCTGCTGATTTCTCCACTACTTCATCCCAGCAGCACGGAGCAGCAGCTACGGCCGTGCACACGACACACAAAGATATGCAATCTTACCTTGGTCGTCACAATGCACAGACAATCCATTTCTGCTTGGCTCGACTGGGTAAATCACAAACCATAAGCAAAATCGAATGGAATCTTTGTCCTTACAGACAAAAAGCCAGAACAAAACAGGAATCTCCGAGCTGTCGAGGCTGTACGTATGTATGTGTGTGTGTGTGTGTGTGTGTGCTTTTCTTTTTTTTCCAATGAGCCCCCTTCAATAGGGAAGGCAAGTCTTCCTTCGTAATGCTAAAGGCATCCCCGGTTCACACAGGTATCGGCTGATCCATTAGAGATAATCTGAATCAAAACTTCCAGGCGTGAATGCAGCATGACTCAGGTTACTTTTCTCATCTAAAACGTCCCCTTTTTTTTTTTTTCCAATTTTTTTCTTTTTTTTTTTAATCAGCCGATGACAAAAGGCAGCAAAAAAAAAAAAATAAAAAAAAATTTAAAAAAATTCCGACTTCAAATAGTAAGCATGCCTTCCAGAATAGCGAACTGCTTCATCATGCCCAAAACAATGCACTGCCAACTTGTCTAATGCAACTCCGGGGCATAGATCTTAAAGGGGCGATCCTTCCAATCCTGCCCCGTGAGATGCTTTGCCTTTAATATAAGGGGAACACGTTTTCTTTTCTTTTTTTTTTTTGCCTTAGAACACGTCTTGTTTAAAGACAGCTTCTGCTAAGTATACACGCCATCTGTTTGAATGCCGCGTAGAAAGCGGCTCCTGCAAACAGGAAGAAAGACAGCAGAAATCTTAACCACCGGCAGCGGTACAATGCATGGAAGGATGGAGTGATAGAAGCCGCGGAAAATCCTTAAAGGAGATCTCTACACGTTGGATAATCCTTTCAGGGGTTAAGCAAATCATGGCAATCAGTGAGGCGTAGAGAAATCAGCAGGAAGTGTTTCATTCCTCTGCAGCGCCACCACAGGGGAAATTAAGCATTACACTTTTGGGCAGGCTGCCTATGCATAGGCATTTTGGGTCCTCCAGATGCAGAAAGATGCTCTCTGTAGCCATTCTGCACCCTGGATGGTAGATGAAAATGTCTTCACCCCTATTCATTGACTTTTTGGTTGAGGGGTTTAGATAATCCCTTTTTGTTAGACATTTTCCCCAAAGATCATGGGATGTCGAGCTGCTGGGACCCCAGCAATCCCTAAAGTAGGTGCATGGATTGTTGTCTCCCCTAGGTCATGAAGCCTAAGGAGTCCCAAAAAAGGTTCACAGTCTCACCCACGTCCTGAAACCTAAGGGGTCCCCAAAAAAAGGGTCCACAGACTCACCTAGGTCTTGGACCATAAGGGGTCCCAAAAAAGGTTTGCAATCTCACTCAGGTGCTAGAGCCTAAGGGGTCCCCAAAAAAAGGTCCACAGACTCACCCAGGTCTTGGAGCCCAACTGGTCCCAAAAAGGTATTCAGTATCAATCAGTTCCTAGAGCCTAAGGGGTTCCAAAAAGGTCCACAGACTCACACAGGTCTTGGAGCCCAACTGGTCCTAAAAAGGTCTCCAGCCTCGTCCAGGTCTTAGTGCCTAAGGGGTCCCTAAAAAGGTCCCCACACGCAGGCAGGTCTTGGAGCTCAACAGGTCCCAGAAAGGTCTGCAATCTTATCTAGGTCCTTGTGCCTAAAGGGGTCCCTAAAAATGTCCACACACCCACCCAGGTCTTGGAGCCCAACTGGTTCCAAAAAGGTCTCCAGTCTCACCCAGGTCCTAGAACGTAAGGGGTCCCAAAAAGGTAAACAGACTCACCCAGGTCTTGGAGCCAAACAGGTCTCAAAAAAGTCTGCAGTCTTATCATGGTCCTCGAGTTTAAGAGACCCCCAAAAGATCTGCAATTTCACCTAGGTCCTGTAGACTAAGGGGTCCCAAAAAAGGTCCACAGTATCCCCAAGGTCCTAGAGTTTAGGAGATCGCAAAAAGATCTGCAGTCTCATCTAGGTGTTCGAGCATAAGGGGTTCCAAAAAGGTCCGCAGTCTTATCGTAGTTTCAGAGCTTAAGAGGTCCCAAAAAGTCTGCTGTCTCACCGAGGTCCTTGATACTAAGGGGTCCCAAAAAGTTCCACTCTCTTAATCAGGTCCTGAAATCTGAGGGGTCCTAAAAAGGTTCCTTTGGTCCATATGAGATGAGCAATACTAATAATAACTCCTAATAATGAAAGTTGGACATTTTGGGAACTTTATGTTACATCACTGGTCAGCGGTAATCTATAGGGAAATCCAGAAGTAAGTGCTCAATTATCCTACAGCACCACCACAAGAAGCATTGCACAGTACCCACAGATATGAATGTTTGTAGAGAGGAAGGATGCTTCAGCTTCATGTGTGTCCGGGGATCCACATTCAGCTGAAGTGTATAGCAATGTCGAGACCCGTCGAGTCCTTGCATTACTATACACGCTGCAGGCCAAACAGAGGCCGGCAGCTTACTATAGAATGCCCGTAACTGGGCCCCTGCATCAGCTTCAGAAGATGAGCTCTTCATCAACCCCACTAAACTCTATAGAAGACACAAGGAGGACACACGGGGGGGAAAAGCATGATCCACAGATGACTCAGGTAGGAGTTCTGTAACGTTTCAGCAATGATATCACAGAGGAGTACAAGCCACCTGCTTGCAACCAGAGCTTGAATGAACTGAATAATATCACCAGCATCAATCTAGGGAAGATGGGAGTATATAAGCACATGGAGAATACTGATAATCAGCAGCTGGGTGGAAGTTGAGCTCCGCTGGGTCCTAAAGGTGAAGAGATGAAAATCCAGCAGGAAAGCTACCTATACCAATGAATACTGACAGCAGGAAGACTAGAAAGTCAGGGAGCATTTTGAGCAGCCAAACGCTGTGACCTTCTATTGCCAGAAACTAAATGACTGTCACCCGCAACAGCCCTTTAAAACACAAAATTAGTATTTTTGCAATTTTCACACTAACCACTGGGGCTACTTTAAATCATACTTCCTGTCCTTTCGAGAACAGTTTTCATCAGGCTCCTTACCATCAGAGGCAGGAGATTACAATGACTGATAACATCTCTTTACAGAGCTTATAAACACAGTATGGACCACACACAACAGGCGATGTCACAGCTCACCTTCCCTTCATAATGGTCTTTGCACACGCTCATTAAATGCTTTAATACAAAAGATAAGGTTAAAGTCTGTTCATCGCTGCTAATGTACATGTGCTACTTCCTGAAACAACAGGAAGTCAGAGTCTAAAAATGCCCCAGTGGCCGGTGTGAGAATTGCAAGATTTTTCATTTTAATTTTGAAGGAAATAAAAATATGAAATAAAGAATTAACAATTTTTAAAATTAAATGGAAAAAAAAAATTCCTTTTAAATGTATATTGTGAGAAATTGGACATCTTAACAAAATTTGTAGGAAGGTAAGGGTGCACACGTGTAGACTTTGCATCTAGACCCTGGTACATGAGCAGACGCCAGTATCTTGGGGCTTTTTGTGCTTTAATGTTCTGTATCTTTACCCAGTGACCATGGCAGGTAATCATTCACATACCCTTTGCTGCTGCTTTGCTATTTTACTCTGCGGAGCAGCGCTCTGCCTCTAATCAGGCTGCATAAGAATAAAACAAATGCTCTAAAGGTGTCACTATCTTTCATGAATTATTCAGCTTGCTCCCTGTCTATTGCTGCAGAATGTGCTATGTCTGAGCAACTGACATTATTCCCATAAAACACAATATCACCTCAATGCCGGCAGCAAATAGATTAGCCCATATAGCTGCATTCAAGGACTCAGAGGCTGCATATGTGACACATTTACCTTATATCTTCTAAAAGGATAAACTGATTTCATCACAACTAGGTGGCGATTGTAATTTCTATGATATGGAGCCTTCTGAAAATCTCTTTCCCAAGCAATATGTACTATCCCTTTAAATTGTGAATTAAAGGGAACCTGTCACCACGAGGAAGCAGTCCAATCTGAAGGAAACCCGTTGTTGAGTAGGAAGAGCTGAGTTGATTGATATATCATTTTGTTACAAAATATTGAATATAACTTGTCTTTTAATCATAAAAACCTCTGCTCTTTCTTGGATCTTCAGTCCAGTGGGCGGTCCTGTTAGTAAAACTGGGATTGCTGTCAATCACTGGCAGGACCACCCACTGGACTGAAAATTTCAGGAAGAGCAAATGTGTATGAATCAGAAAACCTCTGCTCTTTCTTGGATTCTCAGTCCAGTGGGCGGTCCTTAGCAGTAAAACAGGGATAACTGTCAGTCACTGGTAGGACCGCCCACTGGACTGGAAATCCCAGGAAATACAAAGACATTTAAACCCAGGTTATACCAAATCTTTTCTCACAAAACTATACATCAATCTGCTCAGCTCCCCCTGCTCTTTTAGATGGTGCCGCTTCCTTTTAAGACAATTTTATATACCGTATATATATATATACAGTGCCTACAAGTAGTATTCAACCCCCTGCAGATTTAGCAGGTTTGATAAGATGCAAATAAGTTAGAGTCTGCAAACTTCAAACAAGAGCAGGATTTATTAACAGATGCATAAATCTTACAAACCAACAAGTTATGTTGCTCAGTTAAATTTTAATAAATTTTCAACATAAAAGTGTGGGTCAATTATTATTCAACCCCTAGGTTTAATATTTTGTGGAATAACCCTTGTTTGCAATTACAGCTAATAATCGTCTTTTATAAGACCTGATCAGGCCGGCACAGGTCTCTGGAGTTATCTTGGCCCACTCCTCCATGCAGATCTTCTCCAAGTTATCTAGGTTCTTTGGGTGTCTCATGTGGACTTTAATCTTGAGCTCCTTCCACAAGTTTTCAATTGGGTTAAGGTCAGGAGACTGACTAGGCCACTGCAACACCTTGCTTTTTTCCCTCTTGAACCATGCCTTGGTTTTCTTGGCTGTGTGCTTTGGGTCGTTGTCTTGTTGGAAGATGAAATGACGACCCATCTTAAGATCCTTGATGGAGGAGCGGAGGTTCTTGGCCAAAATCTCCAGGTAGGCCGTGCTATCCATCTTCCCATGGATGCAGACCAGATGGCCAGGCCCCTTGGCTGAGAAACAGCCCCACAACATGATGCTGCCACCACCATGCTTGACTGTAGGGATGGTATTCTTGGGGTCGTATGCAGTGCCATCCAGTCTCCAAACGTCACGTGTGTGGTTGACACCAAAGATCTCGATCTTGGTCTCATCAGACCAGAGAACCTTGAACCAGTCTGTCTCAGAGTCCTCCAAGTGATCATGAGCAAACTGTAGACGAGCCTTGACATGACGCTTTGAAAGTAAAGGTACCTTACGGGCTCGTCTGGAACGGAGACCATTGCGGTGGAGTACGTTACTTATGGTATTGACTGAAACCAATGTCCCCACTGCCATGAGATCTTCCCGGAGCTCCTTCCTTGTTGTCCTTGGGTTAGCCTTGACTCTTCGGACAAGCCTGGCCTCGGCACGGGAGGAAACTATCAAAGGCTGTCCAGGCCGTGGAAGGCTAACAGTAGTTCCATAAGCCTTCCACGTCCGGATGATACTCCCAACAGTGGAGACAGGTAGGCCCAACTCCTTGGAAAGGGTTTTGTACCCCTTGCCAGCCTTGTGACCCTCCACGATCTTGTCTCTGATGGCCTTGGAATGCTCCTTTGTCTTTCCCATGTTGACCAAGTATGAGTGCTGTTCACAAGTTTGGGGAGGGTCTTAATTAGTCAGAAAAGGCTGGAAAAAGAGATAATTAATCCAAACATGTGAAGCTCATTGTTCTTTGTGCCTGAAATACTTCTTAATACTTTAGGGGAACCAAACAGAATTCTGGTGGTTTGAGGGGTTGAATAATAAATGACCCTCTGAATAAACTTCTCACAATTTAAAAAAAACAAAAAACAAACAAATAACATTCTTTTTTGCTGCATTTCACACTTCCAGGCTGATCTACAGTCCAAATGTCACAATGCCAAGGTAATTCCGAATGTGTAAACCTGCTAAATCTGCAGGGGGTTGAATACTACTTGTAGGCACTGTATATATATATATATATATATATATATATATATAATGATCAATAATCCCGATTTTGCCTGAACAGGATTGTAAACCCCACTGTAAAATAAGGGGGAGTCTTGGCAAAGCCAAGAACAGCATTAATGTTTTGGGGCATTCCTGATTGGCTCTGAATATTTTAGGGGCAGGGCTTGAAAATGTAGAATTTTCCAGATGTATACAATCAAATTTTGATTAAAAACATGCTTTTATATATTTATTGGTGTGGTAATATCCATATTAAACAAATAAATAAAATAAAAATAAATATGGCAGGTTTTTCAGCAGACACATCAGGCAGATGTAGCTCATTTATTATTTATCAGCTTTGCTGTATAGACTAAGATAGACCCAGCAAAGTCATCTCATTATCATTAGAGGGTTTTTGCGATAATTACAGCTCTGTTGTATTATTGGAGGTCTATTAGAATTTTTTTTTGTGTGTGGTAATATCCATATTAAAGAAATAAATAGATAAAAAAAAATATTGCAGATTTTTTAGTGGTCACTGGAACAGACACGTCAGACAGATGCTTTCTGTAGCTCATATAAAATTTATCAGCTGTGCTGTATAGACTAAGACAGAGCCAGCAGAGTCATCTCATTATCACTAGAGGGTTTTTGAGCTAATTACAGCTCTCTTGTGTTATTGGAGGCCTATATACGTCAGGATAGAAACAGCAGACACATTAGGAAGATGCTTTCTGTAGCTCATTCAGCTTTGCTGTATAGACTAAGACAGATCCAGCAGAGTCTTCTCATTATCATTAGAGGGTTTTTGAGCTAATTACAGCTCTGTTGTGTTATTGGAGGCCTACATACTTCAGGATAGAAACACTATACACACTGATTAGGATCTGTACACAGCTCCTGTACTGTGGCAAACACTGACAGTGAGATCCCTAGCACAGGACTTGTGTCTGCCTCCACACTCCGACAAGCCCAACCTGCACAATCACCTTAGTAAAATATCTACATACACATAATATATGCACATACACAGTGACATTTTTGTGTTGCACTTTATCAAACAACAACAGGACGATTTATCTTTTTTTGTTTGTCCATTCATAGTTGTAGCAGCCATATCTTTATATTTTTTATGCAAACCTCACTATATTAGGTCTTGGATTTATTTATTTATTTTTATTATTTTTTATTTTATTTAGGTTTACTTATGCACAATTTTGCCAGACAATTTTCAAACCACAGTAAATAATCTGTTTGCTGCATTGAATGGATTGTTATGATCACTGGAATATTATTTGTTGTTATTATTATTATTATTATTATTATTATTATTATTATTATTATTATTCACTGGAATATAATTATTTTATTATTTGATTACCTTATTTACTAGTTTGTGATCTAAAAAAAAAAGTAAAAATGTAATTTTTGTGTTGCTTTTTTTATACATTTTTTTTACTAGGCTAAAAAAATGTTTGACTTTAATCAGCCCCTTAAATATAGGTATATAGAGAGGTACTGATATGTAGAGGTATATAAAAATACACACTATCTCTGCATATCAATACATTGTGCCTGTAAAGAAGATAAATACTATTTAGATATTTCGACAGAGAAAATCTTCCGATACTTCGCAGACTAGCTTGCGGCTAACTGTTAAAGTTTCTGCCTGCCATGCTACACTTCAAGAAAAATAGGTAAATAACTATATATATGAAGTAATTTACTGAGCACAGATAGTCCCTTAATATATGGGTAAATATAGATGTACTGATATATAAAGTAATACAGGTATGTAGAAATATACAATCTCTCTGTGTATCAATACATTGTGCCTGTAGAGAAGATAAATACTATTTAGATCTTTACACAGAGAAAATCTTCCTATACTTCGCAGATTAGCTTGTGGCTCACTGTTAAAGTTTATGCGTGCCATGCTACACTTCAAGAAAAATAGGTAAATAACTACCGTATATATGAAGGCATGTACTGAGCACAGATAATCCCTTAATATACGGGTAAATACAAATGTACTGATATATAGAGGAATACAGGTATATAGAAATACACAATCTCTCTGCGTATCAATACATTGTGCCTGTAGAGAAGATAAATACTATTTAGATCTTTACACAGAGAAAATCTTCCTATACTTCGCAGAATAGCTTGCGGCTAACTGTTAAAGTTACTGCCTGCCATGCTACACCTGAAGAAAAATAGGTAAATAACTATATATGAAGGCATCTACTGAGCACAGATAATCCCTTAATATATGGGTAAATATAGATGAACTTATATATAGAGGCATACAAATATATATGAATATACAATCTCTCTGCATATCAATACATTGTGCCTGTAGAGAAGATAAATACTATTTAGATCTTTAGACAGAGAAAATCTTCCTATACTTCGCAGAATAGCTTGCGGTTCACTGTTAAAGTTACTGCCTGCCATGCTACACTTCAAGAAAAATAGGTAAATAACTATATGTGAAGGCATCTACTGAGCACAGATAATCCCTTAATATACAGGTAAATATAGATGAACTTATATATAGAGGAATACAAATATATATATATAAATATACAATCTCTCTGCATATCAATACATTGTGCCTGTAGAGAAGATAAATACTATTTAGATCTTTAGACAGAGAAAATCTTCCTATACTTCGCAGAATAGCTTGCGGCTAACTGTTAAAGTTTATGCGTGCCATGCTACACCTCAAGAAAAATAGGTAAATAACTATATATGAAGGCATCTACTGAGAACAGACAATCCCTTAATATACGGGTAAATATAGATGAACTTATATATAGAGGAATACAAATATAGAAATACACAATCTCTCTGCGTATCAATACATAGTGCCTGTAGAGAAGATAAATACTATTTAGATCTTTAGACAGAGAAAATCCTCCTGTACTTACTGACTCACTGTTAAAGTTTCTGCCTGCCATGCTTCTTACCTTCAAGAACAATAAGTAATTAACTATTCATGAAGGCATCTACTGAGCACACATATAATATAATCCACTGTTACAGGGCAAGAACAGCATTTTAGTGATGTGTGGTCATGGCTCCCGGTCACTGCCACTGAATGATGGTGCATGATGGATATAGGGTGCTGTTCTATGGATACGACCAGATTTATCATGGAAGAAATAAATATAATTTACTACATGCTATAACCTCAGTTGGAGTAGACTGGTTTTTTAGATTTCCCCGATGCATGTCTGCACTTAGCCGACCACATTATAGGCTAATTGATGATTTATGACTTAATGGCCAATGTGCAGAGGACAAAGGGGTGAGACGTTCAATCAAAGTTCCATATTGCTTTTAGAAAGATGTTCAGTGAACCACGGCTCTGACTTCACATCAGATGTTGACTCGACCAAAGAGCAGAAAACAATTTAATCCGTAAATAAAGAAAGCAAATCTTAATTCACAGAACGGTTAAATAGTCACTAATCCTGAAGAAGAATTATTCATGGAGAAGGCCCTGAAATTACCAGCTGTCCATGTTTTAGATGGATAAAACCAGTTCTTACAGATTTGCCACTGGAACAATTTAAGCACAAAACTTTTAGCAAGAAATCGACTTTACATATATAAAGATACAGCGGGTGAAATAAGTATTATTATTATTTGTTTATTATAGCGCTATTAATTCCATGGCGCTTTACAAGTGAAAACGGGTATACATAAAAACTAGAACCACGATCATTAACACTACAAAACAGATTGGTACAGGAGGAGAGAGGACCCTGCCCACGAGGGCTCATAGTCTACAGGCGATGGGTGAGGATACAGGAGGAGAGAGGACCCTGCCCACGAGGGCTCCCAGTCTACAGGCGATGGGTGAGGATACAGGAGGAGAGAGGACCCTGCCCACGAGGGCTCCCAGTCTACAGGCGATGGGTGAGGATACAGGAGGAGAGATCCCTGCCCGCGAGGGCTCCCAGTCTACAGGGGATGGGTGAGGATACAAGAGGAGAGAGGACCCTGCCCACGAGGGCTCCCAGTCTACAGGGGATGGGTGAGGATACAAGAGGAGAGAGGACCCTGCCCACGAGGGCTCCCAGTCTACAGGGGATGGGTGAGGATACAAGAGGAGAGAGGACCCTGCCCACGAGGGCTCCCAGTCTACAGGGGATGGGTGAGGATACAGGAGGAGAGAGGACCCTGCCCACGAGGGCTCCCAGTCTACAGGGGATGGGTGAGGATACAGGAGGAGAGAGGACCCTGCCCACAAGGGCTCCCAGTCTACAGGCGATGGGTGAGGATACAGGAGGAGAGAGGACCCTGCCCACGAGGGCTCCCAGTCTACAGGGGATGGGTGAGGATACAAGAGGAGAGAGGACCCTGCCCACAAGGGCTCCCAGTCTACAGGGGATGAGTGAGGATACAGGAAGAGAGAGGACCCTGCCCACAAGGGCTCCCAGTCTACAGGGGATGGGTGAGGATACAAGAGGAGAGAGGACCCTGCCCACGAGGGCTCCCAGTCTACAGGGGATGGGTGAGGATACAGGAGGAGAGAGGACCCTGCCCACAAGGGCTCCCAGTCTACAGGGGATGGGTGAGGATACAGGAGGAAAGAGGACCCTGCCCACGAGGGCTCCCAGTCTACAGGGGATGGGTGAGGATACAGGAGGAGAGAGGACCCTGCCCGCAAGGGCTCACAGTCTACAAGGGATGGGTGAGGGTACAGGAGGAGAGAGGACCCTGCCCGCGAGGCTTCAGAGTCTACAGGGGATGGGTGAAGATACAAGAGGAGAGAGGACCCTGCCCACGAGGGCTCCCAGTCTACAGGGGATGGGTGAGGATACAGGAGGAGATAGGACCTTGCCCACGAGGGTTCACAGTCTACAGGGGATAGGTGAGTATACAGGAGGAGAGAGGACCCTGCCCGCGAGGGCTCACAGTCTACAAGGGATGGGTGAGGGTACAGGAGGAGAGAGGACCCTGCCCGCGAGGGCTCACTGTCTTCAGGGGATGGGTGAAGGTTATTGTAGGTTGTAGGCTTGTCAGAAGAGGTAGGTCTTCAAGTTTCTCTTGAAGCTTTTCACGGTAGGGGAGATTATGATATGCTGAGGTAGAGCGTTCCAGAGTATGGGGAAGGCACAGGAGAAATCTTGTATGCGATTGTGGGAAGAGGAGATAAGAGAGGAGCAGAGAAGGAGATCTTGTGAGGATCTGAGGTTGTGTGCAGGTAGGTACCGGGAGACTAGGTCACAGGTGTAAGGAGGAGACAGGTTGCGGATGGCTTTGTAGGTCATGGTTAATGTTTTGAACTGGAGTCTCTAGGCAATGGGATTGGCAGAGTGGCGAGGCCAGGGAATAGTGAGGGGAGAAGTGGATTAAGCGGACCACAAAGTTCAGGATAGATTGGAGGGGTGCAAGAGTGTTGGGAGGGAGGCTAGAAAGCAGGAGGTTGCAGTAGGTAGTGATGTAAGTATTGAACATGTCACCGATTTTCTAAGTAAATGTATTTATAAAGATACTATGTACATGAATTTCTCACCCAATATCGGCAACAACCCATCCAATCCACACAGGCAAAGAAATCAAACCAGAGATACCCATAAATGATGTTATATGTAATAATGAGAAATGACACAGGGAAAAAGGATTGAACACATAAACTAAGAGAGGTGTAACAAGCCATGGAAAGTCATGAAAGCAGCTGAAATCTATCAGTAATTAGTAATCCTGCCACTTAGTGGAAAAAAATATCAGCAGATTGAACTGATAGCCTATAAAAAGATGTCTCATTACCAACGTGCCACACAAAAAAACATATAGTGATGGGTAAAACCAGTGAGCTGTCTCAAGACCTTTACAACTTTATTATTGAAAACATACTGATGGCATTGGTTACAGAAGAATTACTAAACTACTGAAAGTTCCAGTGAGCACAGTTGGGGCCATATTCCGGAAGTGGAAATGTGACGCCCCTGGACTATCAGGTCGTCACAGGGTACTGCACAAGCTGCCCTTCCATGCAGTATTCCACCTCCCTCTTGGTTCTGGGTCCCTACTTAAGTAGTGTTGCCTCCAACAGCAAATCAAATCCTAGAGACACCCTGCACCACACCCACCAAACACACCAGTGGACGGCTTGAGTGGAATAGAGTCGCTCATCTGGGGGGTCAGGGAGGGGAGGTGAGGCATGGAGAGAGTGGAGTCTGTCTGTGAGTGGAGAAGGAGTTGGAAGTAGCCCTCGAGATGAGAAGAGCTCAGAGGAAGTCGGGAGTGGTGACTCCTGAAGTAACTGCCTAGGTTGCAGACGGTGGTCTGGGCCGAGAGGAGTCGGACCCCCGGCCGCAGGGGATTGTGACGACGTTCTCGGACCTGTTGAGGAGGACGGCCGGCAGCCTAGCCCTATCACCGGTCCGGGACCGAAGGCACGATGGGGTACATGGACCCTGGGTCGGGGAGTAGCTTCAGGCAACCCGACAATTCACCTGAGGAGAACGGATCCTTTACAATCCATTCCCACCCGCTCTATTAGTGCAACAAGGAGGATATGACTTTCCAACTAAAACGGTCAAGAAAATCACAAGCGTGAGCCCTGAGAGCAAGATCCCATACTTAGCCATAGTAGGAAGCGGGGCCCGGCTAGTTCCATGCTACCGGGCCACCAAGTTGAAGTCAAACTAAGTGCCAGGAGGCAGGTCACGGATCATTAGGCAGCACCACTTGGGGACGGGACCCGGACGAGCTCCCCTCAGCAGCAGCGGTACCCAGAGACTTGGTTTACCCAGTTATCAGTGTCTTCCTATGAACTGAGTGAGTTCGAGAGTGACTCCTGCATCCCCACGGCACCCATCACCGAGTCCCGGGGCACCCCCTACCCGTGGAGGGTTACAACAGCTTGCTGCCCCACGTCATCACCCCGGATACTCCCAACAGCAGCGGTGGTCCCAATTACCACACACCATGGGTGGCGTCACGAACTGTAACTCCCCTGTAAATAACCCCCTTTTCACTCGAGTGGCTGCACGAGCCCCGGGTCCAGAGACCCTCGAGCCACAGCGAACCCGGATCCGAGCAGCTTGGCTACTTCCACGGGGGCGGTACAGAAAGAACATCATTTTACCATAAACTGGCTACAACCAAATTTGGAGGAGTGAAAAGAATTATCAGAAGAGTTGGCCAAGAGCCAAGAATCACCTGAGGAGCGCTACAGAAGGACCTGGAATCAGCAGGTACAATTGTTTCAAAGAAAACAATAAGTAATGCACTCCCCCTTCATGGCCTGTATGCATGCTCCTGTATGCACACTCACCACGCAAGACTCCATTACTGAACAAAATGTATTTTCAAGAGCGTTTAAAGTTTGCTCAACTACATTAAGACAAGACTGTGAATTGGGAGCATATTCTGTTTGTCTGGACAGATGAGACCAAAATTGAACTCTTTGGATGCCATAATACACACCATGCTTGGAGGCCAAAATGCAAATCACCTCCAAAACATCAACAACAGTGAAGTGTGGAGGTGGGAACATCATGGTGTGCGGCTGTTTTTCAGTATACGGCACTGGCAAACTTCATATGATTGAAGGAAGGATGAATGGACAAATGTACCGGGACATTCTTGATAACAATCTGCTGCCATCTACCAGAATGACGAAGATGAAACAATGATGGACATTTCAGTGAGATAATAATTCCAACCACACGGCCAAGGAAACTCTCGACTGGTTTCAGAGAAAGAAAGTAAAGCTGCTAGAATGGCCGAGCCGATCACCAGAGTTGAATAGAATATAACATGTATGGAAGGAATTAAAGCTCAGAGTTCATAGAAGAGCCGGGACCTGCAGGATGTGAGGAGTGTTTGTGAGGAAGAATGGGCCAAAATCCCACCTGAGCAACATAGGCGACGAGTGTCTCCATACAGGATGAATCCTGAAGCTTCATCGCAAACAGAATTTCAGTGTGTTCAAACCTTTTTCAGTGTCATTTCGCATTATTACATGAGGAAAGAGAATAGAGGAAGGATGAATGGAAGGGAAGAAAAGAAGGGAAAAAGAGGAGGGAAGAGGAGGATGGAAGAAGAATATGGAAAAAGAGGAAGAGGGAAGAGGAGGTGGGAAGAAGAGGAGGCTAAGAGAAAGCAAGAGAGGGCAAGACGAGGGTAAGAGAAGGGAAGAAGAGGGTAAGAGAAGGGAAAAGAAGGGAAGACGAGGGTAAGAGAAGGGAAGACGAGGGTAAGAGAAGGGAAGAGAAGAGAAGACGGGGAAGAGAAGGGTAAGAGAAGGGAAGAAGAGGGTAAGAGAAGGGAAGAGAAGAGAAGACGGTGGAAGAGAAGGGAAGATGAGGGTAAGAGAAAGGAAGAGAAGGGAAGATGAGGGTAAGAGAAGGGAAGAAGAGGGTAAGAGAAGGGAAAAGAAGGGAAGACGGGGGAAAAGAAGGGAAGATAAGGGTAAGAGAAGGGAAGAAGAGGGTAAGAGAAGGGAAAAGAAGGGAAGACGGGGGAAAAGAAGGGAAGATAAGGGTAAGAGAAGGGAAGAAGAGGGTAAGAGAAGGGAAAAGAAGGGAAGACAAGGGTAAGAGAAGGGAAGACGGGGGAAGAGAAGGGAAGATGAGGGTAAGAAAAGGGAAGAGAAGGGAAGACGGGGAAGAGAAGAGAACATGGGGTAGAGAAGGGAAAAGAGAAAAGAAAGAAAGAAAGAAAGAACGAAACAGAGAAAGAAAGAACAAAAGAAAGAAAGAAAATGACTGGGAGGAATGGGAAAGAAGAAGAATTGATGGAAGGAAAAGAGAGAGGGGAGGAAGACAGGAATTAGGAAGAATGGATGGAAAAGTGAAAAAAGATGGATGGAAGAAAAAAGGGAAGGGAGGGAGAGGTGGGAAGGAACGGAGAATGAAAGAGTGAAAGAGGGGGAGACAAGACAAAAAATTAAATAAAGAAGATGGAACAAATTAAGTAGGAATGGGGAGGTAAACATTTCTGTGTTTAAAATGGGGAAATTCAAGCCCAACCTAAGAGCGCCCCAAGGGCAGACATATTTGGTTGGGGCATAATTAAACTTTGCCCCTTTTGCTGTTTAGTTTACAGGATTTTCTTGCGAAAATCAGGACATGCAGTCGGCTATTTAACTGCAGGATGATGTAGTGACTGAGTTATAGGGGCGACTATGGGACCCTGCTTCCTCCTGAAGGTATATATAATCAGAGAAGAATATAAGAGGAAAATAATGGGAGTAGAGTGATGGAGGCAGGAGTCCCCGGTGCTGCAGACACTTATAAGCAAAAGATCCTGCGATACAGGAATTTATTCCTAAACTGACTCTTTTCTTACTGCCTCTTGGGGTCAGACTGAAGAAATCTGGCAATTTCCTATGATTCGGTGTGAGCGCCGCCTGCATTGTGCTGTAATCTGAGCGCCGCTGCCTTTTATTCTGCATTTATCTTATTATATGTAGATGACGGCAGTCACTGTGATAAGTGCTGCACTCCGGGGCCCTGGATGATTTCGTCACAGTGACTGCCGCATGCCCCGTCTGCGAAAACATCCGAGAAATTCCACGCACATTGCGGAAACAATCTGAAGAATAACATGCGAGCACACCTCAAGAAGATGCCCGTAATAGCCACTTGTGGGGAAACTCCAATTTTGTACGCATTGTGTTTATCCAGCAACAGATGAAGCAGGAAGTCAACGACTGCACCGGTGTGGCAGTATGTAATGCCGCCATAAGAAGGAGATGGATACAGTGTGACTCTAGAGAAGGCTGAGAAACTGCAAAAAAGGAATCATCGCCATCCTCAACTCTTACTAACGAATTGTATCCTCTAATTCTTAGAACTCTGCATTGTGCTATTCCCTCAGTTACCTGTCCTCTTTAAGTGGAGAAGGCAGACAAGTTCTCCTGTGAGGATGATCATCAGGCATATAGAAAAAAAGAGAAGGAAGATAGGGATGAAGGAAGAAGGGAAGGGGGGTATGGGAAGGAGAAAGTATGGACAAGAGGAAGGAAGGAATGCTAGAAGGAAAGCAGGGAGGGAAGGAATGCAGTAAGGAAGGAAGGAAGAAGGATATATGGGAATGAAAAATGATGGATGGAAGGAAGAGAGTAAGGAAAGATGAAAGGGTATATGGGATTGATAAATGATGGAAGGAAGTGAGAGGAAGGAAGTGAGAGGAAGGAAGGAGAAAGGAAGGGTATTTGGGAAAGAGAAATAATGAATGGGAGAGAGAAATGATGGATGGAAAAGAGAGAGAGGAAGGAAAGGAAGGAATAAAGGAAAGGAGAAGAAATTAAGGAATGAGGAAGAAAGAGAGAGAGGAAGGAATTGTATATGGGAAAGAGAAATGATGGAAGGCAGAAATCTTGGAAGGAGGGAGGAAGGAAGAAAGTGTATATATGAAAGAGAAATTATATATGGAAGGGAGAAATGATGGATGCCCCAGAGAGAGAAAGGAAGGAGAGGTACCAAGGGAAGGAAGGGTATATGACAAAAAGAAATGATGGATGGAAGGAAGTAACACTAGAAGGAAGGAAAAAAGGGAGGAATAGGGAGGGAGGAAGGAAGGAAGGAAATGTATATGGAAGAGAGAAATGATGAATGGAAGGAAGATAGGAAGGGAAAATGAAAGTATATATGGGAAAGAGAAATGAAGGATGGAAGTGAGAGGAAGGAGGAAGAAAGAAAGGAAGGAAGTAGGAAGATAGAAAAAAGGAAAGGAAGAAAGGAGGAAGAAAGAGGGAGAAAGGAAGAAAGGGAAAGACAGATGGAGGAAGCAAGGAAGGAATGCTGGAAAGAAGGAAGAAGGAAGGATATATGGGAAAGAGAAATGATGGATGGAAGGAAGATAGGCAAGATGAACGTTTATATGGGAACGAGAAATGGTGGATGGAAGGAAGAGAGGAAGGAAAGATGAAAGGGTATATCGGATTGAGAAATGATGGAAGGAAGTGAGAGGAAGGAAGGAGAAAGGAAGGGTACTTGGGAAAGAGAAATAATGAATGGAAGAGAGAAATGATGGATGGAAGAGAGAGAGAGGAAGGAAAGGAAGGAATGAAGGAAAGGAAAAGAAATGAAGGAATGAGGAAGAAAGAGAGGGAGGAAGTAAATATAGTAAAGAGAAATTATATATGGAAGGGAGAAATGATGGATGCAACAGAGAGAGAAAGGAAGGAGAGGTACCAAGGGAAGGAAGGGTATATGACAAAGAGAAATGATGGATGGAAGGAAGTAATACTAGAAGGAAGGAAAAAAGGGAGGAATAGGGAGGGAGGAAGGAGGGAAGGAAATGTATATGGAAGAGATAAATGATGAATGGAAGGAAGATAGGAAGGAAAAATGAAAGGATATATGGGAAAGAGAAATGAAGGATGGAAGTGAGAGGAAGGAAGGAGGAAGAAAGAAAGAGGAAGGAAGTAAGAAGAGAGAAAGAAAAAAGGAAAGGAAGGAAGGAGGAAGAAAGATGGAGAAAGGAAGAAAGGGAAAGACAGATGGAGGGAGCAAGGAAGGAATGCTGGAAGGAAGGAATGCAGTAAGGAAGGAAGAAGGAAGGATATATGGGAAAGAGAAATGATGGATGGAAGGAAGATAGGCAAGATAAATGTTTATATGGGAACGAGAAATGGTGGATGGAAGGAAGAGAGGAAGGAAAGATGAAAGGGTATATCGGATTGAGAAATGATGGAAGGAAGTGAGAGGAAGGAAGGAGAAAGGAAGGGTACTTGGGAAAGAGAAATAATGAATGGAAGAGAAAAATGATAGATGGAAAATAGAGAGGAAGGAAAGGAAGGAATGAAGGAAAGGAAAAGAAATGAAGGAATGAGGAAGAAAGAGAGGGAGGAAGTAAATATAGTAAAGAGAAATTATATATGGAAGGGAGAAATGATGGATGCAACAGAGAGAGAAAGGAAGGAGAGGTACCAAGGGAAAGAAGGGTATATGACAAAGAGAAATGATGGATGGAAGGAAGTAATACTAGAAGAAAGGAAAAAAAGTTAGGAATAGGGAGGGAGGGAGGAAGGAAGGAAGGAAATATACATGGAAGAGAGAAATGATGAATGGAAGGAAGATAGGAAGGAAGGATGAAAGGATATATGGGAAAGAGAAATGAAGGATGGAAGTGAGAGGAAGGAAGGAGGAAGAAAGAAAGAGGAAGGAAGTAGGAAGAGAGAGAGACAAAAGGAAAGGAAGGAGGAAGAAAGAGGGAGAAAGGAAGAAAGGGAAAGACAGATGGAGGGAGCAAGGAAGGAATACTGGAAGGAAGGAATGCTGGAAGGAAAGAAGGAAGGAAGGAAGGAAGGAAGGAAGGGTGTATGGGAAAGTGAAATGATGAATGGAAGGAAAATAGGCAAGATGAACGTTTATATTGGAACGAGAAATGGTGGATGGAAGGAAGAGAGTAAGGAAAGATGAAAGGGTATATCGGATTGAGAGATGATGGAAGGAAGTGAGAGGAAGGAAGGATAAAGGAAGGGTACTTGGGAAAGAGAAATTATGAATGGAAGAGAGAAATGATGGATGGAAGAGAGAAAGAAAGGAAGGAATGAAGGAAAGGAAAAGAAATGAAGGAATGAGGAAGAAAGAGAGGGAGGAAGTAAATATAGTAAAGAGAAATTATATATGGAAGGGAGAAATGATGGATGCAACAGAGAGAGAAAGGAAGGAGAGGTACCAAGGGAAGGAAGGGTATATGACAAAGAGAAATGATGGATGGAAGGAAGTAATACTAATAGAAAGGAAAAAAGGGAGGAATAGGGAGGGAGGGAGGAAGGAAATATACATGGAAGAGAGAAATGATGAATTGAAGGAAGATAGGAAGGTAGGATGAAAGGATATATGGGAAATAGAAATGAAGGATGGAAGTGAGAGGAAGGAAGGAGGAAGAAAGAAAGAGGAAGGAAGTAGGAAGAGAGATAGAAAAAAGGAAAGGAAGGAGGAAGAAAGAGGGAGAAAGGAAGAAAGGGAAAGACAGATGGAGGGAGCAAGGAAAGAATGCTGGAAGGAAGGCATGCAGTAAGGAAGGAAGAAGGAAGGATATATGGGAAAGAGAAATTATGGATGGAAGGAAGATAGGCAAGATAAATGTTTATATGGGAACGAGAAATGGTGGATGGAAGGAAGAGAGGAAGGAAAGATGAAAGTGTATATCGGATTGAGAAATGATGGAAGGAAGTGAGAGGAAGGAAGGAGAAAGGAAGGGTACTTGGGAAAGAGAAATAATGAATGGAAGAGAGAAAGGATGGATGGAAGAGAGAAAGGAAGGAAAGGAAGGAATGAAGGAAAGGAAAAGAAATGAAGGAATGAGGAAGAAAGAGAGGGATGAAGGAATTGTACATGGGAATGAGAAATGATGGAAGGAAGAAATCCTCTAAGGGGGAAGAAAGGGAGGAAGGAAAGAAGTGTATATAGAAAAGAGAAATTATATATGGAAGGGAAAAATGATGGAAGGAAGAGAGAGGAAGGAAGGAGAGGAAAAAAGGAAAGAAAGGAAGGAGGCAGAGTATATGAGAAAGAAATGAAGGAAGGAAGAAAGGGAAGAATAGGGAGGAAGGAAGGAAATGTATATGAGAAGAGAGAAATGATGGATGGAAGAAAGATAGAAAAAAGGAAGGAAGGATGAAAGGATATATAGGAAAGAGAAATGATGGATGGAAGTGAGAGGAAGAAAGAAAGAGGAAGGAAGGGATGGAAGGAGGAAGAGAGATAGTAAAGGAAGGAAGGAGGAAGAAAGAGGGAGAAAGGAAGAAAGGAAAAGAAAGAGGTAGGAAGGAAGAAATGGAAGGAAGGAAGAAAGGAGGAAGAGAGAGTTGAAAAAAGAAGAGTATATGGAGAAGAGAAATGATAGATGGAAGAGAGGAAGGAAGGAGAAATGATCGATGGATGGAGAAAAGAAGGGGGCATGGGAGGAAGAAATGATCGATGGATGGAGAAAAGAAGAGGGCATGGGAGGAAGAAATTATGGATGGAGGGAAAGAAAGAAAGGAAGATAGATAGAAAAGAAGACTTGGCAGGGACTTGAGTCCCAGGGGCATACTAGCCCCTATCCTAAGAGCAGGCCAGACATGACTTTAGTGTATCCTTCTAGTGTTAGGGCAGATCTCTGACAGACGCTCTCTGCGAGTCGTACATTCCAGCAAGGACAGAAAGCGCATTGCTTGGGGCATAATGTGAATGTGATGGAGTCGCTAGTTATGACATTCTCTAATATTTTCCTGAATTCCGATTCCACATCCCCTCCCCACATTATTCAGATGATCATACCTTGTCTATAGCTTTTGGGTCTGTAATTAGCAGTAAAATCCACAAGTGCCAGCACCAAATCTCTGGACTCCAGAGATGAACTGGTGAATGTGCGACACAAGCCATAAACCAGTATGGAATTATGTCAACTGGTCTCCAGCCCTGGTGTGACTTAGGAGGGGCCCCGAGGTTGGGGGAGGCGCGGGGCCTGTGTTACCTCCCTGACCGATGCCTTTTTATACAGTAAATTAAATTAATGTATCAGAAAACCCGACAGGATTGATACAATTAAACCCTTCTCTATCTTCTGCCTCCTCTTCACCTGGAGAACTTGTTAAATTGTGAATTTTAATAGCACCGGGGGAACGCAGCAATGTGAGAGATGAAAGGGGCTGACATCCGTCAATCACATTAATTATACCAATCCTTCCAGGAACAGAAGAAGAAGATTTCTTTGATACCGTTATATTTTGCTTGGCGCAGATAGAACATTACAGCCATTATTCCAGATAATGGCATCAATTATCCAAACCCGATAAACTAAACTTCTACAATAAATTATCACATAATTGCGGACAAGTTTCTTCACCCAGAGCAAAGTTACCGCTCGCTGCCACAGCCACGTGTCAAAAATGTCTCTCCTGTGGGGTGTCCCAACCTTAACGTCAACCTTCCTCAATTGATTTCTGCAGGTTTTTCCCTCCTCTCTCTATAAAGACACATCTGCAGGTTTTTCCCTCCGCTCTCTATAAGGACACATCTGCAGGTTGTTCCCTCCGCTCTCTATAAAGACACATCTGCAGGTTTTTCCCTCCACTCTCTATAAAGACACATCTGGAGGTTTTTCCCTCTGCTCTCTATAAAGACACATCTGCAGGTTTTTCCCTCCACTCTCTATAAAGACACATCTGCAGGTTTTTCCCTCCGCTCTATATAAAGACACATCTGCAGGTTTTTCCCTCCACTCTCTATAAAGACACATCTGTAGGTTTTTCCCTCCGCTTTCTATACAGACACTTCTGCAGGTTTTTCCCTCCGCAGTCTATGCAGACACATCTGCAGGTTTTTCCCTCCGCAGTCTATAAAAACACATCTGCAGGTTTTTCTCACTATCTGACATGAAATCAGAATAAATCTTTCCTGTTTTCGGTCAATTAGGAACCAAAATTATTTATATTTGCCAAATGCCAGAATAATGAGAGAGAGAATGTTTTCAGGCATTTTTATTCCTTTCTGCACAGTGAAGTTTTCCTCCATGTCATTAGTATTTGGTGCCATTGCCCTTAAGCCAGCTTTACACCTTACAATTAGGTGTGCGATCTCGTATGCGATGTGACACGCCCAGGTCGCATATGCGATTGAATGAGATTGCACATAGGTCGTTCATTTGCTGTCACACGTGCGTTAGTAGTCTATGTTAAATTGATCAATTTTGTGTGCGATCCTTTAGATCATGTGTTCTGTGACGTATGCATTGGGCACCTTTTTTTTTTTTTTTATTTATTGACTTGACAAGCGTGTGTAATGTGTAGGGATGCGTTTTTACTATGTCATCTGCCATTCAGCTCTGCTACATGGCCGCTAACAGCAGACACAGACAGCCGTGTAGCAGAGCTGAATGGCAGATGACAGCAGACACAGACAGAGCCGCACGATCAGAATGAACTCGGGTGAACTTCACCCGACTTCATTGTCATGCTGCGGCTCTGTCTGTGTCGCGTCCTGATTAGCGGTCACCTGTGAAGGACCCACCGGTGACCGCTAAACTCCTGAGTAACTGAATTGAGCAGCCCTCTCTCATATACTTCTCGATCCCCGATCTCTGGCGCGGCGCTGCACGGCATTCACACTGCTCCGGCGGCTTTTACTGTTTTGAAAAAGCCGGCCGCTCATTAAACAATCTCGTATTCTCTGCTTTCCCCGCCCACCGGCGCCTATGATTGGTTACAGTGAGACACGCCCCCCCACGCTGAGTGACAGGTGTCTCACTGCACCCAATCACAGCAGCTGGTGGGCGTGTCTATACTGTGTAGTGAAATAAATAATTAAATAATTAAAAAAAACGGTGTGCGGTCCCCCCCAATTTTAAAACCAGCCAGATAAAGCCATACGGCTGAAGGCTGGTATTCTCAGGATGGGGAGCTCCACGTTATGGGGAGCCCCCCAGCCTAACAATATCAGCCAGCAGCCGCCCAGAATTGCTGCATACATTAGATGCGACAGTTCTGGGACTGTACCCGGCTCTTCCCGATTTGCCCTGGTGCGTTGGCAAATCGGGGTAATAAGGAGTTAATGGCAGCCCATAGCTGCCACTAAATCCTAGATTAATCATGTCAGGCGTCTCCCCGAGATACCTTCCATGATTAATCTGTAAATTACAGTAAATAAACACACACACCCGAAAAAATCATTTATTAGGAATAAAAAAACACAAACATATACCCTGGTTCACCACTTTAATCAGCCCCAAAAAGCCCTCCATGTCCGGCGGAATCCAGGATGCTCCAGCGTCGCTTTCAGCGCTGCTGCATGGAGGTGACCGGAGCTGCAGCAGACACCGCCGCTCCTGTCACCTCCATGCAGCTAATGAAGACAGCCGCGCGATCAGCTGAGCTGTCACTGAGGTTACCCGCTGTCACTGGATCCAGCGGTGGATGCAGCGGTGGCCACGGGTAACCTCAGTGACAGCTCAGCTGATCGCGCTACTCACCACCGCTCCGGTCACCTCCATGCAGCAGCGCTGGAAGCGACGCTGGAGCATCCTGGATTACGCCGGACATGGAGGGCTTTTTGGGGCTGATTAAAGTGGTTAACCAGGGTATATGTTTGTGTTTTTTATTTCAAATAAATGATTTTTTTCGTGTGTGTGTTTATTTACTGTAATTTACAGATTAATCATGGAGGGTGTCTCATAGACGCCTGACATGATTAATCTAGGACTTATTGGCAGCTATGGGCTGCCAATAACTCCTTATTACCCCGATTTGCCAACGCACCAGGGCAAATCGGGAAGAGCCGGGTACAGTCCCAGAACTGTCGCATATAATGTATGCGGCAATTCTGGGCGTCTGTTGGCTGATATTGTTAGGGTGGGGGGCTCCCCATAACGTGGAGCTCCCCATCCTGAGAATACCAGCCTTCAGTCGTATGGCTTTATCTGGCTGGTTTTAAAATTAGGGGGGGACCGCACGCCGTTTTTTTTAATTATTTAATTATTTATTTCACTGCACAGTATAGACACGCCCACCGGCTGCTGTGATTGGGTGCAGTGTGACACCTGTCACTCAGCGTGGGGGGCGTGTCTCACTGTAACCAATCATAGGCGTCGGTGGGCGGGGAAAGCAGGGAATACGAGATTGTTTAATGGGCGGCCGGCTTTTTCAAAACAGTAAAAGCTGCCGGAGCAGTGTGAACGCCGTGCAGAGCCGCGCCGGTGATCGGGGATCGGTGAGTATGAGAGAGGGGGTAAGAGGGATAGACTGACATGGACAGAGAGTGAGGGACAGAGATAGTGACGGACTGACAGAGATTAGTGAATGACAGACATTGTGAGGCGCTTCAGAACGCAGCTTTTCAGCTGCGCTCTGAAGCGGACCTTTTTTAAGCTGCGGTGCAGAGCGCACACCTGCGCACATAGCCTCAGACACCAAAATCGTATGAGGGATGTCACACGTTACAATTGACTAGGTTCATACAACAAAACGTCCAATGTATGAGGAATAAACGACGTGTATGCGATCACCGTATTTGCGTTCAATCTTGATCGCACGTAGGTGTCACACGCAAATACGTCACGAACGATGCCGGATGTGCGTCACTTACAACTTGACCCCGACGACGGATTGAAAGATTTATTGAAGTGTGTAAAGCAGGCATTACACTGTATGACTTCGGTGAAATGTTCTGGATCTCCTTCCACAAGCTTCTCACAATAGTTGGTGGAATTTGCGCCCATTACTCCTGACAGAACTGGTGTAGCTGAGCCATGTTTGTAGGTCGTCTTGCTTGCACTGGCCTTTTCAGCTTTGCCCATACATTTTCAATAGGATTGAGATCAGGGCTTTGTGATGGCCACTCCAAAACATTGACTTTGTTATCATTAAGCCCCTTTGTAACCAGTTTGGCAGTAGCTTTGGGTCATTGTCCATTTGGAAGACCCATTTACACCCAAGTTTTAAGTTCCTGGCTGATGTCTTAAGATGTTGCTTCAGTATTGCCACATAATCTTCTTTCCTCATGACGCCATTTATTTTGTGAAGTGCACCAGTCCCTCCTGCAGCAAAACAATCCCACAATATGACACTACCACCCCCATGCTTCACAGTGGGGATGGTGTTCTTAGGCTTCAAAGCTTCTCTTTTTTTCCTCCAAACATAATTATGGTCATTACTGGCAAACAGTTCAGTTTTAGTTTCGTCAGACCACAGGACATGTCTCCAAAAATTAAGGTCTCTGTTCATGTGTACATTTGCAAACATTAATCTGGCTTTTTCATGTTTCTTTTGGAGTAATGGCTTCTTCCTGGCAGAGTGTCTTTCAGTCCATGTTGATACAGTACTCATTTCACTGTGCATAATGATGCAACCTTACCAGCTTCCGCCAGCATCTTCACAAGGTTTTTGGCTTTTGTTCTTGGGTTGATATGCACAAGTCTGACCAAAGCACATTCATCTCTGGTACACAGAACCTCTCCTTCCTGAGCAGTATGATGGTTGGACATTCCCATCTTGTTTGTACTTGTGTATAATTGTTTGTACAGATGAACGAGGCACCTTCAGGTATCTGGAAATTGCTCCCAAGGATGAACCAGACTTGTGCAAGTCCACAATTCTCTTCTGAGATCTTGGCTGATTTCTTTTGACTTTCCCATGATGATACACAGAGAAGCCGTGTGTTTCAGGTGTGCATTAAAATACATCCACAGGTGTGTCTCTAATTAACTCAGATGTTGCCAATAAACCTATCAGAAGCTTCCAAAGAGATAACATCATATGGGCTGTTCCATATTGTTTAAAGGCATAGTACTCTTATTGTATGTAAACTTTTGACTTTGCAGAAAGTAATAAAAATGCCTTTAATCATTTTCTCTCTCTCATTATTCTGGCATTTGGCAAATTGAAATAACTTTGGTTCCTAATTGATCTAAAACGGGAAAGTATTCTGATTTCATGTCAGATAATGAGAAAAACTTGCATACGTGTCTTTTTAGATAGTATATGTAAACCTCTGGTTTCAGATATATATAATCTGACAGCAGCATGATGTAGAGGCAGAGACTCCGATTACAGTGATGTATCACTTAATGTACTGGGTGTAACAGCTGGGATAGAATCCCTGTTTTCTCTGCGGCAGATCTAGTAGAGCTCAGAATGCTGAGCTGTGTATAACTCCTCCAACACCACTAAGTGACAGCTTTCTATGTATATTGTACATTGACAGAAAGCTGATAATCAGTGGTGGAGGTGTGGCTGGACTAGGCGGCACAAGACACCCAGTCCTGTAGTGATAATCTCCTGCTGATAAAACACTGATTTTATTCAAACAACAAAATAAAGACTACTAAGTAACACATGGCTGGAATCAGGGTCTCTAGCTCTACGTTATGCTGCTCTCATATTGCATTAAGCCTGCTGACAGATTTCCTTTAAAGGTAATTAATTTTTATAAAAATTACAGTCATCAAGTCCAATGCAATCATTGCCCCAGAGTTATGAGGTTCTACATCTTTTAGGGGAGGGTTAGGTGGTCTGCTGGTGTCTATACAGTGTCCAAACCCCTTCAGGCTAAATCCTATAGTGTTAATTTCACACAGATCATTCTTAAGTGCTCTGTGATCTCTTCTATTCTCCGGAGAGAAGATGAATCTGATATTGCACTTGTAGCGGCTTCGGGCAAGATGCTTTTAAGAAGCTATAAAAGCGCCGTATCATAACTCGTAATGGGTTACAAAGCAAAGGTCTTCCCAGCACTCCTCGTACTGCCGGCTGAAAGTCACATTCTGTAGAGTAAACCCCATCAACCTGGAAACTGAGAACACAGGTCTGCAGGGGCGGAATGTTTTGAAAAAGTAAGAGGTGATGTTTATATACTTATGATCGCTGAACTCAGTAAAAATATTGAAAAAAATTCCATCACGTACTGTTTTTTTTCATAAACATTGACTCTATAGGCCCAACGAGCCTCAGCTTTTTCCACAGTTCAAATTAAATGATTTAGTCAGAGACTTGGACCTTCCTAAACATTCTGCAGAACTTTAAGGCTATGTGCGCACGTTGCGTAAATTCATGCAGTTACGCTGCGCTTTGCAGCGCAGCGTAACTGTATGCGTCCTGCGTCCCCTGCACAGTCTATGGAGATTGTGCAGGGGCCGTGTGCACGTGGCGTCTCAGAGCGCAGCGCTTCGGCTACTGCCGAAGCGCTGCGCAAAAAGAAGTGACATGTCACTTCTTTCCTGCGCTTTGCCGGCAGCTCCTGCTCTGTCTATGGCAGGAGCTGCAGGCAGAGCGCATGGAATCGGCGCTCACTACGGACATTTCTGCAGCGATCTAAAGCGCACATGTGCTCTTCAGATCGCTGCAGAAATATCTGCAGGGCGAGTACGCAACGTGCGCACATACCCTTAGGCTCTAGACCAGAGGTCCCCAAGCCTTCAAACCTTGAGAGCCACATTCATCTCTGTGAGGCCTGAAACACGCATCCGTGAAACACGTGCGTGTTTGGTCCGTTTCCGTGTATACCGGAGACACGGCCAAACGTGCACCAATGTTATTTAATGTTTGAGGACACATGTGCGTTTTTCATTAAGGTCCGTGTGTCCGTGTGCGTGCTACGTATGTGTCTCCGTTTTGCACGGAAGCATGTCCGTTTTCAGCACGCAACACGCAGCACGGACCCAGTGAAAGTCAATGGGTCTGTACGCACGTCCGAGTGACACGGACGCATCTCTGTATGCTCCCTGTACGTTTTGTGCTTTTTTCATGTGATGTCGGTCTTTTTTCTTTTTCTGTTTCGTTCTCTCCCTCAGTCCGTCGGTCGGTCTCTATGTCTTATCTGTCCCTCTCGCTGTCTGTCGGTCAGTTCCCCACCTCTCTCATACTTACCGTTCCCCGATCTCTGGCGCGGCGCTGCACTGCTGTTCTCTAAACTCCGGCTGCTTTTCCTCTTTTGAAAAAGCCGGCCGCTCATTAATCAATCTTGTATTCCCTGCTTTCCCCGCCCACTGGCAAATATGATTGGTTGCGGTGAGACACGCCCACAAGCTGAGTGACAGCTGTCTAACTGCAACCAATCACAGCCACCGGTGGGCGTGTCACTATGGAGCAGAGAAATAAATAAATAATTTAAAAAAACGGCGTGCGGTCCCCCCCTATTTTAATACCAGCCAGATAAAGCCATACGGCTGCAGGCTGGTATTCTCAGGATGGGGAGCCCCACGTTATGGGGAGCCCCCCAGCCTAATAATATCAGCCAGCAGACGCCCAGAATTGCCGCATACATTATATGCGACAGTTCTGGGACTGTACCCGGCTCTTCCCGATTTTCCCTGGTGCGTTGGCAATCGGGGTAATAAGGAGTTAATGGCAGCCCATAACTGCCAATAAGTCCTAGATTAATCATGTCAGGCGTCTCCCCGAGATACCTTCCATGAGTAATCTGTAAGTTACAGTTAAAAAACAGACACACCTGAAAAATCCTTTATTAGAAATAAAAAACACTAACAAATTCCCTCATTACCAATTTATTAACCCCAACAAAGCCCTCCATGTCCGGCGTAATCCACGGACCTCCAGCGTCGCATCCAGCTATGCTGCATGAAGGTGACAGGAGCTGCAGAATACACCGCCGCTCCTGTCAGCTCCACGCAACAAATGAGGTGGAGTTGCAAAATAGTAAAAGCCGCCGGAGTTTTTATAACAGCCGTGCAGCGCCACGCCGGAGATCGGGGAACGGTGAGTATGAGAGAGGGCTGCTCAATTCAGTCACTCAGGGGATTAGCGGTCACCAGTGAGTCCTTCACGTGTGACCGCTAATCAGTACGCGGCAGACAGACAGAGCCGCGGCATGACAATGAAGTCGGGTGAAGTTCACCCGAGTTCATTCTCATCGCGCAACTCTGTCTGCTGTCAGCCGACATGTATCAACAACATTGTGCATCACACACACACACGGAACATTTCACACGGGCAACACACACACATGTCAGTTATTTCACTCACGCACACACGGACATTCCACACGCACATACGGCTAGCATACGTGATACACACGCAGGCCACACATACCATAAAAATGGACCTAAAAAACGGAAAACGGACCCGAAAAACAGCCCGTTTTACACGGACGTGGTTTTAACGGATGTGTGTTGGAGGCCTGAGATGGTTGAGAGCCACATTCAGCTCTGAGAGAGGGTCGTGAGCCACATTCAGCTCTGAGAGAGGGTCGCGAGCCACATTCAGCTCTGTGAGATCGTTGCGAGCCACTTCCAGCTCTGAGAGAGGGTCGTGAGCCACATTCAGCTCTGTGAGATCGTTGCGAGCCACATCCAGCTCTGAGAGAGGGTCGTGAGACACATTCAGCTCTGAGAGAGGGTCGCGAGCCACATTCAGCTCTGTGAGATCGTTGCGAGCCACATCCAGCTCTGAGAGAGGGTCGCGAGCCACATTCAGCTCTGAGAGAGGGTCGCAAGCCAAATCCAGCTCAGAGAGAGGGTTGCAAGCCACATTCAGCTCTGAGAGAGGTTTGCGAGCCATATCCAGCTCTGAAATAGGGTCGCGAGACATATTCAGCTCTGCGAAATGGTCGCAAGCCACATCCAGCTCTTAGATAGGGTCGCGAGACACATTCAGCTCTGTGAAATCGTCGCGAGCCACATCCAGCTCTGAGAGAGTGTCGCAATGCCACATCCAGCTCTGAGAAAGAATCATGAACCACATCGAGCTCTGAGAGGTCACGAGCCACATGCAGCTCTGAGAGAGGGTCAAGAGACACATTTAGCTCTGAGAGTGGGTCAAGAGACACATTCAGCTCTGAGAGAGCGTCACAAGCAACATTCAGCTCTGAGAGAGCATCATGAGCCACATTCATCTCTATAAGAGAGTTGCGAGCCACATTCAACTCTGAGAGAGCATCGCGAACCACATTTAGCTCTGAGAGAAGGTTGTAAGCCACATTCAGCTCTGAGAGAAGGTCGCGAGTCATATCCAGTTGTGAGAGAGGTTTGCAAGCCACATCCAGCTTCGAGAGAGGGTCGCAAGCCACATTCAGCTCTGAGAGATAATTGCAAGCCACATTCAGCTCTCAGAGAGCACTGTGAGCCACATTCAGCTGAGAGCATTGGGAGCCACATTCAGCTCTGAGAGAAGGATTCCAGACACATTTAGCTTTGAGAAATAATCGCAAGCCACATTCAGCTCTGAGAGTAGGTGGCGAGACACATTCAGCTCTGAGAGAACGTTGCTAGTCAAATTCAGCTCTGAAGGAGCACCGCAAGCCTCATTCAGCTCTGAGAGAGGATCATGAGCCACATTCAGATCTGAGAGAGCATCTCAAGAAACACTCAGCTCTGAAAGAGGGTCGCGAGCCACAGTTGTGGCGCCCTGAACAAGCCAGGGGCCACAGGTAACAACACACGCACACCCCCACCCCCAGCAGTTCACAGCAGACATCCCCATTGAGACCTGATTTCTCCCTCAGGTTCAGACAGACATACCAGGTGGGCGGAGTCAAGCAGATAGGCAAGCCCACCGAAGAGTCTGGCTGGCCTGAGGCAGGAAACTAGAGCAGACAAGTCCAGGCAGAGGAAGGGAGAAGAGGTCTGGAGAGAGGCAGACGCAGACTGGGGCCTAGGTTGGAGCCTAGGGCCCTCGTGTAGCCAGTCAGGCAGACGGTAGTGGCCGTCTGCGAGAGCTGGGAAGACAGTCTGGTGGAACCGTAGGTAGCCGGGGCTGGGCGGTGGCCCACCGGTACCGAACCGGGGAGCCAGCTGGAAACCGGAGCACAGGAGGAGTGTACGGAAGGTGCAGGAAAGGACTTACACTACCAACCTGGGGTCAGGGGAAAACACCGCAGCCGCCTGTGGGACCCGTCCATCCAGCCGTTTGTTTTACCAGAGACTCTGTGTTCATCATTGGCTGAGTGAGTACCACCGTGCCGTGCGGCACAGCGCTGCCCCCGCGACCCTGCACGTCACCAGGCCCCATAACCCGCCTGCAATCCATCCCTACCCCATCACCGGGCCCCGAGCAGCGGTGGTGTCACCAATCTCACCACAACCGTGGGTGGCGTCACGGACAATAAATCCCCGAAACCAAACCCCCTTTCACTCACGGGCGAGGAACGCCGCTCGAGTCCCCGGGATCCGGTCCACCACTCGAGCCACCACCGAGCAACAGCCGCAGCAGCAGTCGGACCCGAGCAGTGACAAAGCGCAGCGTCCCCTCCTCCGCCCGCGACACAGTCATCTCTGAGAAAGTGTTGCGAGCCATATTCAGCTCTGAGAGAGCGTCACGAACCACAGTCAGCTCTAAGAGAGCGTTGCGAGCCACATCCAGCTCCAATCTCTTTCACAGTAGTGAGACTCAGAGCCCACATTTACCTCCAAAGATTTTCCAAAGAAATCACAATGAGTGTACAGAGATCCAACGGTTCCTACCTTAGCCCCATCTAGATCTGCTCTTTTGTGCAAGGCTACTCACAAAAGTCACATCTGAAGATCTGCTCCATGTGGCTCCCGAGCTACAGGTTGGGGACACCTGCTCTAGACTAAAAGAAAAGAACCGCTACCTCAATGTACCTATTTTTCATGGCGCAGAAGCAGAGAAAAGGAACTCCTTCCATACTTTTCTCAAGACGATGTTGTAGTGTATTGCAGGAATGTTCCTTGGCTCATGGGAAAATTTAACAATAAGACAACGCAAGGTAGACAAGACAAACAGGTGGGAAAAGACAAAACAAAAAGCACTCCAAGGTTTCTCCAGTAAGGAACCTCACAGCTGCAACAGAAATGATACCACAGCTATGCAGTGACAAGCTCCTCCAACATGGACAGCATAGGTATGAGCTATAGCCGGCATAGGAAGGAGTGAGGAGCGGATATGTATAGCAGAAGAGAGTGGCTTCAGCTGAGGTTACAACTACCTTGTAGATGATTGCAGGATGGCAATGAACCTTAACCCCTGCAGTATCGGATGGAATTAAATATGCTAAATGGCGAGCAGGCTCTAAAGAGGGTCTGCGATCTACAATGCGCTTACTCTTCAGCTCTTATTTTCAATTTCCCAAAAGGCTGTTGCCCAGACCATTCCTCGACCAGCATATAATGGTTTTCCCAAGTATTGGGCTGGAACTCCTTGGACCAACGAAACTATAATGGGACTTGGTACTAGGTGACGTTGCTACCCTGCACTGTATCAAGCTTAGGAGCTCAGCAATATCCCAAAATTTTTGGATTATCTCACTTATGCCCCATATGTAGTATTTGGGGAGTACACTACATCATAAATGTTGCTGCTAATCTGTTATGGAAGGTTTTCCTAGATATTAACATAAAAACACAGTTAAAGGGGTTGTATAAAAAATGGCTGCTTTTGTGCTTGGTGATGTACGGCTCTGTAGCACCCGGGGGACAGGGGATCCAGGTTGGGTCTTGTACCTGTTTACTCGTCACCGGGCCTGTGCGGAGGTCTGGGATGTCGCAGTGGCCTGCCTGGTTTCATGCCTCAAGGTGTACACCAATAGAAGAGGAATAGGAGGTTGGGAATGATTGTCGTGATGCCACCTGCGGTACGCGGCCAGGGATTAGCCGCCGCTGGTGTTGCGGTCCTCCGGGGAGGATGGTGGTAACAGCAGAGATGGTTTTGCTCCCAACAGGTGGAGTGAGCCCCAGGGAGATGATGGAGGTAGTAGTGGTGCTTGGGGTACAGGACTGAGGGTGTTGACAGTAACCAGACGACACAGATTGGTAGTTTCCTTTTACCTTTACTGGCAACAGGTTGTAGTCCCAAGGTTACTGTGGTCCAGTCAGCCTGGTAGCAGGGAGGAATGTCTGTATACCACGTACATTGAAGGCCTTCCTTTATTCGCTTTGGATGTCGGATCCCCATGGCTTGGAGCTACTTGGGGACCCCGGTTCTTGGTTGCTTAGTGCTATGTCCCTCTCTGACAGGCAGCGCGAGCCGGGTATGGGGCCTGTGTGTTCCTGTGTTCCTCCGTGGTCCCAGGCTCTATTTAGCTACTTCGTCTTAGGGCTTTGTTGGTGGGCCAGGAAACATGGAATCTCCTGCCCTCTCCTCAAAGGTTCTGAGGTTTCACTTTCTTCTTTTGTAACCCCTTCCCATCCCAGAATGCACAGGGGAGGCTCATCCCAACCAAGACTTGAGCTCCTCCTTTTGGTCTGAGTCAGGAAGTGCTGTGTGCAATGGTACCTGACATTGAGATCTTCCCCACTGCTTCCAGGCATAGCACTGTCCTCCAGGTGATGAGAACAATGCCACTGTGGCTCCCATGACCACTGGGGTGCCACAGCTGAGCATTGTGTTTGATGATGTACGACTACTGCAGCTGCTCGGCCATGAAGCTCCCGGCGGGTGCAGTGTTTGTGCTGATATTAACAGAGGGGATCTGGACTCTATGAGGCCAGCAGAGCCTTGGTGACATTTCTGCTCTCTGCTCCTCAGCACTTGGCCCCCATGCTGTAACTTTAAGGGGTCTACACTTCGGGGCTGAGTTACTGTGGTTTCTTTCACTTGTCAAAAGTAGGAAGATTCAGGAGGAAGAAATGTAATGAATGGACTTGTCACCCTATTGTCTGCCATTACAGGACCTCGCTGGTATCAGTGAACTCTGCACCACCCGCTGTTATGTTATGTCACATGTTAGGCAGATGGCATGGTGGGGGGCCAGAGGTCATAAACCAGGGGTTATACACTAGGGGGCGGGAGTTTATACACAGGGGGAAGAGGGGTCAGAGATTATGCACCAGGAGCAGAGGGGCCAAAAGTTATATGCTGGGGGGCGGGAGGTTATACACCAGGGTCAGAGGGGCCACAGATTATATACTGGAGCAGAGAGGCCAGGGGTTATATACTGGGGGCGGGAGTTTATACACGGGTAAGAGGGGTCAGAGGTTATACACCAGGAGCAGAGGGGCCAAATGTTATATGCTGGGGGGCGGGAGGTTATACACCAGGGTCAGAGGGGCCACAGATTATATACAGGGGCAGAGAGGCCAGGGGTTATATACTGGGGGCGGGAGCTTATACACCGTGGCTCAGAGGGGCCAGAGGTTATGAGATTATACACTCTGGATTAGGGGCTGGTGGTTTTACACAGGGGGCAGAGAGGCCAGAGGTTATACACTGAGTGGGAGGGGCCAGATATTATACACTAGAGGGCAGAGGGGCTGGATATTATATACCGGAGGGCAGAGGGACTAGATGTTATACCTGGGGGACAGTGGGGCTGGATGTTATACCTGGGGGGTAGAGGGGTTGGATGTTATACACCGGGGGGCATGGGGCTGGATGTTATACACCAGGGACGAAGGGCCGGAGGTTATATACCCGGGGTCAACAGGGTTGGATGTTATACACCCTTGGGCAGAGGGGCCCAATGTTATACCCGGAGGACAGAGGGGCCGGATGTTATATACTGGGGGCAGAGGGGCCTGATGTTATATACCGGGGGACAGAGGGGCCGGATGTTATATACCGGGGGACAGAGGGGCCGGATGTTATATACCGGGGAACAGAGGAGCCGGACGTTATAGTGGCCGGATATTATACCAAGGGGCAGAGGAGCCGGATATTATACCCGGGGGACAAAGGGGCTGGATGTTTTACACCAGGTGGCAGAGGGGCCAGCTGTTATACACCAATGGGCAGAGGGGCTGGATGTTATACCTGGGGAGCAAAGGGGCTGGATGTTATACACCAGGCGGTAGAGGGGCCGGATGTTATACACCAGGGGGCAGAGGGCTGGATGTAATACACCAGGGGTGTAGGGCCGGAGGTTATATTCCAGGGGGTTACAAGGCTGGAGGTTATACACCCGGGGGCAATGACAATGACGGAAAAATAAAATTCAATGATTAAGACATGCCGCCCAGCATATTGCTGAATATTAACATAATTAGATGTCAGATAATTAGAATTGGTCCCATTACTGCTCCCCATGGTTATATATAAATGTAGGCTAACAACTCCCCCGCACGTGTCTGCGATATGCAAAGTTTGGGGAAAAAAGCAGAAAGTTCCCAGTAGTACAGTTCATTCATTAGCGCATATGCTCATGCCGGAAAGACCATTTTCCTCTGATCATTCACAATTTCACATGTTGCTATGGAAACAACAAGAAATCTCATATTTCTATAAAAGGAATTCCGGGAAGAAAAAAAAATAAAAAAATATCCATGTACATCTAAAAAATCCCCAGAACATTAGATAACTCTGTTCTCATTCAATGTGTCGCTGTACGGTAACCAATAGCAACAGTGACAATCCAGCCGGCAGGTTACATGTGGCGTATGTGGGCGTACATATTGATGTGCATGGATGAATAAGAAAGGAAGAACGACCTGAGCTAAATGTGTCTGCAGTCCGTGTACAATTATACAGTGGGCTGACACCGATAGGGAGCAACAGACTCATAATGGTCTCTGCAAAAAAGGAAGTCTCAAAATATAGAATAACACAGCGAGAGAACAAACGTGGGCACCACGCACGCCGCAGAGTGGGCAGGAGTGAATAATTCCCAGACTGTTACATAGGGATCTACTGTTACTGGTAGCCTTATAGCATCGGGGTCAGAGGTCTGTTCCCAACTGGAGAAAGTCTGTATAGAATCTGTATATTCTCCTTAAAGGAAGTTTGGGGCAGCGAAGGGGAACAACAGACCCCCCTGACATTCATTTTTAATACAAACTTTTACAGTGTCACACGTTGTCTGGTTCGAAATTCGCCAAGTGTCAGGACTACGTCTGACGCTGTTCACACAGCAGAGTCGGACACTCCACACGATGCTGTATTTGAATTTCACAAACAAGCTCAGGCGTCGACCAGCTGTGCTCTTGTTTGTAATCGGGCTTGCAGGAGTTAATTTCTGTTAGCCTGTGGATTACTGTTTGAGTCACATGTTGCAGAAGACCTATCACAGTCGCCTTCACCCTTTTTAAGAGGGTGGAGCCTGTTCTCCCATGCCGATAATAGCTTTATACAATCCTGATCCTTGCTCTCTGTTATCTAGTTTCTGGTGAACTTCTGTATACTATTTGGGGTGTTGTGGAAATACTCTTGTTGTCTGATTATTTTCTCCCTTCCTTTACTTTTCTCCTGATCACGTATTGCCTATATCTCTGTCTATTGTCTATACCTACTATCATGGGAGGTCAGGTCCATGGATTACTTTGGACCTGCAGGGGTCTTCTGGAGGTTAATAAATTGGAGAGACAAGGTTATTTTTTTTTTTTTAAATAAAGGATTTTTCTTTGTGTTTTTCGTTTATTTTAACTTACATGATTAGTAATGGGATCTGTTAGAACCTACCCATTTTTAAGCTCGGGCTTGATGACAGCTGTGATTTTTTTACAAATCACAGCTGTCATTAACCCCTTATATTACCCCGATTGCCACCACTCTAGGTCAATCGGGACGAGCCGGGTAAGCGCCAGGATTGGCGCATCTAATAGATGCTTCAATTCTGGGTGGCTGCACGTTGCTATTTTTAGGCTGTTGAGAGCCCAATAACCATGGACCTCCCCAACCTGGAAATACCAGCCCCCAGCTGTCTCCAATATCTTGGCTGGGTCTAAAAGTTGGGGGGGACCACACACACTATTTTTTCTGATTATTTATATAAATAGTTTTTAAAAAAGGCACGTGAAATCCCTTATATTTTAATATACACAGCCTAGAAACAAACACAGCTGGGGGCTGCAGTGTGGATCCCAGCAGTCGCCCCCCCTCACTCCCCCTCCGATCCACACATTTTGACTTATTCTGTGGATAGGTGAATGCATGTTTTAACTAGACAATGTCAAGCTGCACAAAGGGTTGGTAAGAAGTAGTACAGAGTATTCCCCTGTAGGTGGCAGCAGAGTAGTGAAGGAGAGTCAAAGTAACACTGTAACAGAAAGGAGACTGAAGTACAACAGAGTAACTTCAGCAGGCAGTTGACTGGCGAACCACCAGGGGGCAATAGAGTAGTCAAGCAATCAGGGTCTACCCAGGATGTCAAGTCACTGCAGAGGGAGGATCAAGATCAGGTCAGAAAACAGAACCGAGGTCAGATGCCAGGAGATCAGGTATGCAGAGGGAAACACAAAGGGCACAGGGAACAGAAGACAAGGCCGGAGGGTGAGGAGACACAAACATGGGAAGGAGGATGAACCAGGATGGGTAAACAACTAACAGGAGCGGGATCTCAGGGACTGGGATAGACGGACAATGGGGAGGGTACAGATCAGGGCACGGTAACAAGGAGTCAGATAAAACAGGATACCTCACCAGAGCCAGTCACAGGCTGCACAGCAAAACTATAACCAGCACAGGAATGCAAGTGCAGAGACCAGATATAATGTCTCCTGAAACCAGAACAAGGCTAATGGGACGTACCCCAGGCCGGGTCTGGGAAATTCTGGATTGGGGAATACCGGTCCTGGATCATGAGAGACAACACCTTCAAGCTCGACTTTCCTGGATTCACAAGGACAAGGATCCAATAGATCTATTCGAGACTCAGAGACATTCCTGTAAACATAATACTTGCTCTAAAATTCATAGCGATTAAATATGGCCACAATCACTTTACTGAAATCCATAATACCATTCTGAGACTGACATTTACATTGACAGCTGGACCCTTCCATACTCCAAGTAACATTTATGGATTAATGTGACATTTATGGAGACAGCAGGCCCATTCTAGATTCATAGGAACATTTATAAATAGTCAGACTCTTCTAGATTAATAGTGACATGACTTTACATCGAGGAGCAGGAACATCCCGGACTCATAGGGACATTTCTAAATTCAGTAGAAGCATGACAGATTTACAGTTAAGTCCAAAAATATTTAGACAGTGAGCGAATCTTTGTGATTTCAGCTCTGCAGGCCAAAAATTTTGATTAAAAATGAAATAACTGAGATGCAAGTGTAGAATTTCAGTTTTAATTAAAGTAGTTTTACAAAAATATTGTTTAGGAATTGCAATTATTTTTCTACAAGGCCTACTCATTTCAGTGGCTCAAAAGTAATTGGACAAAATAATGTTACCATAAATAATATGTTAATTTTTAATACTTTCTAGAGAATACGTTGCAGGTAATGGCAGCCTGAAGTCTTTCAGCCATTGACGTCACCATCGCTGGTTTCCTCCTTTGCGAGGCTTTGCCGTCTTTACTGCGGTGACTTCAGTTGTTGCTTGTTTGTGGGTTTTATTGCGTTACGTTTTGTCTTCTTCATGTGAAATGCAGCTCGATGGGGCTGAGATCTGGTGATGACTTGGCCATTGCAGAATATTCCATTTCTTTGCTTTCGCACATCTGTACTATGAAGCACTGTTGCTCTCCCTGATGGATATCTTCATTTTTATTTCAGCTTAATGATGGTCGGTTTGTTGTCCATTGAGAGATTCTGTGACAGCATGTTGTGGGTTCACAACAACAGCTTCAAAATTCAAACACCACACCTGGAATCAGCTCCAGACCTTTTACCTGCTTTATTGATGATAGATTAACAAGGGAATAGCCTATGCAGCCCATTAAAGAGCTTTTGAGATCAGTATCCAATTACTTTTGTTACTTTGAAAAATAAGCAGCTACGTGTTAAAGAGCTGTAACTACTAAAGCCTTCCTCCAATTAGGATGCGAATACCGTAAATGGATAAATCAGGAGAAAAAGGGATTAAATCCACACTGCCATGTGTAGTAAAGAAGGATCCAGGAATGATCAGCATTGTGATTTTATTGTTCTACGCGTTTCAGAATCTTACTCCTTCTTCAGGACAAAAATCCTCAAGACCTATTCCCTTATGGAGATGAATAAAAAAAATGTAAAAAAAAATAAAAATGTTTAACCCCTTCACGACCTTGGACGAATCTATCCGTCCAGGATCGTGTCCCGTTAAGCCCCGCCCCCTGCCGCGGGCAGGCGGCGTGGATCGGCACACATATCAGCTGTTTTCAACAGCTGACATGTGTGCCTGCTAGCCGCGGGTGGAATCGCTTCCACCCACGGCCATTAACCCCTTAAATCTTGCTGCCAAAGTCTGGCAGCAAGATCTAAATGCGTGCGGCCATGTTTTTTACTTACCGCCGCCCCCACCGGAAGTCACATGTGTTATCACGTGACTATCGGTGGTTGCCATCGTAGCACAGGGTCATGTGATGACGCCTGCAGCTACGAAGTTTCACTTTCCTTTTCCCTCGGCCGAGAGCAGAGGGAAAAACAAAGTGACTGAATCTGCTGTTTACAGCTGTATTGCTGTGATCAGCAGATAGATAATAGCGATCGGATTGCTGATCGCTATAGCCCCCTAGGGGGACTAGTAAAACAAACAAAAAAAGTAAACAAAAAAAGTTTTAAAAAAATTAAAAAAAAAACAAAAAACCTAAAAGTTCAAATCACCCCCCTTTCCCCCCATTGAAAATTAAAGGGTTAAAAAATAAATAAATATACACATATTTGGTATCGGCGCGTTCAGAAATGCCCGATCTATCAAAATATAAAATCAATTAATCTGATTGGTAAACGGCGTAGTGGCAAAAAAATTCCAAACGCCAAAATTATGTTTTTTGGTCGCCGCAAGTTTTACGCAAAATGCAATAACAGGCGATCAAAACATAGCATCTGCGCTAAAATGGTACCATTATAAACGTCAGCTCGAGACGCAAAAAATAAGCCATCACTGAGCCATAGATCCCAAAAAATAAGAACGCTACGTGTTTTGGAAAATGGCGCAAAACGTGCACCACTTTTATTGGACAAACTTGTGAATTTTTTAACCCCTTAGATACATGTAAACCTATTCATGTTTGGTGTCTACAAACTCGCACCAACCTGAGGCATCACATAGATACATCAGTTTTATCATATAGTGAACACGGTGAATAAAACATCCCAAAAACTATTGTGCGATCACACTTTTTTTGCAGTTTTTCCACACTTGGAATTTTTTTGCTATTTTCCAGTACAATATATGGTAAAACCTATGGTTTCATTTAAAAGTACAACTCGTCCCGCAAAAAACAAGCCCTCATATGGCAAGATTGACGGAATAATAAAAAAGTTACGGCTCTCGGAAGAAAAGGAGCAAAAAACAAAAACGCAAAAACGGAAAGTGCCCGGGGGCTGAAGGGGTTAAAGATATGTAAAAAAATAATTTTTAGAAAATATAAATAAAAGCTAAAAAAAACATAAAAAGTTAACATAATTGATATTAGTTTGTCACGGATGTAAAAGAAAAAGCTGAGGACACGGGTTCCTAGACTGAAGGTGAGGATGTCTGACCCGCCATCCTGGTCCTGAGGGTCTCCACAGACGTGTGATAAAACCAACAGAGATATACAAACAGGAGAAACCAAAATTCTATCACACAGCACGCTCACACAGAGGTATAAAGACAATAAGAGGTAAGCAGAAAAATAAGAGCAGGGAGGAAACAATAAGACGATGAGAGAATTCCACAACAACTCCAAGCACCACGCAATATAATCACCATAAGGACTGGGCACAACAGCACACAGACCACCACAGCAATAAACTATAGTTGGCGTGAGAAGACAGATTCCACCATCTTAAAAAGGCAGGGAGTAAATGCGATAGGTTTCCAAAAATATGTGATCCTAGAGGTAACCAGCAGGCTAGCAGAGGTTAACTCTTGCTAGCCTGACCATGAATGAGCACACAGCTGGTCAACACCCGAGCCTATAGTACCTATGTAACTCCAAAACACAAGAGAAACCACAGGGTGGAGTGTCAGAATCTGTAGTGTGAACAGCCACCATGACAATTGGTGAGTTTTGAGCAAAAGGCCGAGTAACACTGTGCATTACTAACTATCCAAACACATAACATCATATAATATTAATCCATATATGAGACTAACAAAAATAATCACACAATAAAATTGCTGTTTTTTGGTCACTTTGCCTCACACAAGAAAAACATGAAGAAAACTATAAGCATACCTCCCAACCGTCCCGGATACAGCGGGACTTTCACGCTTTACGTTGTTTGTCCCGTTGCCACGGGCGGGACGGCCGGCTCCCGGGCTCCGCCCACCCACTCTCTCTCCGCCTCCCTGCTTTTCCCTCCTACCATCCCAGTAGACGTGGCATAACAGAGAGGAGCGCTGCCTGTGCTGCTGCTGGTACAGTAAAATCTCCCCAGCGCTGATTTCCCTCCCTCCCCCCCCCTCACCCCCGGCCGGCCGCCTGTCTGTGCGGCCGGCCGCCTGTCTGTGAGGGTGGCCCGACGCCTCATTGTGCGGGTGGCCGGCCGCTTCTCTGTGCGTGCGGCCGGCCGCCTCTCTGTTCCGGCGGCCGGCCGCCTGTCTGTGCGGTCGGCCCGCGCCCCCCGCCGCCTGTCTGTGCGGGCGCCCCCCGCCGCCTGTCTGTGCAGGCACCCCCCGGCCGCCTGTCTGTGCGGGCGCCCCCCGGCCACCTGTCTGTGCGGGCGCCCCCCGGCCGCCTGTCTGTGCGGGCGCCCCCCGGCCGCCTGTCTGTGCGGGCGCCCCCCGGCCGCTTGCCTGTGCGGGCGCCCCCCTGCCGCCTGTCTGTGCGGGCGCCCCCCTGCCGCTTGTCTGTGCGGGCGCCCCCCTGCCGCCTGTCTGTGCGGGCGCCCCCCGCCGCCTGTCTGTGCGGGCGGCCGCCTGTCTGTGAAGGCGACCGGCCGCCTCTCTGTGCGGGCGACCGGCCACCTCACTGTGGCTGCCTGCGTCTCCGTGCTGGAGGCCCGCCGGCTGCCTGCTTGTCGGTGCTGGAGGCCCGCCGGCTGCCTGCGTGTCCGTGCTGGAGGCCCGCCGGCTGCCTGCGTGTCCGTGCTGGAGACCCGCCGGCTGCCTGCGTGTCCGTGCTGGAGGCCCGCCGGCTGCCTGCGTGTCCGTGCTGGAGGCCCGCCGGCTGCCTGCGTGTCCGTGCTGGAGGCCCGCCGGCTGCCTGCGTGTCCGTGCTGGAGGCCCGCCGGCTGCCTGCGTGTCCGTGCTGGAGGCCCGCCGGCTGCCTGTGTGTCCGTGCTGGAGGCCCGCCGGCTGCCTGCGTGTCCGTGCTGAATGGGTGTGGATGGGGAGTGGATATGGGCGTGCCGCAAACTTTGTCCCACTTTACCTTCTTTAAAAGTTGGGAGGTATGCTATAAGGGGTACTTTGCACGCTGCGACATCGCTAGCCGATTGTAGCGATACCGAGCGCGATAGTCCCCGCCCCCGTCGCAGATGCAATATCTTGTGATAGCTGCCGTAGCGAACATTATCGCTACAGCAGCTTCACACGGACTTACCTGCCCTGCGACGTCGCTCTGGCCGTCGACTCGCCTCCTTCCTAAGGGGGCAGGCCGTGCGGCGTCACAGCGACGTCACACAGCAGGCGGCCAATAGAAGCGGAGGGGCGGAGATGAGCGGGACGTAAACATCCCGCCCACATCCGTCCTTCCGCATAGCCGGTTGAGGCAGGTAAGGAGATGTTCCTCGCTCCTGCGGCTTCATACACAGCGATGTATGCTGCCTCAGGAACGAGGAACAACATCGTACCTGTCGCTGCAGCGAAATTATGGAAATGACCGACACTACACAGATCACCGTTTTTCGACGCTTTTGTGATCGTTTATCGGTGCTTCTAGGCTTTACACGTTGCGACGTCGTTACCGGTGCCGGATGTGCGTCACTTTCGATTTGACCCTGACGAGATCGCAGTAGCGATGTCGCAACGTGCAAAGTACCCCTAACAGGAAGTCTTACCAATAAAAACTATAGCTGGTACTGAAAAAAAAAATAAAAATTATATGACTCAATAAAATTAATAAGTTACAGCTCTTTAAAAACATGGAGGAAAACAAGTGAGGAGGGACCCAATGGGGCTCAGTCACCCAAGGGAACAGAAAAATCTAGAGCCTTAGTAGTGAATATTGTCATTTTTTTTCCTATAAAATAGATCATAAGTTTTTATTGCAGTTTTCTTGAGAGATTCCAGCAAGGCGAACAAATTTGCTTGCAATTTCCTCCACAATTTTTTCACAATTTTCTGAAAAAAAACCCCACCAAAAGTATCAACACTGGAGCAAAGCAATGGCCATCACATTACCGTTCTCTTTGCCGTCGTTGCCCCGTACAGGTGGTTCTCAGTATTGGGATCATCACTGGTTGCGTATCCGTTGGATCCATTGTGGGCCTCCAACTACAAACAGAAAATAAGGATTAATCAAAATAAAAACAGGACTTGTTCTGGTGTTGGGATCATCTTATAAAGTTCTCAAAACCTTCCAGGGGATTACCCGGCTGGGGTCAATTTTGGGGCATTTTAGTCCTGTGCCCTATAAATTCCTTCTCCAAATTGCACCTGAAGCCTCTCACTTTCTAGCGTTACTTTTTGCACATCCATCTCTTTTCAGCCTGAGACATCTTCGTATTTGCCAGAACTATTTCCAAAAAATCGGAACAGTCCTGGCAAATTTGGGGGTGATTGGGATATCAGCAGAGGCACACGTCTCGTTGCGAGTTCTGTACATATACCAGATCTTTCTGTGTAACTTCTGTTTTGGTCATAGGACAATTACATAAGATTTTTACTTTTTGTATTCTACTAAACAAATTTAAAAATGAAAAAATCTTACAGTTCTCCAACTTCTTCATTTTTTTTTAATGAGGGTGGTGATACCAGGTGAAGGGCACTCTCACGATAGCAGATGTAATCCAATGGAAGAAATTGCAAAAGAAGTATCAGAATAATAAAAGACAATAAAAGACACTTCTAAAACAATGCATTTCGGCTATATCCAGGCTTCTTCAGATGACAGGAGATTGGTCAGTAAACTAGGTTCATATACACAGACGAGCAGAAGGGTAACGATGTTTTGAACTTTTGACTTTCAGGCTCCAAATCTCACCATCAACTACAGGTCTGAGTGTGAGAAGACCTTCATTTTATAGACCATCATCTTGGCTATCTCAGACATAAATGTGACTTGCTGCTATTTAGCATATGATTAGTTATGCAGATTCTTCTCAGGGCGGCATGGTGGCTCAGAGGTTAGCACTGCAGTCTTGTGGTGGATCAGTGGTTAGCACTGCAGTCTTGCAGCGCTGGGGTCCTCGGTTAAAATCCCTAAAATCCCACCAAGGACACCATCTGCAAGGAGTTTGTATGTTCTCCCCGTGTTTGCGTGGGTTTCCTCCGGTTTCCTCCCACAATTCAAAAATATACTGATAGGGACCTTAGATTGTGAGTCCCAATGGGGACAGTGTTGCTGATATATGTAAAGCGCTGTGGAATTAATAGTGCTATATAAATGAATAAATTATTATTATTATTATTATTATGATGTCACTGCATTGTTACTATTTTGCTCCTAAAAATCGAAATTTTAATTTTTATTATTTAGTTAGTATTTTCTAAATCCTCCTTTGGCTTTCACCCTTCCTGAATCCTTCTGGGCATGCTCCAAATCAGATTCAAGCATATCTCCACCGAAATCTAATTACAGGTCTCTTCTACACATTCATAGTGTTGGTGTATATTGGTCAGGTGTCTTCTACACGTTCCCAGTGTTGGTGTATGTCGCGGGCGGGGAGGGCGCTGCGTTCACCACGCTCGGGTCCGGCGCTGCTGCTCGGTGGCTCGAGCGGTGGGCCGGATCCGGGGACTCGAGCGGCGCTCCTCGCCCGTGAGTGAAAGGGATGGTTTGGTTTGGGGATGTAGTCCGTGATGCCACCCACGGTTTGTGGTGATAATGGGACACCACCGCTGCTCTGGACGGGGATCCCGGGAGCGATGACAGGGAGCAGCTGAGATGTTTCTCTCCCCTCCGTGGGTAGGGGGGTTTGGTGGTCCCGGGGCCCGGTGATAGCGACTGGAGGGTGGATGGCAGGAGTTGGGGAGGTGCAGGGTCGCGGGGGCAGCGCAGTGCCAGACGGCACGGTGGTACTCACTCAGCCAGTAACGTACACGGAGTCTTTGGTAAAACAAACGGCTGGATGGACGGGTGCCACAGACGGCTGCGGTGGTCACTCTCGGTAGGTTGGCGGTGACTGTCTCTCCCTGCACCTTTGATTTTTTCGGCCCCGATGGCTTCCCACCAGTGACCCGCTCCCCAGCGGTGTATTTGCCAGAGCAGCCCCTTTTGCCCGCAGGCGCTGGCCCTGGGAACTCTAGCTGTGGCGGTAGCTGTATTTCCCTTCACGGTTAAGCGGTTGCCTTCAGTCGGGTCTTTGCTGCTGGGAAACCCCGGAGGTTCCTATCGCTGACGGATTTGACCGGTTTAACGGCGACTCCAAGCCTGGTCGGGGTCCGTAGGCCCTGCCGAATGGTGCTGGCTTCTCTTCACTCCCCGGTCCGGTACCGGCGGGCCAACGCCAGACCCCGGTCCTTACGGTTGTGCGTCAATCGGCCTCGCATGCAGACGGTCACCACCGTCTGCCAACCTTGCTGTAGGTGCCCGGGCCACGTACCCGGACACGGTCAGACTGCTCCTTTACCACTTCACTCCTTCACTCTCCCTGTCTCTTACTGTTCTCCTTCCTTTTCCCGCCTCCAGGACTGTGAACTCCTCGGTGGGTGGAGCCAACCACCTGGCTCCACCCCACCTGGTGTGGACATCAGCCCCTGGAGGGAGGCAACAAGGATTTGTGTGTGACTCTGGTGTTCTTAACCGGGGTGTGGGGTGTGTTGTTGCTGTACCTGTGACGTCCTGGCTTGTCCAGGGCGCCACAGTGTATACTGGTCAGGTCTCTTCTACACGTTCCTAGTGTTGGTTTATACTGGTCGGCTCACTTGGGGATGTATACAGCTTTGTCTTCAACTCTACCCACAAGTGTTGGATTGGGTTAAGGTTTGGGGACTGTGGGGACAATCCAGCTCCTCTGCTTCATTGTCATTGAACCATTTCTAAACCAATCTCACCATATGCTTCTGGTTGTTGTCCTGCTGGAACACTATGTTGTCCTTTTCATACCCATAGTACTCAAGTGTATGAAGTAACTTGTCTTGTAGGATACTCACATATAGCTCAGCATTGAGACCACCATCCATCCTGGTCAAGTATCCAACACCTTTGGCTGTGAAGCACTCCCGTATCATCAGGTTTCCTCCAATGAACTTGACAGTTCCTTCAATTTCTCGATCCGTTAGCCCCTTTTCCTTCCAGAACCATTTGAACCCATCAGAGTTGTCTATTGACTTTCATCTCATTGCTCCAAATCACCCATTTCTAATTTTCTACTGTTCACATTTTATAGTTTTTGCATGATTGAACTGACACTTCTTATGACAATATTGAACTTGAGGCTTCACCTTCTTTTAGGCATCATTCTAGACTTGTGTAACGTGCATCGCACGGTGCGTGGATGGACGTCTGTAATCTGCATCTGTGATCTCACTATTACGTGATCTCACTATTAAGAAGCATATGAGCCACCTTCACTGCCATGTTTGCCGCGCTAGAAACTTATAGACCTTGTTATGAGCAGACTGGTAGATATTTTGCCATCCACATCTTGGCTTTTGAATGGATGAATTGAGTCAGGGCTCGGTTTCGAGACTTGATCCGGTGACCTGGTGTTGCAGGGTCAGTTTCCTCCCTGCTGAGTCATAGCCTGGTCAGTCTTTGTCCAAATACTGATTGTTTTTTACCTTTGCTATTACCTTTTTGGTTTGCAGTTATCAGGTGTTCTCACTTGCTCATTTTCTGTGTCCTATCACATTCCGGGTGGAGCTATTTATGACGCGCCCACGGGTTCTTATGGGAATTACTCATCTCCGGACCGATGTTGGGGGTTTGGGTTGTCACAGTGGCCTGGCTCGGCTCCATGATCCCGTGGTGTCAACTAAAATGATGGAGGGAGTAGTTGATTTTTCTGGCTTTATATGCTGCTTTCGCCCGGGCACTGTTGTGGGCAAGAAGACTTGAAATCCTCTGACAGGCAGATTTTGCTGGCAGGCCATGAAGTGCCCATCAGCCTAGGGCTCCGCACCCTGAGATGTGTGTCAGTCCTGAATGAGCTATCAGCTCTCCCCTCAGTGACCGTATTCTCCTGCGTCTCACTCCATTCCCAGTGGTAACTCGTCTATCTAAGTGTGTGTGGCTCCTGCTCCACAGATCAGTCACCCCACCCACTCAAGCCCCGAAGTTAGTGGGTGGGAGGCCCCAGACGATATGGTGACCATCCTAAAATGACCCTACCCTAACCCCGTCCCGGTGAGAGGGCAACTGGCTTATGTTTTGAGGTGGATGTTGTGAATCCGCACCGACCTCCTCCTTACCTGGGATGAGTACTGCACCCCTGGTGAGATGCAGTACCCTGTGGCGACTGAAGCCTCAGGGGCGCCACATTTATATTCTCCTAATTCTAGCCTTTTTGGCTGTCTATATTTCTATGTGGATTACAGCTAAGGAGTTCCAGCTCTGTCTGCAGCTAAGGGATTTAGGCAGAGATCAAAGTTTTTTTCTTTGTGTTTTCTCATTTGCCTTTCCTACACCTATCTTCTGTTAGTTAGGTTGGCAGGAGTGTACCCTTGCGTGCATTTATTATTTCTCCTTTGTCTGCTTTTGCTCGATTTATACTTCCATACCTCGCATCCCGTCTCTCTGCATACCTTCTGTGCTGTTCCTAATTGTTTTAATTAAAACTGTTATTTAATGTTTTTCATGCTTGTCTCTGCTGCCATCTACTGGTCAGACCTTTCGGCTCCTCTGCTTCTTTTGTCCAGCTCATGGGAGTATCTGCTGATCCTCTTACATCATTTCCTGGCATATTCAGTTCCAGTCAGAATTTTTGTGAGAATCACATCCCTTATTGGAGCTGCTAGAAGCAAAGTCTTCTGACCTTAGTGGCTTCAGAAACAAGCATCACAAGAGAACCACAATGCCAGGTACTTGGACTACTGTACTCTGCATGTCCTAACCTTTGGAGAAAATAAACCACCATTGTTTCATCTCAGCATGTGCATGTTTAACTCTGGAGCGCTCTGGTCATGTCTGCCTCACCTATAGGAAAAAAGAAGATAAGATTCTCACACCATTCCATAACTATGCACCTTCAATCGCCTTTAAGTGGGGACAGAACACCTTCCCTATCTTGGTTTTTAGTTCATAGCTACCTCCCTGCTGGTTCCTCAGGAGTTACGAGGAACAACTTCACAGCATTTTAGGCAGCAAGGTCTGAGTTGTGGGTCTCTAGTGTTGCGGCTAAAAACATTCGAGTCTGTGCAGGACCCATTTGGAATTGTGCAGCTATGGATACTTGTCTGCACAAGAACTAGTAGGGTGCAGGTGCGGCTCCATTGAGATAGGCTTTATTTCCCCTTTTACCGGTTTTGTAATATTTATGTGCTTAACAGATGAACTTCATTTTTTATTCTTCCAATGGTCATGGCCTCACATGATGCAGTTTGGCAATTTTCTTGGCTGAGAGTCTGCTATCGATGAGCTGGATGATGCTGTTTTTCTTTTCTTGGATAGTCTTCTTCATGGCTGCTACTTGATTTGAACCAGTGATCTTTCGCTTGGGAATCAACCTAATAACACACTGAGCTATTAGGGAATTTGAGAACAGATTGTAATTTGTAGTATACAGGAAGAAAGAGATTTTTCCACCACCAGGAGCAAAACAGTAACAATGCAGTGACATGACAAGAATGTGCATAACTAATTATATGCTAAATAGTTGTAAGTCATATTTATGTATGAGATAGCCAAGATGACAGTCTATAAAATAAAGGTCGTCTCATGCTCACAGTTGTAATGCATGATGAGATATAGAGCCTGAAAGTCAAAAGTGCAAAACATTGTTACCCTTTTGCTCGTCATTGTATACCTACTTCCATATGGTGTAGGCAGACTGACCAATCAACATGAGAAGTCAAATGACACTTTACATAACAGTTATTAAAATAATTGAAAAAGAAAGAATGTTCGTATTTTTATTGCCCAAATCGAGGAAAGCACTTACATGAAAAATAGTAAAAAATTGATTTGCTAAAAGCTAATCAGGTATAAGGAACCAATGGAACAGCTTCTGTAAAATCAATTTTTTAATAATTTTCATGTAAGTGCTTTCCTTTATTTGGACAATGTAAATACGAACATTGTCTTTTTTTTAATCCTTTTCAAATTGTTGATGATAAATGTGATATTAAGTGTCATGTTGATTGGTGAGTCTACCGCATATGGATCCAAGAAAACTTGGCACACCAAAACTGAATATAAGGACTTTATTATGCAGGCAATCCAAAAATATAAAACGTTTCGACCCCTATATTGGGGTCTTCATCAGGCATAATAGATTCTTGTGTTATGCCTTTAAGATGATGACATTGTCAAAATCACCGTGAGATCTATAGATAAATCAGATTGCTGTTCTGTATAGATGTAATGGTGCAGTATAGCAGAGCAGAGGAGGAAGCACCTAAAGAAGAATCTATTGCGTCTGATTAAGACCCAAACATAAGGGTCGAAACGTTACATTTTACATTTTTTGGATTGACTGTATGATAAAGTCCTCATATTCAATTTTGATGTGCCAAATTTTCTTATGTCTAACGACGGGATTGAACCCTTCTTGAGCACCCATAATTCCAAGTATTCCATAAACTTTATTCTACCACATATGGCGATAGGTATATATGAGCCCAGTTTACTGACCAATCTCCAGACACCTGAAGAAGGTTGGATATACCCAAAACGCGTTGTGTTTTTAAATACATTTTTCTTGTCTTTTATTCTTCTGGTAGTTCTTTGGTATTTTCTTCCATTGGATTACATCTGCTATTGTGGGAGCGCCCTTCAGTTGTTCTCTCCACCCTCAGTAGGCATTGCCGAAACTCCCTTGGAGTATTCAGTTTTTCTGATTTTTCTCTTCATAGGTATATTTTTGAGTGAAATTTAAATTGTTCTTTTATTCTATAAACTACTGACAACGTCTCCGAATTTCCAAGCAATACATTTTGTATTTATTTTCTGAAAATGAGAAATGGTCATAATAACAGAACAGTGCACAAATAATGCAGAGAAAACAAGTTCATCATCATTTAGAAACAACAATACTAATAATGTTTTACCTCAGGAAGAGTCAGAAATCAATATTTTATGGAATAACCATGATTTTTAGTCACAGCTTTCATGCGTCTTGGCTGATTCCATCAGTCTATCACACTGCTTTTGGGTGACCTTATGCCACTCCTAGTGCAAAAATGTAAGCAGTTCTTTTTTGTTTGATGGCTTGTGACTATCCATTTTCCTCTTGATTACGTTCCAGAGGTTTTCAATGGGGTTCAAGATTGGGCTGGCCATGACAGGGTTTTGATGTGGTGGTCCTTCATCCACACATTGATTGACCTAGCTGTGTGGCAAGGCGCATTGTTCTGCTGGAAAAAACAGTCCTTAGAGATGGGGAACATTGCCTGAGCAGAAGCCATCAAATTTCACAGTGGGTACAAGACACTGTGGCTTGTATGCCCCTCCATGTCTCCGTCTAACCATTAGACGACCAGGTGTTGGGCACAGCTGAAAATTACACTTATCAGAGAAAATTACCTTACTCCAGTCCTCTATGGTCCAAACCTTATGGTCTTTGCCAAACTTCAGCCTGGCTCTCCTTTGCTTCTCATTGAAGAAAGGCTTTTTTCTAGCTTTACATGACTTGAGTCCTGCCTCTAGGAACCTGTTATGAACTGTTCTTGCCATGCACTTCAACCTAGCTGCCATTTGCCATTCCTTTTGTAGGTCACTTGATGTCATCCTGCGGTTGCTGAGTAATATTCGAATCAGATGATGGTCATCCCGGTCAGTGGAGAGTCCCTTTCGCCCTCTGCTGGTCTGTAGCTTTGTTGTCACCAATATCTGCTGCTTGACCTTGATGTAATGGACTGCTGTCTTAGAAATTTTAGGGATGGAGGCAACATGACGCCCACTGTATCCCTCTGCAAGTAAAGCCAGAATTGAGCCCTTCTTTTCCTTACTCAAGACTTTTCTTTTCAACTCCTTTGGAATGGTTAAAAGTTATTTTTTTCATTTCTATTACTTTTGGGATATTTCTAGCACTTGTTTTGCCATAAAGCTTATCCTATTGCAGGAGGATTGTGAAAACCACAGCAGTGTTCTTTATACTTTCCCTCATTAAATAAGATTTGGTTGAGATGATCACCTAATCAGAAGAACATTAAGTAGAATGAGGGGTACTCTGGTGAGAATGGAATGGCTGTCAGACATGTAGAGAAGATGATTTTCATAAAATTGTGCAGTGGTCTCTTAACCCTAGAACGCGCAAGCAATTCAATCTACCATAGAAAACAAATGACCTAGCAGGCCTGCGAGGCCCCAGGTATGCGTTCTAGGGTTAATTTTTGCCAGAGTTTTATATATGTATTTTTCAGATTATAAAATGCACTTTTCTTCCCAAAAATTTGGGAGAAATTGAGTCTGCTGTGCTGCACTGTGGGCGGTGAGGCCCTCCTGAATGTCAGCAGTGCAGGCTTCAAATAATGGCGCCCGGAGTCACTACATGCACAGATGGAGCTCTCGGCTTAAGATCTCATCTGCGCATGCGCCACCTCCAGCCCATTGATCTCTTAACAGTGGACTAAAGTAAAATGGAACCCAAAGGTGGCTTGTGATTGAGCCGATAGCTCAATCTGCATACACGCCAACTTCGGGCGCCATTTCTTTGAAGCCCGCACCCCAGACAGTTCCTGGATGTTCCTCCTGCCTCACAGTGCCGCTGACCACAGCAAGCATCTGGGACACCCACTACACCAGCCGCGGCATCGCCCTACTTCAGCACTGCCTCTGTGTCCTCGACTCCACTCCACCACCGCTGCTGCCTTCCAGTAAGACACCATCGGATTTTAAGACGGACCCCATTTTTTGCTCTAAATTTGGGGTGCGTCTTATAATCCAGGGCGTCTTACAAAACTAAAAATTGGTATTTTTTTTTTATAAAACAGCTGCAAATGCTAACAAAAAAACAATATCAAACATTACAAAATAACACTGTCATGGTTCCCCTCCCCGTCCACATGGCTAGGGGGCGGAGCCTTCTCTCGGGCCTCACTTCCGGATCTTGGATTCTTTAAATTCTGTCATCTCTTGTGAACCAGCGCCGGCTATAAGCTTAGCACTGCTTTGCCTGTGATTGCCGGTCCCTGTAAGTGTTTCCTGATCCGTCCTTCCCCTGTGCTCTGTCTATGTTCCGTCCCACCTCCTTCCTTCCCACAATAGCCCCAGTCGTTCCCCCTTCTCCTACCTCCCCACTCGGTTGCTTCCTCTGGTATTGGCCTCGGCCTGACCTCGACTCCGCTTTTGCTCGTTCCTCTAGTCTTCTTTCTCACCGTACTGTGTATGACTTGGCCTGCCTGACCATACCCCGCACGCCCTGTGGCCTCTGTATTCTGGCTGACTCTGCAGGGCAGTACTCCATCACACACCGTGTGTCCACCTCCATGTTGATTCAGCTCTGTGTAGTGTCTTTTCCTGCAGGGCTCCAGCTCCCCCTGGTGGTAGCCTAACAAACACATAATTCAACTTGAAACCAAAAGGAGTGAGGGCCCTGCTCACAATCTATAAGGAAATAGGAGAGGCAGAAGAGGTAAATGGTAAAAAGTGCTTGTGTTGTCTGGTCCGGTCATCAATATATAAGAAATAGGGGAGTTACATATCGCTGCATGAACCAGTCACCAGCCAGTGTGTACAAGCGCAGGTACAGAGTGCTACCGAGTGCATGGAGGGTGACAACAGCTGATAAAAAGGGGCAGATTTTAGAAAATAATTGTGTAACGGCAAAACAGGAATTGTTAGAAAAGTGAGGTGATATGCCAGTCTAAAAAAATGCGTTTTTAGGACACGCTTAAAACTGTGGATATTGTGACATAAGCGAATTGTCTAAGGTAGTGCGCTCCAGAGAATTTGCGCAGCTTGTGAGAAGTCTTGGAGACGGGACTGGGAGGTTCGGATTAAAGAGGATGTCAGTCTTATGTCATTAGCAGAACAAAGGGGATGGGTAGGGTGATAGAGATGAGGGAGGAGATGTAGGGCCGTGCAGAACTGTGGAGAACTTTGTGGATGAGAGTGATACGTTTATATTGTATTCTATAGCAGATGGGTAACCAGTGCAATGACTGGCACAAGGTGGAGACATCAGTGTAGTGGTTGGACAGGAATATGATCCTGGCTGCTGCATTCAGGAGGGATTGGAAAGTTTAGTAAGAGGGAGACTAATTAGAAGAGAGTTGGAATATTCAAGACAAGAATGAACACGAGCGACAGTAAGAGTTTTTGCAGAGTCAAAGGTAAGAAAAGGTCAAATACTACAGATGTTATGGAGGTAGAAGTGACATGAGCGAGCGAGTGATCGGATGTAGCAATCTAGTGCTGAGTCTCCTGTAGTCTTCCCAATCTTTGTTTACAGTCTTTTTGCTGTTCCTTGTTTTTAAAAAGTATGCAAGACTTAGCAGAGCCGGCTGTCAGGCAGTACACTGACTAAAGCCGCACCGCACCATCCCAATGACTGAAAGCTGAACACTGTCGAAAGGAATAAAGTTAATTTCCTCACAGCCGTGGAGCTCTCGGTGTTGCCACTGGGCAGGTCCAGAACATTATTATCCTAAAGATCAACCCCATATCTGCCAGTTAATGATGCTCTTTTTTTTTTACACATCAGTTGCCCTTCAATACATTTTTTGCACCTTACTGGTAAATTTTGTTTTTCTGCTCCTGTAAGGGGTGGGCAGACCCCTTACAAGGAAGCACAGGTTTTCTCTGAAGTGGTTAATGCTGTCCCCATAGAAACTGTAGAGGAGGGAGGAGGAGCCGGCAGCTTAGGGGGAAAGGAAGTGTGTGCTGAAGGCAGTTGTGTCCGAGAAGAAACAGCCAGGGGCAGAGTGTGGAGCTGAGTGGGCAGAAAGAAAGAAAGAAAGAAAGAAGGGAGCTGGAAGAACAGGGAAGCCGGAGAGAAAAGGAGCGGGCGGAACCTCATAGTGCGAAGCAGTCCCGGTGTGGGTCCGGGCTGTGGGTAGCCATAAGTGGGAGCCGGGCGAAGTAGAGTAGCCGGGCACATCCCCACTGGAGGAGACGTCAGGACAGGCTTTCCCCAGCTAAAAAAAGAACGTGAAGTCATCTGTAACTGCCGGTTTTTGGAAAGAGTTGTGAAATAAAGAATGTCTTTTATTTGCATCGAACCATGCCTGGAGAGTGTTTATACGTCGGACGACATCTGCACCACCACACTCTGCCCCACCAAGACATCTCCTGTCCCGATAGTGACGGCGGAGCCAGGGGTAAGCCTGACAGAAGGGGCCACGACTACAAGCCCAGAGGCGCCCCTGTCACCCCGTTACATGTGGCGTAGTCGGCAGGATCCGGATCATATGCAAGGGGTCCCGCTCCAAGAAGAAGTAGATCAAGTGATGCCGAGGACACTGGATCCAGATTATTGGAAAAGAGTCCCGATCCCATGGTGGGAAGAGGAAGAAGTGCCTAAGGCGTTGGACCGGGCACAAGATGGCGGCAAGATGGCCGTTGTCTGTGAAGACACAGAAAGCGCGCGCAGAATTGGCGCCAAAAGAAGAGCCTGGGGCTGGCCGGTGCCGAAAAAGAAGTTCGGAGTACTCCGCCCAAAGAGGGGAGGTGCCGGTCCCAGGGCACGAAGGAAGATATGTGAAGTGGGCGGTGTTCCAGAGAAAAAGAAGAACCGCCGCGTAGGGGTCGACCTGATGTGTGAGACTGGGGGTGGAGTATACCAAAGAGCGGGAAAAGTAAGCCCGCCTCCACTTCCTCCAGCATCTCCACTGACCCCGACGCCATTACCAGAAACGCTGACTCCGAGCAAGATGGAGACTCCAGAAAGACAGCAAGCTGCGGTAGCCGCACTAGTAGCGACTAGCCTGGGCAGAGGACGCCCGAAGCAGACTGCGGCTGCGGAAGGACCCACCCTTAACCTACCGGCTGTGCCAGGAGGACCGGAGCGGCCCACTACACAAGAGGCCGCACAGTGGCAACAGGAAATCGAGTGGGAGGAATGCCAATACCGGCGGCGGTCGCAGCAAAGACCGGTGCTAGCTGAACTCTCCCACCCGAGATGTTGGAGCAACCCGCCAACTACGAGCCCTTCCGGAGGCTGCGCCGGTTGCCCGGACAATCCCTGTCGGAGTACGTGCAGACCCAACGAGCCGAATGGCAACGTGCATATCATCCGGAGTGACTTTTCAAGACCGGAAGATGGTGGGCCTGTTTTTGTTCAACACCGGCGTTGTTTTGAGCCGGAAGAAGGTGTGCTGTTTGTAACCGTTCAAGTTGCTGAGCCCGGAAGAGAGCCTGATGCTGGACTGAGCCAGGGGCTCCCTCCGCATCGTTAAGAAGATTTTTGCCGAGTTGTGTTCCTGCCAGCTAACGTCTAAGACCGGGAGTGCTGCAAAAGCCTCCGGGCAGAAACTCCACTAAGACCGGGAGTGCCTGCCGACGGCCTCCAGGCACGACTAAGACCGGGAGCTTCCAGGAGGAACTCCGGGCGCTGGACTGGTGTGCCCTTGCGGGTGCTCTCAGGTGAACATGTTCGCAGTTTCATTAAAATGACTTTGTTTAGTTTTAAAATGTGATTTTAGATTTGTGCCTTGCCAGGAGGCTTAGGCTTAAAGAGGGGAGGTATGTAAGGGGTGGGCAGACCCCTTACAAGGAAGCACAGGTTTTCTCTGAAGTGGTTAATGCTGTCCCCATAGAAACTGTAGAGGAGGGAGGAGGAGCCGGCAGCTTAGGGGGAAAGGAAGTGTGTGCTGAAGGCAGTTGTGTCCGGGATGGGAGAGAAGAAACAGCCAGGGGCAGAGTGTGGAGCTGAGTGGGCAGAAAGAAAGAAAGAAAGAAGCTAGCTGGAAGAACAGGGAAGCCGGAGAGAAAAGGAGCGGGCGGAACCTCATAGTGCGAAGCAGTCCCGGTGTGGGTCCGGGCTGTGGGTAGCCATAAGTGGGAGCCAGGTGAAGTAGAGTAGCCGGGCACATCCCCACTGGAGGAGACGTCAGGGCAGGCTTTCCCCAGCTAAGAAAAGAACGTGAAGTCATCTGTAACTGCCGGTTTTTGGAAAGAGTTGTGAAATAAAGAATGTCTTTTATTTGCATCGAACCATGCCTGGAGAGTGTTTATACGTCGGACGACATCTGCACCACCACACTCTGCCCCACCAAGACATCTCCCGTCCCGATAGTGACGGCGGAGCCAGGGGTAAGCCTGACAGAAGGGGCCACGACTACAAGCCCAGAGGCGCCCCTGTCACCCCGTTACACTCCTGTAACAGAAGAGACAAACAGAAATACCAATGCAGATGCGAGCACAGTCTGTCACGGGTGTGTCACTGGTGACAGACAGTCATGTGGTTTCTGGTCATAGAAGGTCACAGCGTCTGGCTGTGCAGAATGCTCCCTGACTTTCCATTGTTCCTGCTGTCAGTGTTCATTGGTATAGATAGCTTTCCTGCTGGATTCATCTCTCTCCCTTTTGGACCCAGCAGGAGGTCGCCTTCCACCCAGCTGCTGATCATCAGTATTCTCTTGGTGATTATATACTCCCTTCTTCCCTGAACCGCTGCTGGTGATATTATTCAGTTCATTCTAGCTCTGGTTGCAAGCAGGTGGCTTGTTCTCATCTGTAGTATCGTTGCTGAACTCCTACCTGAGTTGTCTAATGATAAGTAGTTCATGTGTGTCCTCCTTGTGTCTTATATAGTGTTTAGTGGGATTGACGAAGAGCTCATCTCACCCATTTCCTCTCTAGGGATTTCTAAGGTCAGGTATCCGGCTTGGCACATAGCTGCAGAACCTATCTAGTGTGGTGAGGGATCCCAGGTGCTAGCAGTAGGTTTTGTCAGGGGTCACTATCTTCCCTTCCCTAGATGCAGGGGTCCCCTTCCCTTACCGTTCACCGCTCACTTGGTACTTCCCCGTACCTAGCGTGACACTGCTTTACCTACTTTCAGTTTATGGTAACTTTCTAAATGGTGTTTGCATAGCAGAAGTGCGCCATGTAGCAAAAACAAAAATTTGATGTGCCATTGTACCTCGGTAACACAGGAGTTTTTTTGTGCTTTACTGGGATATTCAGCAAAGCAGCAGCAAGTAGCGAACTGTTTTCCTGGGTCACATGGCAGACTTCTGCCATGCAAATGCCACGTGCCTAAAACAGCATCATGCTAGTGCCCTACTCCCGAAATGATTGCATACCTGTGCAGGTACGAAGGGAACCTTCTGACCAGCTCTTTTTTTCACCTAAATGTGTACCCTTAGCAGAAAGCCACCACTCCTGCACTGCAGTACCTATACCAGCCACCGGCCTATCAGAAGCTGGCAGATGATGTCAGTGTTCATGTCGCGAGAGCGCATGATGTCACTCCCCTGCCTCAACTGCGCAGGACGTAGAGAACGCTGTTCACCACGGGAGCGCGTGCAAGTATGAAGAATCAAAGAATCTTCTGCTTGTTTTTTTTTTTGTAATGTGAAGAGTGGCAGCATGGAGGACATTATTACAGGATGGGACCAATTGTAAGAAAATATTAGTGAACTGGGCCAATTGGGGACAAAAATTAAAAAAAACCAAACAACTGTTAAAATAAAAGATATAATATGAAAAAATATTTTTGACACTAATAATGCATTTTTATGTAAAAACAAAAGTTACCAAAAAAGTACACGTTGGGTATACAGTTAGGTCCAGAAATATTTGGACAGTGACACAAGTTTTGTTATTTTAGCTGTTTACAAAAACATGTTCAGAAATACAATTATATATATAATATGGGCTGAAAGTGCACACTCCCAGCTGCAATATGAGAGTTTTCACATCCAAATCGGAGAAAGGGTTTAGGAATCATAGCTCTGTAATGCATAGCCTCCTCTTTTTCAAGGGACCAAAAGTAATTGGACAAGGGACTCTAAGGGCTGCAATTAACTCTGAAGGCGTCTCCCTCGTTAACCTGTAATCAATGAAGTAGTTAAAAGGTCTGGGGTTGATTACAGGTGTGTGGTTTTGCATTTGGAAGCTGTTGCTGCGACCAGACAACATGCGGTCTAAGGAACTCTCAATTGAGGTGAAGCAGAACATCCTGAGGCTGAAAAAAAAGAAAAAATCCATCAGAGAGATAGCAGACATGCTTGGAGTAGCAAAATCAACAGTCGGGTACATTCTGAGAAAAAAGGAATTGACTGGTGAGCTTGGGAACTCAAAAAGGCCTGGGCGTCCACGGATGACAACAGTGGTGGATGATCGCCGCATACTTTCTTTGGTGAAGAAGAACCCGTTCACAACATCAACTGAAGTCCAGAACACTCTCAGTGAAGTAGGTGTATCTGTCTCTAAGTCAACAGTAAAGAGAAGACTCCATGAAAGTAAATACAAAGGGTTCACATCTGGATGCAAACCATTCATCAATTCCAAAAATAGACAGGCCAGAGTTACATTTGCTGAAAAACACCTCATGAAGCCAGCTCAGTTCTGGAAAAGTATTCTATGGACAGATGAGACAAAGATCAACCTGTACCAGAATGATGGGAAGAAAAAAGATTGGAGAAGAAAGGGAACGGCACATGATCCAAGGCACACCACATCCTCTGTAAAACATGGTGGAGGCAACGTGATGGCATGGGCATGCATGGCTTTCAATGGCACTGGGTCACTTGTGTTTATTGATGACATAACAGCAGACAAGAGTAGCCGGATGAATTCTGAAGTGTACCGGGAAATACTTTCAGCCCAGATTCAGCCAAATGCCGCAAAGTTGATCGGACGGCGCTTCATAATACAGATGGACAATGACCCCAAGCATACAGCCAAAGCTACCCAGGAGTTCATGAGTGCAAAAAAGTGGAACATTCTGCAATGGCCAAGTCAATTACCAGATCTTAACCCAATTGAGCATGCATTTCACTTGCTCAAATCCAGACTTAAGACGGAAAGACCCACAAACAAGCAAGACCTGAAGGCTGCGGCTGTAAAGGCCTGGCAAAGCATTAAGAAGGAGGAAACCCAGCGTTTCGTGATGTCCATGGGTTCCAGACTTAAGGCAGCGATTGCCTCCAAAGGATTCGCAACAAAATATTGAAATTAAAAATATTTTGTTTGGGTTTGGTTTATTTGTCCAATTACTTTTGACCTCCTAAAATGTGGAGTGTTTGTAAAGAAATGTGTACAATTCCTACAATTTCTATCAGATATTTTTGTTCAAACCTTCAAATTAAACGTTACAATCTGCACTTGAATTCTGTTGTAGAGGTTTCATTTCAAATCCAATGTGGTGGCATGCAGAGCCCAACTCGCGAAAATTGTGTCACTGTCCAAATATTTCTGGACCTAACTGTAGTTGCATCCTGAATGACTAAAGCTCTAAAACTGTGGCATAACCTGTACTAAGTAACTCAAGGATCAAAGGAGAGAAGGCAGCCCCAACAGAGAGAAAGAAAGCCCAAAAGAGAGAAGGCAGCCCCAAAAGAGAAGGAAGACCCAAAAGAAAGAAGACAGACCCAAAAGAGAGAAAACAGACCCAAAAGAGAGAAGGAAGACCCAAAAGAAAGAACACAGACCCACAAAAGAGAAAACAGACCCAAAAGAGAGAAGGCAGCCCCAACAGAGAGAAAGAAAGCCCAAAAGAGAGAAGGCAGCCCCAAAAGAGAAGGAAGACCCAAAAGAAAGAAGACAGACCCAAAAGAGAGAAGACAGCCCCAAAAGAGAGAAGGAAGACCCAAAAGAAAGAACACAGACCCACAAAAGAGAAAACAGACCCAAAAGAGAGAAGGCATCCCCCAAAAGAGAAGGAAGACCCAAAAGAAAGAACACAGACCCAAAAGAGAGAAAACAGACCCAAAAGAGAGAAGGCATCCCCAAAAGAGAGAAGGAAGACACAAAAGAGAGAAGACAGCCCCAAAAGAGAGAAGGAAGACCCAAAAGAGAGAAGACAGCCCCAAAAGAGAAGGAAGACCCAAAAGAAAGAACACAGACCCAAAAGAGAGAAGGCATCCCCAAAAGAGAGAAGGAAGACCCAAAAGAGAGAAGACAGCCCCAAAAGAGAAGGAAGACCCAAAAGAAAGAACACAGACCCAAAAGAGAGAAGACAGCCGCAAAAGAGAGAAGGCATCCCCAAAAGAGAGAAGGAAGACCCAAAAGAGAGAAGGCATCCCCAAAAGAGAGAAGGAAGACCCAAAAGAGAGAAGGAAGACCCAAAAGAGAGAAGGAAGAGCCAAAAGAGAGAAGGAGGACACAAAAGAGAGAAGACAGACCCAAAAGTGAGAAACAAGACCCAGAAGAGAGAAGACAGACCTCGCAATAGTGCTACAGCTGGCAGGTGCCGATGGTGTATGGGCTCTCCAACAGAGATCTGTGTCCGCACACACACACACACACACACACACACACACACACACACACAAACATCAGGTCCATGGTTCCAATCCGCTCTCACACACACATCTGATTGCAGTAACATCACACGTCATACACATCCGCTGATACCGTACTGCTGCAGCCGACAGGTTGACCTGGGACACTGAGGATGTGAGGGCCTGTGGTGGAATGCATTGAGGACCATTGGTGGAACGCATCGAGGACCTGTGGTGGAACGCTTCGAGGACTAGGTTCTCAATGTGTTCCACCACAGGTCCTTGATGCGTTCAACTTCTGGTTCTTGATGTTTTCCACTGCAGGTCCTTGATGCATTCCTCCACCTGTCCTTGATGTGTTCCACCACAGGCCCTTGATGTGTTCCACCATCAGTCCTCGATGCGTTCCACTGCAGGTACTCGATGCCTTTTACCACCGGCCCACGATGTGTTCCACCGCAGGTCCTTGATGTGTTCCACCGCAGGTCCTTGAAGCGTTCCACCACCGGTCCTCGATGCGTTCCAGTGCAGGTCCTCAATCCTTCCACCACCAGTCCTTGATGTGTTCCACCGCAGGTCCTTGATGCATTCCACCACTGGTCCTCGATGCGTTCCACCACCAGTCCTTCAATGCTTTCCCCCGCAGGTCCTCGATGCGTTCCAGTGCAGGTCCTCGATGCATTTCACTGCAGGAGCTCGATGCGTTCCACCACCGGTCGTCAATGCATTCCATTGCAAGTCCTTGGTGCATTCCACCACAAGAGCTTGATGCGTTCCACCACCGGTTGTCGATGCGTTCCACCACAGGTCCTCTATGCATTCCCCTGCAGGTCCTCGATGCATTCCCCAGCGTCCCGGGTGGCTCTGCCGGCTGGAAGCAGTACGGTATCATCCACGTGATGCGTGTGTGATGTTAATGGGATCGGATGGATGTGTGTTTGTGAGATCGGAGGGACGTGTTCCACTGTGGAAAACACAAGGACCTACTGGGAGCACCCGCTGTGGATCACAGGAGGACCTGGGAGCTACAGTTGTCCGGGGTCTGGTAAATGTGATTTTTTTTGGGGGTGGGGTGGGGGGTGGAGTCTGCCTTTTTGGGGGGTAAACTTACCTCTAACCACTTTTTCAGCAAAAATAAGCCCTAGCCCAGAAATAAGCCCTAGCACATTTTTCAGGGCGTAAGATAATATATGACAGTTTCTTATTTTTGGGTAAACACGGTATATAAAACAAATGGTATCACAAGAAACATTATCTTGTTCCGCAAAGGATATGGCCTAAAAACATTTTTGTTCTTGCATTTCTGAGCCGCGCTTGCGTCTTTTTCTTTCAGCGTTTTTGTCGAGTCTTTTTCAATTGAACTCATCAGAAACACGTTAATATAAATGAGCATAAAACGCTGCAAAAAAGCACAGTGTGAACATACCCTAATACTTCTGAATAACCAATCCCTTCTTGAAATAACTAGACTGCGGACATTTTTACCGCCAAGGTTTCGATGAGGGTCTTTCCTACAAAAAGCAATTGTTCGTTACTCTGCAGCGCCACCACAGGGAAAACGAAGCATTACACGTGGGCCATTAAATCAATGACTTGTTTATAAGTCACCTATTATCAAAACCGAAAATGGTTGTAAAATTCGGGAGGATTGTGCGGCTCCACTGATGTGGATGAGCGCCCGCACTTCCCGATAAATGACAGTCTCCTCCGTCCGCTGTATACTCCAGGACCTGCTGGTTTATGCCGCTCCGGTATGAATATGTATTTCTTCATTAATTGAGATTTGCATAATCCTTTCGCTACCACAAAATTACATCTAACACTTTTACGTTTTAACGAACCCCCCCCCTGATGTTTCAGTGTATACATCATCCGCCGGCGGAGGAGGTTATTAACTATGCGTAATAGGTGTACAAGCCAAGTGCTTTATGCACCAAATTAGTAAATTAGCAGTGAAGTTTAAAGACACGAGTCCTTAAAGATGTCTTCTTAAAGGAAAACACACAATAAAGTTAAAGGGGATTTCTGATTTTAGAGCTCACAGATTGGCTGCAGCGTTGTTGATGCAACAGACGATAACACACACCAGGAGCAGCGTTAGAGACTAAAGGGAGCTTTACACGCTACGATATCGTTAATGTTAGGTCGTCGGGGTCAAGTTGTTAGTGACGCACATCCGGCGTCATTAACGATATCGCAGCGTGTGACATAGACCAGCGACCTTAAGCGACCTCAAAAATGGTGAAAATCGTTCACCATGGAGAGGTCGTCCCAAACTCAAAAATCGGTAATGGTTGATTATCCAGGTGGTTCATCGCTCCTGCGGCACCACACATCGCTATGTGTGACACCGCATGAGCGAGGAACGTCTCCTTACCTCCCGCCGGCCACAATGCGGAAGGAAGGAGGTGGGCGGGATGTTACGTCCTGCTCATCTCCGCCCCTCCGCTTTGATTGGCCGGCCGCTTAGAGACGTTACGGTGACGTCGCTGTGATGCCGAACGTCCCTCCCCCTTGAAGGAGGGATTGTTCGGCAGTCGCAGCGACACCGCCGACCAGGTAAGTATGTGTGACGCTGCCGTAGCGATAATGTTCGCTACAGCAGCGATCACAAACAATCGCATGCGCGACGGGGGCGGGTACTTACACGCTCGATATCGCTAGAAATTGCTAGCGATATCGCTACCGTGTAAAGCCCCCTTAAGTGCTGGACCTGGGGAGAGTGAGTACTGAACAGTTTGCTTGTTTTTTAAATATTAAACAACCAGAGGAAGCTACTTCCTGAAGCACGAAGTTGACCATCAGTGGCATTACTAGAGTTTGATGGGCCCCGGTGCAAAGTTCGGACCTGGGCCCCCCTCTACGTACACCGACACTTGGGGTATGGGATAATGACGCTGACACTTGGCTCTTTCCCTCAGCACCCAGCTTCCCTATGTTCTGCTATACATCTTTCCCTCAGCACCCAGCTTTCCCATATCAGAGCATGGGAAAGCTGGGTGATGAGAGATGTATAGCAGAGCATGGGAAAGCTGGGTGCTGAGGGAAAGAGCCCTTTTCCCTCAGCACAAAACGTTCCCATCCTCTGCTTGTATCTTTGTCCCCCCTTGTATATACAGTTAGGTCCAGAAATATTTGGACAGTGACACAAGTTTTGTTATTTTAGCTGTTTACAAAAACATGTTCAGAAATACAATTATATATATAATATGGGCTGAAAGTGCACACTCCCAGCTGCAATATGAGAGTTTTCACATCCAAATCGGAGAAAGGGTTTAGGAATCATAGCTCTGTAATGCATAGCCTCCTCTTTTTCAAGGGACCAAAAGTAATTGGACAAGGGACTCTAAGGGCTGCAATTAACTCTGAAGGCATCTCCCTCGTTAACCTGTAATCAATGAAGTAGTTAAAAGGTCTGGGGTTGATTACAGGTGTGTGGTTTTGCATTTGGAAGCTGTTGCTGTGACCAAACAACATGTGGTCTAAGGAACTCTCAATTGAGGTGAAGCAGAACATCCTGAGGCTGAAAAAAAAGAAAAAATCCATCAGAGAGATAGCAGACATGCTTGGAGTAGCAAAATCAACAGTCGGGTACATTCTGAGAAAAAAGGAATTGACTGGTGAGCTTGGGAACTCAAAAAGGCCTGGGCGTCCACGGATGACAACAGTGGTGGATGATCGCCGCATACTTTCTTTGGTGAAGAAGAACCCGTTCACAACATCAACTGAAGTCCAGAACACTCTCAGTGAAGTAGGTGTATCTGTCTCTAAGTCAACAGTAAAGAGAAGACTCCATGAAAGTAAATACAAAGGGTTCACATCTAGATGCAAACCATTCATCAATTCCAAAAATAGACAGGCCAGAGTTAAATTTGCTGAAAAACACCTCATGAAGCCAGCTCAGTTCTGGAAAAGTATTCTATGGACAGATGAGACAAAGATCAACCTGTACCAGAATGATGGGAAGAAAAAAGTTTGGAGAAGAAAGGGAACGGCACATGATCCAAGGCACACCACATCCTCTGTAAAACATGGTGGAGGCAACGTGATGGCATGGGCATGCATGGCTTTCAATGGCACTGGGTCACTTGTGTTTATTGATGACATAACAGCAGACAAGAGTAGCCGGATGAATTCTGAAGTGTACCGGGATATACTTTCAGCCCAGATTCAGCCAAATGCCGCAAAGTTGATCGGACGGCGCTTCATAGTACAGATGGACAATGACCCCAAGCATACAGCCAAAGCTACCCAGGAGTTCATGAGTGCAAAAAAGTGGAACATTCTGCAATGGCCAAGTCAATCACCAGATCTTAACCCAATTGAGCATGCATTTCACTTGCTCAAATCCAGACTTAAGACGGAAAGACCCACAAACAAGCAAGACCTGAAGGCTGCGGCTGTAAAGGCCTGACAAAGCATTAAGAAGGAGGAAACCCAGCGTTTGGTGATGTCCATGGGTTCCAGACTTAAGGCAGTGATTGCCTCCAAAGGATTCGCAACAAAATATTGAAAATAAAAATATTTTGTTTGGGTTTGGTTTATTTGTCCAATTACTTTTGACCTCCTAAAATGTGGAGTGTTTGTAAAGAAATGTGACAATTCCTACAATTTCTATCAGATATTTTTGTTCAAACCTTCAAATTAAACGTTACAATCTGCGCTTGAATTCTGTTGTAGAGGTTTAATTTCAAATCCAATGTGGTGGCATGCAGAGCCCAACTCGCCAAAATTGTGTCACTGTCCAAATATTTCTGGACCTAACTGTAGTTCTCCAAATACAATAATGGTTCCCACATAACCCTTCATATATTAGAATGCAGCTACATAGTCCTCTATGTATTATAATTCACCCCATGCTCCATGTATACTGCTAGCAGCCCCCCCATGCTCCATTTATACTGCTGGCAGCCCCCCCCCATGCTCCATGTATACTGCTGGCAGCCCCCGCCATGCTCCATGTATACTGCTGGCAGCCCCCCCCCATGCTCCATGTATACTGCTGGCAGCCCCCCATGCTCCATGTATACTGCTGGCAGTCCCCCATGCACCCTGTATACTGCTGGCAGCTCCCCCATGCTCCCCATGTATACTGCTGGCAGCCCCCCATGCTCCATGTATACTGCTGGCAGCCCCCCATGCTCCATGTATAATGCTGGCAGACCCCCATGCACCCTGTATACTGCTGGCAGCTCCCCCATGCTCCCCATGTATACTGCTGGCAGCCCCCCATGCTCCATGTATACTGCTGGCAGCCCCCCATGTATACTGCTGTATACTGCTGTATGTAGCTCCCCATGTATACTGCTGGCAGACCCCCACGTTCCATGTATACTGCTGGCAGCCCCCCATGCTCCATATATACTGCTTGCAGCCCCCCATGTATACTGCTGTATACTGCTGTATGTAGCCCCCCATATATACTGCTGGCAGATCCCCACGTTCCATGTATACTGCTGGCAGCCCCCCATGCTCCATATATACTGCTGGCAGCCCCCCATGTATACTGCTGTATACTGCTGTATGTAGCCCCCCATGTATACTGCTGGCAGACCCCCACGTTCCATGTATACTGCTGGCAGCCCCCATGCTCCATATATACTGCTGGCAGTCCCCCATGTATACTGCTGTATACTGCTGTATGTAGCCCCCCATGTATACTGCTGGTGTGTCGCCCTGGGCAAGCCAGGGGACACAGGTCACACACCACCACACCCTACATCCCAGGTAGGAACATCTAAGCTAACCAAAAATCCTTGTTGCCTTCCTCCAGAGGCTGATGATTCACACCAGGGGGTGGGCCAGGCGGTTGGCTCCGCCCACCGAGGAGATCACAGCTCTGGAGGCGGGAGAAACCAGGCAGTCCAGTGAGGGACATGAAAGAGTAAGCAGCAAGATTAGCCCAGGCCGGGCTTGAGTGAAGAGCAAACAACTCAGTGAAAGTGAAGGAAAGTAAAGTGGTAAAGGAGGAAAGCAAGAGTGGTGACAGAACAGAAGGAGTGTGCAAAGCCTGAGGAGTCCAGCTAAGTGCAGGGCAGGTCAGCAAGGTCAGCAACGGCGGTGACTGTCTGGAGGGGGACCGTTGGGAAGTTCCTGGAAGGACCCCGTAGGCTGTGTGCCCGGTGGTCTGGAGCAGTGTTCCGAAGGACAGTCAGCACCAGGGCAGGGGCCTCTCGGACCCCGGCAAGGCTTGGAGTCGCCGTAATTTGCCGAATCCGTCAGTGAAGGGGACGTAGATCCCCCAACAACCAAGACCCGAGTGAAGGCAACAGCCCAACCTGTACAACAGAGACACCGCCACCGCCAGGGCACCAGTTTCTGAGGGCCAGCGCCTGCGGGCAAAGAGTAGAGCTCCTCCGGCCCAGCTTGAAGCCGGGGAGCGGGTTACCGGTGGGGACCCATCGCAACCATCAAGTACACAAAGGTGCAAGGAAGAGGGACATCACCGTCACCTACTGGGAGAGCAATTGCAGCCGTCCGTGGGACTGTCTTACCAGCCGTTTGGTTTACCGTAAAAACTGTGTCAACGTCTCAGGCTGAGTGAGTACCACAGTGCCGCAAGGCACAGCGCTGCCCCCGCATCCCTGCGCCCACCAGGCCCTGCACCTCCCAAGCCATCACCGGGCCCCGGGATCACCAACCCCTACCCACGGAGGGGCAACACAACACCTGGCTGCTTCGCATCACCATCCCCGGGACCCCCGTATAGAGCAGCGGTGGTGAAATCACCACAACCGTGGGTGGCGTCACGGACAATAAACAATCCCCACACCCAACAACCCCCTTTCACTCACGGGCGAGGAGTGCCGCTCGAGAAACCCCCGGGATCCGGCCCACCGCTCGAGCCACCACTGAGCAGCAGCCGCCGGACCCGAGCAGAAGGGGTGAGCGTAGTGTGCTGACACCCTCCTCCCCGCCCGCGACAATTTGGCGTCACGAACAGGATCTTACCGCTCTGCCGTTTGGTAGAGGTGCGCCTTGTTACCGCCGGAGGTATCCGGCAGAAAAATTTCAGAAGCCGCCATCTTTGGCGCGAAAAGTTCCCGCTCGAGCGTCTTCTCGAGCAGTAGAGGCGCGAAGGCCAAAACCCCGCCCCGAGAGAGCAGGGGCCGGAAAGAGCTAAGGGGGACGGAAACAAGATGCCTGCGCCCGACGGAGCCGCTGGAGGAGCGGTGGTCGCAGCCGCAGCGGCACCCGCGGATGGGAATGGACCTGCCCAGGTCCCGGCCGTACCGTCGGGAGGTGCCGCGGCCCCTGCGCTCGCTCAGGTCATGCCGTTCTCCTTGCCCTATGCGCCCGGAGCTGCCTGGCTACCGCAGTATGACGGGAAACCGGATGCCCTACAGGCCTTCCGGAAAAAGCTTAACCCGTTGCTAGAGCTGTACCCCCTGACTGATAAGCAACGTGCAGCGATAGTGCTAGGCCAGTTAACCGCTGCGGCGGAGCAGGAAGCGGAGACCTGGGCCGAGGGGGACCGGCTCTCTGTAGCCACCATCTTTGAGAAGCTACAGACTGCCTTCGAGACCCGGACTGAAGCTGAGCTGAGGATGCAGTTTTACCAGTGCCGGCAACGAGCTGGGGATAGCATTCGGGACTATGCTCTACGTCTGCAGACCGCCCTCCGCACGCTGAAGCGGGCGAACCCTATTAATGAGGCGGATAGCAACAAGATGTTAGTGGAGCAATTTGCGCAGGGGATGAGGTCCCCTGAGGATCGTAAACAACTCCGGCTGTGGGCCATGGAACACCCTGATGTGGACTTTGCTGTGTTAAAGGAGCGGGCCATTAAAGCGCTACAGCCCCCAGCAACCGAAGTTCTGGAACCCGCCCCGTGGCCCGTCGAGACGGCTCCCGTTGTGGCGGCCTCAGCCAAATCAACCTCTCCAACACCTGCAGCCCCGAGCAGCACAGTGGAAGAACTGGCAGCCCAGGTCCGTCGCATGGACGGAAACCTTGCCAAAATCCTGGCTGCACTACAACCTCTGACCAGACCTCAGCCTCCGGCGCAGATACAGCTTGCTGACAGTCCCGAGGATGTTCCCTGGATGCAGCGGACAAGTGCTAACAACCCGCGGAGCAGTCCCCCAATCTGCTACAAGTGCCGTAAGCCGGGTCATTACTACCGACAGTGCCCGTTAAACGAGCAACCCCTGGGGCCCCGGGCCAATCCTCAGGAGTAGAACATCGTGGCCCCCCGGACTGGCGGGACCGATATATCGGGGCCCGCCCTATCATCCCCGTGGCTGTGGACAGCATACCAGTGATGGCTCTCTTGGACACTGGATCACAGGTAACTACCATACCGTACACGTTGTACCAGCGGTATTGGGCCTTAGACGAACTGGCGCCCCCAGACAATAGTATAACATTGATTGCCGCTAATGGACTCATATTGACCCAGGTGGGGTATAAACAAGTGGCTATGACAGTGGGGCAAGCCGAACTGCAACACCAGGGTATGATTGTGATCATGAATGAGCCCAGTGATCATAACCCGAAAATAGTGCTGGGAACCAATGTGATGGAGCACTGCATGGCTGATGTGTTAACCCTACTACAACAGCTAGCCGCCACAGCGGCAGGGAGTCGGCAGAGGGCTGTGCAGCGTGAGATCCGAGCCCTGATGTACCGCCAGCATGTAAGCTCAACAGGAGGTGAGATTGGTGGAGTGAGAGTGATGGATGTTGCTCCATTGACTGTGCCCCCTAGGAGTGAGATGATGATCTGGTGTAGGGCAGCAGTAGGGCCTCAGGGGCGTGACTACCCTGCGATGATGGAGCCCATGCCTTCCGAGCACTGGCCCACTGTAATGGCCGCCCGAGGGGTGGTGGATGTGAAGAAAGGGAGAGTGCCTGTGAGAGTGCTGAACTGTGGAGAGGAAGAAGTCAGGCTTCCCCGGTATGCCACCATTGCCAAGCTGCTCACCCTGGACCCTCACACTATCCATGAAGCCAGTCCATCCACACTCCCACCTACCACCGGCACTTCCCCACCCCAGGGGGAGACAAAGGAGTGGCATCAACAGCTACATGTAGGCACTGATGATACCCCTACACATCACAGGGCAGGGGTATACAGGGTGGTGCAGGAGTACGAACAGGTTTTTAGTAAGCACCCCCTAGACTTTGGGCAGATCAAGGGGGTCCAACACCACATCCCCACCGGTGAACATCCCCCTATCAAAGAGAGGTATAGACCTATTCCCCCTGCACATTACCAGTGTGCCAAGGATATGTTGAGGAATATGAAGGAGGCAGGGGTTATTCGGGACAGCTGTAGTCCCTGGGCCGCTCCGTTGGTACTGGTCAAGAAGAAGGATGGTACCATGCGGATGTGTGTGGACTACCGGAAGATCAACCAGATAACCCATAAGAACGCCTATCCATTACCTCGTATTGAAGAGTCTTTGGCTGCACTGAGAACTGCAAACTACTTCTCGACCCTTGACCTCACCAGCGGATACTGGCAAGTGGCTGTGACCCCAGAGGACCGGGAGAAGACCGCCTTCACCACCCCGATGGGGCTTTGCGAATTGAATAGCATGCCGTTTGGGCTGTGCAATGCCCCCGGAACCTTCCAACGGCTGATGGAGTGCTGTCTGGGACATTTAAACTTCGAGACCGTCCTGCTGTACTTGGATGATGTGATTGTTTATTCCCAGACGTATGAGGCCCAACTGGAGCACCTGGCCGAGGTGTTCGCGTCCCTTGCCAAGTACGGGATGAAATTGAAGCCCTCTAAATGCCACCTGCTGAAACCCAGGGTGCAGTATCTTGGGCATGTGGTGAGTGCGGATGGTGTCGCCCCCGACCCTGAGAAGATTACTGCCATCGAGAGCTGGCCGAGACCAACTACAGTAAGGGAAGTAAGGCAGTTTCTGGGTCTGGTGGGGTACTATCGGCGCTTCATAAAGGGGTATACGAAGATGGCTGCCCCCATGCAAGACCTCCTCGTGGGACAGACCAAAGGTGGTAGACCCATTGGAGCCCCACTGTCGTGGGAGGACAAGCATGAAGAGTCCTTTTGTCAGTTGAAGGCGGCCTTGACCGGGGAAGAGGTCCTGGCGTACCCTGATTATGGGCGCCCGTTCATCCTCCACACGGACGCTAGTAACGTGGGGCTAGGAGCGGTCCTATCCCAGGTCCAGGATGGAAGGGAGAAGGTGATTGCCTATGCTAGCCGAAAACTCCGGCCGACTGAAAGGAACCCTGAGAACTATAGCTCCTTCAAGCTCGAGCTATTGGCGTTGGTGTGGGCTATCACGGAGCGGTTCCGCCACTACTTGGCGGCAGCAACATTCACCGCGTTTACGGACAACAATCCACTGACTCACCTGAACACGGCCAAGTTGGGCGCGTTGGAGCAGCGGTGGGTAGCCCGGCTAGCCAACTATGATTTCACCATAAAGTACCGAGCCGGTCGCGTCAACATAAATGCGGATGCACTCTCCCGAATGCCCCATTTGTCAGAAGAAGGGTGCGAGGACGACGACCTCGAGGAGATTGAGTTGCCTGCGTTTCACCAGCCGCCTACTGAGAGGGTACAAGTACATCAGCAACGAGTGGATCTGGACCCACGGCCCAGTCAAGAGTGGCAGGAAGCTCAGGACCAAGCGCCGGCTGTTCGCCTTGTCAAGACTCTGGTGGAACAAGGTGCTACGGGAATAGACCCTGCCGCCCCAGCCGAAGCCCAACGCTTGTGGAAGGAACGGAAACGGCTTTACCTACACCAAGGGAGGCTGTACCGTGAGCTGATCAACCCGAAGACCCATGAGAAAATATGCCAGTTGGTCATTCCTCAAGCTGACGTCGCTACTGTCCTGCGGGCATACCATGATGGTGCTGGCCACTTCGGGTGGAAGAAGCTGGAGATGCTGTTGAGGGAGCGGTTCTATTGGAGTGGGATGCGTGAATCAGTGGAAGCCTGGTGCCGAGAGTGCGGTCCTTGTACGCTGAGGAGAAAGGACGAGACTAGCCAGAGGGCACCCTTACATCCAATAGTCACCCATCAGCCGCTGGAGTTGGTCGCCCTAGACCATGTCAAGCTCACCCCTAGCCGAAGTGGGTACACCTACGCATTGACCATTGTAGACCACTACTCAAGATTTATGGTGGTAGTCCCCGTTAAGGACCTGACTGGTCGAACTGCTGCTCGAGCGTTCCAGGCTTATTTTTGCCGACCTCATGGGTACCCCGAAAAGGTGCTGACTGACCAAGGCCCGGCCTTTGAAGCAGAGGTGTTCCACGAATTCTGCCAGTTGTACGGCTGCAAGAAAATCCGGACCACTCCGTACCACGCCCAAACCAACGGCATGTGCGAGAAGATGAACCACTTGGTCCTGGGGCTTCTCAAGACGCTACCGCTGGAAGAACGGAATCTGTGGCCGGAAAAGTTACCCGACTTGGTCGACATGTACAATAATATCCCCTCTAGCTCGACGAAGTGCACCCCAGCGTATCTGATGAGGGCTCGGCCTGGCCGCCTGCCGGTGGACCTGGAGATGGGGTTGGAGGCCCCAGAAGCACTCCCTTCGACGGCGGAGTGGGAAAGTCGGAGGAGAGCACAATACCGGCAAATCCAGGAGTATGTGGAGAAAAACCTCAGTCGAAGTCGAGAACAGCAGGAGCACCGGTTCAATCAGAAGGCGTCCGCGGGTCCTTTCCAGCCAGGAGATGTAGTGTTGAAACGGAAGAGGAAGGCCCACAAGCTGGATGATCAGTGGGAGCAAGTCCCTTACGTCATACAACCCACAGAATGGGAAGATGGGAAGGCCTACCAGATCAGTCGTGACCAAGGGGGCACCCTGGCCACAGTTTCTCGGGACCATCTAAAAAGGTGCCCCCCAGCGTTGAAGGCAGAGGCTGAAGTACCGGTTCCTCCACCAGCGGAGAAGGCAGCAGAGGTAATCCACACGGTAATGGGTGACTTCCCAGCAAACTGGCCTACACAGAACGGCGCGGTGATTCTTCCAGTGATACTGTTCCCACAACCCGTGGATGAAGAAGTAGTGGAAGCGGTTAACCGTGAGCCAGAACCAGTGCCAGTGCCCAGGGATGAACCTGTACCCAGCTCCCCTACGCCTCCGCCTGCCCCACACTATAGCCGGGAGGAGGAGCCGATTGTTCCCTCTACCCCACTGTCTAGCACCACTGACACCGGTCCCCGAAGGTCCACCCGTTCCAACCTAGGTAGACCTCCACTTAGGTACAGGGAGACCGTTCTGTGAGTACAAGGGGGTCAGGGAATGTAAAGAGTGTTTGTTTGTTGAAAGTTTGAAAGTTCTGCCAATGATGAAAATGATTACCGAAGAAGTTACCTGATTTTCTGTTTGATTGAACCGGCTGGAGCCGGCACCGTTGTCCCCGTGGGGACCGTTTAAAAAGTTATTTTGCATGGGAACTATCCATGGACAAGCCCGTGAACTTGCAGGGCAACCACAAACGTTAAGTGGCTTGTAAATATGTTGTTTGCCGTTACCGTTTCCGCAATGCCGCCTCCGGAGAGGCAGGTTGGAGGGAGGGCCCTGAGCAGAGCAGGCTGGGGCCCAGCCACCAAAGGAACCGGTGGCTACCCTCTGGAGGGAAGGACAGATCCCGCTCGGGTACCGTGTGCTGGACTGTGGGTCAAGGGGTGCTGCCTGGGCTTTAGGGGCAGCATCAGGGCCAGGTTGCTTGGGTGGGAGAGAGCAGAAACCGTAACCGTAAACCGTTTGCAACGTTAAAGAAATGTGCCTCCCGTTTTGGGAAGAGTTATTAAAAATGTAAATATGTTGATTATTATGTTATCTTTTACAGAAAAATAAATCCGGTGTTGGACGGCAGCCCGCGGACGGTCTGCATTTTGCTAAGGGGGAATGTGTCGCCCTGGGCAAGCCAGGGGACACAGGTCACACACCACCACACCCTACATCCCAGGTAGGAACATCTAAGCTAACCAAAAATCCTTGTTGCCTTCCTCCAGAGGCTGATGATTCACACCAGGGGGTGGGCCAGGCGGTTGGCTCCGCCCACCGAGGAGATCACAGCTCTGGAGGCGGGAGAAACCAGGCAGTCCAGTGAGGGACATGAAAGAGTAAGCAGCAAGATTAGCCCAGGCAGGGCTTGAGTGAAGAGCAAACAACTCAGTGAAAGTGAAGGAAAGTAAAGTGGTAAAGGAGGAAAGCAAGAGTGGTGACAGAACAGAAGGAGTGTGCAAAGCCTGAGGAGTCCAGCTAAGTGCAGGGCAGGTCAGCAAGGTCAGCAACGGCGGTGACTGTCTGGAGGGGGACCGTTGGGAAGTTCCTGGAAGGACCCCGTAGGCTGTGTGCCCGGTGGTCTGGAGCAGTGTTCCGAAGGACAGTCAGCACCAGGGCAGGGGCCTCTCGGACCCCGGCAAGGCTTGGAGTCGCCGTAATTTGCCGAATCCGTCAGTGAAGGGGACGTAGATCCCCCAACAACCAAGACCCGAGTGAAGGCAACAGCCCAACCTGTACAACAGAGACACCGCCACCGCCAGGGCACCAGTGTCTGAGGGCCAGCGCCTGCGGGCAAAGAGTAGAGCTCCTCCGGCCCAGCTTGAAGCCGGGGAGCGGGTTACCGGTGGGGACCCATCGCAACCATCAAGTACACAAAGGTGCAAGGAAGAGGGACGTCACCTACTGGGAGAACAATTGCAGCCGTCCGTGGGACCGTCTTACCAGCCGTTTGGTTTACCGTAAAAACTGTGTCAACGTCTCAGGCTGAGTGAGGACCACAGTGCCGCAAGGCACAGCGCTGCCCCCGCGTCCCTGCGCCCACCAGGCCCTGCACCTCCCAAGCCATCACCGGGCCCCGGGATCACCAACCCCTACCCATGGAGGGGCAACACAACACCTGGCTGCTCCGCATCACCATCCCCGGGACCCCCGTATAGAGCAGCGGTGGTGAAATCACCACAACCGTGGGTGGCGTCACGGACAATAAACAATCCCCACACCCAACAACTCCCTTTCACTCACGGGCGAGGAGTGCCGCTCGAGAAACCCCCGGGATCCGGCCCACCGCTCGAGCCACCACTGAGCAGCAGCCGCCGGACCCGAGCAGAAGGGGTGAGCGTAGTGTGCTGACACCCTCCTCCCCGCCCACGACACTGGCAGACCCCCACGTTCCATGTATACTGCTGGCAGCTCCCCATGCTCCATATATACTGCTGGCAGCCCCCCATGCTCCATGTATAATGCTGGCAGCCCCCCCCATGCTCCATGTATACTGCTGGCAGCCCTCCCATGCTCCATATATACTGCTGGCAGTCCCCCATGCTCCATGTATAATGCTGGCAGCCCCACCCCAAGCTCCATGTATACTGCTGGCAGCCCTCCCATGCTCCATATATACTGCTGGCAGCTCCCCATGCTCCATATATACTGCTGGCAGCCCCCCATGCTCCATGTATAATGCTGGCAGCCCCCCCCCCATGCTCCATGTATACTGCTGGCAGCCCTCCCATGCTTCATATATACTGCTGGCAGTCCCCCATGTATACTGCTGTATACTGCTGTATGTAGCCCCCCATGTATACTGCTGGCAGACCCCCACGTTCCATGTATACTGCTGGCAGCTCCCCATGCTCCATATATACTGCTGGCAGCCCCCCATGCTCCATGTATAATGCTGGCAGCCCCCCCCCATGCTCCATGTATACTGCTGGCAGCTCCCCATGCTCCATATATACTGCTGGCAGCCCCCCATGCTCCATGTATAATGCTGGCAGCCCCCCCCCATGCTCCCTGTATACTGCTGGCAGCCCTCCCATGCTCCATATATACTGCTGGCAGCCCCCCATGCTCCATGTATAATGCTGGCAGCCCCCCATGCTCCATGTATACTGCTAGCAGCCCTCCCATGCTCCATGTATACTGCTGGCAGCCCTCCCATGCTTCATATATACTGCTGGCAGCCCCCCCCCATGCTCCCTGTATACTGCTGGCAGCCCTCCCATGCTCCATATATACTGCTGGCAGCCCCCCATGCTCCATGTATAATGCTGGCAGCCCCCCATGCTCCATGTATACTGCTAGCAGCCCTCCCATGCTCCATGTATACTGCTAGCAGCCCTCCCATGCTCCATGTATACTGCTGGCAGCCCCCCCCCACGCTCCCTCCCGGCCCCCGGTTATGCACTGATTTTTAAAAAACAAACAAAAACAAAACAAACAAGTTTTTACCTCTCTCCTCGCTCCCCCGCTGCTGTCCTCACGTGTCCTCGTTCCCCCGCTGCTCCTTTCTCATCTCTCCTCCATTCCCCTGCAGCTGCGGTCGGCGTCCTCCCGCCCTGCGCTCTGTGCTCTGAGCACAGCGGACGCACAGGAGTGACGTCACCGCGCAGGCACAGAGGGAGAATGAAGGAGTGTGGAGCTGCACTGGCCGCTCCACGTTCTTCCTTGTTGCTGTGCGTGATGACAAGGAGGGGGGGCTTGGTGCCACCGCCGCTGACAAAAGGCAGGGGGGCCTGATGTCAGCGGCGGCGACACCAGGTCATATAGCGGCCGTGTGGTCTGCGCCAGTGTGTCGCCCTGGGCAAGCCAGGGGACACAGATAACAACACCACTACACCCCACACTCCAGGTAGGCACACCTGCTAACCAGAAATCCTTGTTGCCTCCCTCCAGGAGTCTGTGATGCACACCAGGGGGTGGGCCAGGCGGTTGGCTCCGCCCACCAAGGAGCTCACAACTCTGGAGGCAGGAAGTTATCAGGCAGTCCAGTCAGGGACATGAACGAGTGAACAGCAGATTAGCCCAGGCAGGGCTTGAGTAAAGAAGCAGAGTAGCCCAGGCAGAGGCTAGAGTAAACAACAAGAAGTGAAAGTGAAGGAAAGGAAAGTGGAACAGGAGGAAAGCAAGAAGTGGTGACAAAGCAGAGAGAAGGAGAAGCCTGAGAGCCCAGCTGTGTGTAGGGCTAGAACAGCAAGGTCAGCGACGGCGGTGACTGTCCGGAGGGGGACCGTTTGGAAGTTCCTGGAAGGACCCCGTTGGCTGTGTGCCCGGTGGTCTGGAGCAGTGTTCCGAAGGACAGTCAGCACCAGGCAGGGGCCTCTCGGACCCCGGCAAGGCTAGGAGTCGCCCAATTTGCCGAATCCGTCAGCGAAGGGGACGCAGATCCCCCAGCAACAAAGTCCCGATTGACGGCAACAGCCCGACCATTACCGGGGAGACACCGCCACCGCCAAGGCACCAGTTTCCCCAGGGCCAGCGCCTGCGGGCAAAGTGTAGAGCTCCTCCGGCCCAGATTGCAGTCGGGGAGCGGGTAACCGGAGGGAATCCACCGCTACCATCAGTCAAACAGGTGCAAGGAAGAGAGACGTCACCGTCACCTACCGGGAGTGCAGGTGCAACCGTCTGTGGGACCGTCCTACCAGCCGTTGGTTTACCGTACAAACTGTGTCCGTGTCTCAGGCTGAGTGAGTACCACAGTGCCGCAAGGCATAGCGCTGCCCCCGCGTCCCTGCGCCCTCCAGGCCCTACACTTCACGTCTCTTCACCGGGCCCCGGGATCACCAACCCCTACCCACGGAGGGGCAACACAACACCTGGCTGCTCCCATCACCATCCCCGGGACCCTCACACTGAGCAGCGGTGGTGCCATCACCGCAACCGTGGGTGGCGTCACGAACTATAATCCCAACAGGCACCCCCCTTTTCACTCACGGGCGAGGAGTGTCGCTCGAGACACCCCGGGATCCGGCCCGCAGCTCGAGCCACCAGGAGCAACTGCCGGACCCGAGCAGAAGGGGTGAGCGCGGTGTGCTGACCCCCTCCTCTCCGCCCGCGACAACTTGGCGTCACGAACAGGATCTTACCGCTCTGCCGTCAGGTAGAGGTGCGCCTTGTTACCGCCGGAGGTATCCGGCAGAAAAATTTCAGAAGCCGCCATCTTTGGCGCGAAAAGTTCCCGCTCGAGTGTCTTCTCGAGCAGTAGAGGCGCGAAGGCCAAAACCCCGCCCCGAGAGAGGAGGGGCCGGAAAGAGCTAAGGGGGACGGAAACAAGATGTCTGCGCCCGACGAAGCCGCTGGAGGAGCGGTGGTCGCAGCCGCAGCGGCACCCGCGGATGGGAATGGGCCTGCCCAGGTCCCGGCCGTACTGGCGGGAGGTGCCGCGGCCCCCGCGCTTGCTCAGGTCATGCCGTTTTCCTTGCCCTATGCGCCCGGAGCTGCCTGGCTACCGCAGTATGACGGGAAACCGGATGCCTTGCAGGCCTTCCGGAAAAAGCTTAACCCGTTGCTAGAGCTGTACCCCCTGACTGATAAGCAACGTGCAGCGATAGTGCTAGGCCAGCTAACCGGTGCGGCGGAGCAGGAAGCGGAGACCTGGGCCGAGGGGGACCGGCTCTCTGTAGCCACCATCTTCGAGAAGCTACAGACTGCCTTCGAGACCCGGACTGAAGCTGAGCTGAGGATGCAGTTTTACCAGTGCCGGCAACGAGCTGGGGATAGCATTCGGGACTATGCTCTACGTCTGCAGGCCGCCCTCCGCACGCTAAAGCGGGTGAACGCTATTAATGAGGCGGATAGCAATAAGATGTTAGTGGAGCAATTTGCGCAGGGGATGAGGTCCCCTGAGGATCGTAAACAACTCCGGCTGTGGGCCCTGGAACACCCTGATGTGGACTTCGCTGTGTTAAAGGAGCGGGCTATCAAAGCACTACAGCCCCCAGCTGCTGAAGCTCTGGAACCCGTCCTGTGGCCCGTCGAGACAGCTCCCGTTGTGGCGACCCCAGCCAAACCAACCTCCTTACTACCCGCAGCCTCGAGCAGCACAGTGGAAGAACTGGCAGCCCAGGTCCGTCGCCTGGACGGAGACCTTGCCAAAATCCTTGCTGCGCTTCAACCTCTGACCAGATCTCAGCCCCCAGCGCAGATACAGCTTGCTGACAGTCCCGAAGATGTTCCCTGGATGCAGCAGAGAAGCGCTAACAACCCGCGGAGCAGACCTCCAATCTGCTACAAGTGCCGTAAGCCGGGCCATGTTTACCGACAGTGCCCGTTAAACGAGCAACCCCTGGGGCCCCGGGCCAATCCTCAGGAGTAGAACACCGTGGCCCCCCGGACTGGCGAGACCGATACGTCGGGGCCCGCCCTATCATCCCTGTGGCTGTGGACGGCATACCCGTGATGGCTCTCTTGGACACTGGATCACAGGTAACGACCATACCGTACACATTGTATCAGCGATATTGGGCCACAGACGAGCTAGCGCCTCCAGACAATAGTATAAATTTGATTGCCGCTAATGGACTTCCATTGACCCAGGTGGGGTATAAAGAGGTGGCTATGACAGTGGGGCAAGCTGAACTGCAACACCAGGGTATGATTGTGATCATGAATGAGCCTAGTGATCATAACCCGAAAATAGTGTTGGGAACCAATGTGATGGAACACTGCATGGCTGATGTGCTGAACCTTTTGCAGCAGCTAGCCGCCACGGCGGCGGGGAGCCGGCAGAGGGCTGTGCAGCGTGAGATCCGCGCCCTGATGTACCGCCAGCATGTAAGCTCAACCGGAGGGGAGATTGGTGGAGTGCGAGTGATGGATGTTGCTCCATTGACTGTGCCCCCTAGGAGTGAGATGATGATCTGGTGTAGGGCAGCAGTAGGGCCTCAGGGGCGTGACTACCCTGCGATGATGGAGCCCATGCCTTCCGAGCACTGGCCCACTGTAGTGGCCGCCCGAGGGGTGGTAGATGTGAAGAAAGGGAGAGTGCCTGTGAGAGTGTTGAACTGTGGGGAGGAAGAAGTCACCTGATTTATTTTGTTGATTTGCAACCGGCTGGAGCCGGCACCGTTGTCCCCGTGGGGACCGTTTAAAGTTAAAAATGCATGGGAACTAGCCATGGACAAGCCCGTGAACTCTGCAGGGCAACCACAAACGTTAGTGGCTTGTAAATATGTTGGGTACCGTTACCGTTTCCGCAGTGCCGCCTCCGGAGAGGCAGGTTGGAGGGAGGGCCCTGAGCAGAGCAGGCCAGGGCCCAGCCACCAAAGGGACCGGTGGCTACCCTCTGGATGGAAGGACAGATCCCGCTCGGGTGACTTGTGCTGGACTGTGGGTCAAGGGGTGCTGCCTGGGTTTTAGGGGCAGCATCAGGGCCAGGTTGCTTGGGTGGGAGAGAGCGGAAACCGTGACCGTACACCGTTGAAACGTTAAAAGTAAAATGTGCCTCCCGTCTTGGGAAGAGTTGATTGAAAATGCTTATGTTTTGTTTAACCCTGTTATCCCCTTTTTACAGAAAAATAAAACCGGTGTAGGACGGCAGCCCGCGGACGGTCTGCATTTTGCTAAGGGGGAATGTGTCGCCCTGGGCAAGCCAGGGGACACAGATAACAACACCACTACACCCCACACTCCAGGTAGGCACACCTGCTAACCAGAAATCCTTGTTGCCTCCCTCCAGGAGTCTGTGATGCACACCAGGGGGTGGGCCAGGCGGTTGGCTCCGCCCACCAAGGAGCTCACAACTCTGGAGGCAGGAAGTTATCAGGCAGTCCAGTCAGGGACATGAACGAGTGAACAGCAGATTAGCCCAGGCAGGGCTTGAGTAAAGAAGCAGAGTAGCCCAGGCAGGGGCTAGAGTAAACAACAAGAAGTGAAAGTGAAGGAAAGGAAAGTGGAACAGGAGGAAAGCAAGAAGTGGTGACAGAGCAGAGAGAAGGAGAAGCCTGAGAGCCCAGCTGTGTGTAGGGCTAGAACAGCAAGGTCAGCGACGGCGGTGACTGTCCGGAGGGGGACCGTTTGGAAGTTCCTGGAAGGACCCCGTTGGCTGTGTGCCCGGTGGTCTGGAGCAGTGTTCCGAAGGACAGTCAACACCAGGCAGGGGCCTCTCGGACCCCGGCAAGGCTAGGAGTCGCCCAATTTGCCGAATCCGTCAGCGAAGGGGACGCAGATCCCCCAGCAACAAAGTCCCGATTGACGGCAACAGCCCGACCATTACCGGGGAGACACCGCCACCGCCAAGGCACCAGTTTCCCCAGGGCCAGCGCCTGCGGGCAAAGTGTAGAGCTGCTCCGGCCCAGATTGCAGTCGGGGAGCGGGTAACCGGAGGGAATCCACCGCTACCATCAGTCAAACAGGTGCAAGGAAGAGAGACGTCACCGTCACCTACCGGGAGTGCAGGTGCAACCGTCTGTGGGACCGTCCTACCAGCCGTTGGTTTACCGTACAAACTGTGTCCGTGTCTCAGGCTGAGTGAGTACCACAGTGCCGCAAGGCATAGCGCTGCCCCCGCGTCCCTGCGCCCTCCAGGCCCTACACTTCACGTCTCTTCACCGGGCCCCGGGATCACCAACCCCTACCCACAGAGGGGCAACACAACACCTGGCTGCTCCCATCACCATCCCCGGGACCCTCACACTGAGCAGCGGTGGTGCCATCACCGCAACCGTGGGTGGCGTCACGAACTATAATCCCAACAGGCACCCTCCTTTTCACTCACGGGCGAGGAGTGTCGCTCGAGACACCCCGGGATCCGGCCCGCAGCTCGAGCCACCAGGAGCAACTGCCGGACCCGAGCAGAAGGGGTGAGCGCGGTGTGCTGACACCCTCCTCCCCGCCCGCGACACCAGATCAGCACAGCTTCTCTCACAGAAAGGAGCTGTCTGCTGATCTGCAGAGCGGGCCCCTAAGCTGCCGGGCCCGGTCGCAGTCGCGACCTCTACGACCGCGGTAGTTACACCCCTGGTGACCATACATCTTCAGCAGTTAGACAAATGCACAGTCAATATGAGCGTGCAATAGGGATAGTGGAGTAAGTTGCTGAAAAACATCTTTTGCTGAGGCATATCACCCATGAGATCAAAGGATTGGGCGCTGAAAATTACACATGTCTAATCCTTCTTTCTCCAGATATCTGTTTGGAGTTAGGAGGCGAGTCCCCAGTAATTGGTAGGTTTGGTTAACTTTTCTCTAAAATGCATGGGAACCCAGAAGTTGACTGGGAATTAACACCTGCCCCAATGAGTCGACAAAATATTTCACTATCTCTAGTGACAGGAGATTTAAAGGGGTTGTCCACCCAATTAAAGAAATAAAATAAAAATCATCTCAGAATGCTTTAAAAAAAATTGTCATGGCTAGACTCTGGGGGTCGATCCAGTGACCTCTGGTTGTGTGGTCGGTTTCCCTCTCCATTGAACCACCACCTACAGTTAGGTCCAGAAATATTTGGACAGTGACACAATTTTCGCGAGTTGGGCTCTGCATGCCACCACATTGGATTTGAAATGAAACCTCTACAACAGAATTCAAGTGCAGATTGTAACGTTTAATTTGAAGGTTTGAACAAAAATATCTGATAGAAATTGTAGGAATTGTACACATTTCTTTACAAACACTCCACATTTTAGGAGGTCAAAAGTAATTGGACAAATAAACCAAACCCAAACAAAATATTTTTATTTTCAATATTTTGTTGCGAATCCTTTGGAGGCAATCACTGCCTTAAGTCTGGAACCCATGGACATCACCAAACGCTGGGTTTCCTCCTTCTTAATGCTTTGCCAGGCCTTTACAGCCACAGCCTTCAGGTCTTGCTTGTTTGTGGGTCTTTCTGTCTTAAGTCTGGATTTGAGCAAGTGAAATGCATGCTCAATTGGGTTAAGATCTGGTGATTGACTTGGCCATTGCAGAATGTTCCACTTTTTTTGCACTCATGAACTCCTGGGTAGCTTTGGCTGTATGCTTGGGGTCATTGTCCATCTGTATTATGAAGCGCCGTCCGATCAACTTTGCGGCATTTGGCTGAATCTGGGCTGAAAGTATATCCCGGTACACTTCAGAATTCATCCGGCTACTCTTGTCTGCTGTTATGTCATCAATAAACACAAGTGACCCAGTGCCATTGAAAGCCATGCATGCCCATGCCATCACGTTGCCTCCACCATGTTTTACAGAGGATGTGGTGTGCCTTGGATCATGTGCCATTCCCTTTCTTCTCCAAACTTTTTTCTTCCCATCATTCTGGTACAGGTTGATCTTGGTCTCATCTGTCCATAGAATACTTTTCCAGAACTGAGCTGGCTTCATGAGGTGTTTTTCAGCAAATTTAACTCTGGCCTGTCTATTTTTGGAATTGATGAATGGTTTGCATCTAGATGTGAACCCTTTGTATTTACTTTCATGGAGTCTTCTCTTTACTGTTGACTTAGAGACAGATACACCTACTTCACTGAGAGTGTTCTGGACTTCAGTTGATGTTGTGAACGGGTTCTTCTTCACCAAAGAAAGTATGCGGCGATCATCCACCACTGTTGTCATCCGTGGACGCCCAGGCCTTTTTGAGTTCCCAAGCTCACCAGTCAATTCCTTTTTTCTCAGAATGTACCCGACTGTTGATTTTGCTACTCCAAGCATGTCTGCTATCTCTCTGATGGATTTTTTCTTTTTTTTCAGCCTCAGGATGTTCTGCTTCACCTCAATTGATAGTTCCTTAGACCGCATATTGTCTGGTCACAGCAACAGCTTCCAAATGCAAAACCACACACCTGTAATCAACCCCAGACCTTTTAACTACTTCATTGATTACAGGTTAACGTGGGAGACGCCTTCAGATTTAATTGCAGCCCTTAGAGTCCCTTGTCCAATTACTTTTGGTCCCTTGAAAAAGAGGAGGCTATGCATTACAGAGCTATGATTCCTAAACCCTTTCTCCGATTTGGATGTGAAAACTCTCATATTGCAGCTGGGAGTGTGCACTTTCAGCCCATATTATATATATAATTGTATTTCTGAACATGTTTTTGTAAACAGCTAAAATAACAAAACTTGTGTCACTGTCCAAATATTTCTGGACCTAACTGTAGTTTGTCTCTGTCCTATTGCTGATAGTTCTCTTGTCTTTCCTTTCCTATGCTTTCCTTTTATTTCTAATCAGGTGTGTTCACTTCCTCATTTTGTTTGCAATATCACATCTGGGGAGGGACGATTAATACTCACCATTCTCATGTATTCCTGGATAGATGGATGTTTGCAGTCCCACCTCTTTGGTTAATTATAATCTTGCTCAATAATCTCTTTTGCTTTTCCCTGTTGTTTGTATGCGATTTTCCCTTCTCAGCATTCTTCCCTATATTTTATGCTTGGGATTTTGGGGGCTTCCACGTATTCCGTATATCTTTTGATTTTCCTCAGTCTTCCCTGAACAGCTGTGTTCACACATTTTTGTCTCACCCTCTGCCGGTTCATTTATGTTTATTGTTGTTTGGTGTTACACTTTATTTTTAGTTGAGGGTGCAGTTAAGTATACTCAGGGTCATCCGGCATTCAGTGGGGGAGCCATTGCGTTATTTTAGGATGCCATGCACCGGGGTCAGGCAGAGACAAATCAGGGTCTAGTCTGACTAGGGACCTGTTGATTACAGATACTACATCTCTCCTCGTTTCTTAATCCCTGTGTGTGGTAATGCTCAATCGTAACAAAAGGAAGTAGTCGCCCACCCTCTACTTCTATTTTGACAGTTTTGACATTTCCATTCTTTCTACATGTCAGGGATGGGTGTGTAACAGATGGCTAGGGGACACAGAAAACCCTATGCAGCCCTAAGACTCGGGACCCTGAGCTCACCCTCACACCTGGAGGTACTCTTAAAGGTAGGGAGGTCCGGGCCCATAATTAGGCCCTGCCTCCTGTCCTTGCCCTGAAGTCCACACCACCCACACCACCCAGGGGACCGACCAGGATGGAGATCCCAAAAACCCCACCAACAATGAAACACAGACAAGGGTAAAATAAAACCTCATACACACCTAAAACCTACACCAGGAATAACCAAGGATATACAGGAAGGGATAACAAGGAAAAGGAGGTAGTACAAAAACAAACACTTGCACAAACCGCAGCAGACAGCAACAGCAGTAGCCACCATGTCCTCTCAGCTCCCAGGCTAGCTCCCAACTGAATAGAATAACCAGCAGCAAGTCCAGGAAGCAGAGGGCTTATAGCCAGGCCGGAAGCAACTAAATCCTGCCAGCTGAGCAAGTCAGGTGCTGCACTAGAGAAGGAACTAACCCTTAATACGCCCAAAGGAAAAAACTACATTTAAAGTGCATGGTCTCAGATGGTAAGGTAAAACTAGCCCTGAGCCTGTCCCTATAAACGTGACACTACATAATCAAGACAAACATAGGACCGCTGCAAATGTACCGCCCCGCGCTTGGCCGCAGCCGAGCCGCTCGGATCCGGGCTCGTGTGTCGGTGGCTCGAGCGCCTCCGGACCCGGGGTCACTTCGCTCTGGAAGGGGCTGGCACTTTGAAGGGGGTTTTAGAGTAAAGTTCGTGATGTCACCCATGGGTTGTGGTGAATGTAGGCACCACCGCTGCTGTTGACTAGGTACCCCGGGGGAGATGTGGTACAGCTTTGGTGTTAACCCCTCCGTGGGCAGGGGTGGTGGCCCCGGGACCCGTTTGGTGTGATGTGCCGGTGCTTGGCGGTGCGCGGCGATGCGTGGCCCGAGGGCACAGTGGTACTCACTATTAAAAGATGAATAGAGTCTCTGGTAAACCAAAAAGATGGTGGTCGGTGCCCGCAGCCGGCTGCGTCTGGTCCCCCAGTCGAGTTGATGGTCTCCGCCTTTCTCCTGCACCTTTTTAGTGTTTGGATACCCGTGCTTCAGCTACGGGAGACCCGCTCCCCGGCGTTGTGTGTCGGGAGAGCCCATTTGCCCGCAGACGCTGGCCTGTGGGATCTTTAAGCCTGGGCGGTGGTGTTATCCTTCTCGGTGGGGTTTTGTCTTCTTTTGGGACTTGGGTGGGAAAGGACCTAGAGCCAGACCTCGATCAGTTAATTAACGGGGTCCGGTAGTTTTGGGACCGCGTTTCAGGGTCTGAGTACCCCCCTTTGTGCTCCGGCTTCCGGTCAGTTCCCCGGTTCTGTACCGGCGGGCCACTAACCTGTCCCGGTCCCTTACGGCTCCACCTGGCCGTCTCCCCGACTCCTGCAGGCTGAGGCAACCATATGCCTCCTAGCCAGAGGTGACTGGGCTCCAACCCAGACACCTGGTGTTAGACTATGGCAGCCCTGGACACAGATCTGCATTTGAACTTCACTCCTCAGTCTCCAAACTTCTCTAAGACTACTCTCCTCCTCTCCTCAAACTAATCTCACCGGCTTTTCCTGCCTCAGGACCTGTGAACTCCTCGGTGGGCGTGTCCAACCGCCTGGGCACGCCCCCTGGTGTGAACATCAAACCCTGAGGGAGATGACTAGGGTTTTAAGGGTGGCTGCTGTTACCCTTTTTAGGGGACGGGTGTTTGTGCAAGGGCCTACCTGTGACTACCTGGCTAGTCCAGGGCGTCACACAAACAATCACTATTACAGCCAGGTATTGGCGGCTGCAGTGGTCACATGCCAATCCTGACTGAACAGGGAGTATGACGACAGACAGGGAAACTGGAAAGTAATGGAAAGACATCTACAGTGGGAATATTTCATTATTTTACATTTTGTGTTTCCAACATTTTAAGTGGCCAGAAAACCTCATTAATGACAGTTCAGATGTCGCGGGCGGAGGAGGGGACGCTGCGCTCTCCCACTGCTCGGGTCCGGCCGCCGCTGCTGCAGCGGCCTCTGCTGCTCGGTGGCTCGAGCGATGGGCCGGATCCCGGGGACTCGAGCGGCGCTCCTCGCACGTGAGTGAAAAGAGGTTTGGTTTTGGGGATTTATATTGTCCGTGACGCCACCCACGGTTGTGGTGATTCTGGTGCCACCACCGCTGCTCTGTACGGGGATCCCGGGAGTGGTGACAGGGAGCAGCTAAGTTGGTGATTCTCCCCTCCGTGGGCAGGGGGCTGGTTGTCCCGGGGCCCGGTGATGGGGTTGGGATGGTTGACAGGCGGGTTATGGGGGCCTGTTGAGGTGCAGGGACGCAGGGGCAGCGTTGTGCCGCACGGCACAGAGGTACTCACTCAGCCCAAGGATGATGACACAGTTCACGGTAAACAAGCGGCTGGTTGGACGGGTCCCTCGGATGGCTGCGGTGTTGATGTTCCCTGCAAGTTAGCGGTGACTGTCTCTTCCCTGCACCTAAATACGGTTGTTGGTAGCGATGGGTTCCCACCGGTAACCCGCTCCCCGGCTTGGATATGGGCCGGAGGAGCCCCTCTTTGCCCGCAGGCGCTGGCCCTGAGGTACTGGTGCCTTGGCGGTGGCGGTGTCCCTCTCTCACGGTTGGACCTTTGCCTTCAATCGGGACTTTTCTGTTTAGAGACCCAGGAGGTCCCCTTCACTGACGGATTTGGCAAATTGTACGGCGACTTCAAGCCTTGCCGGGATCCGAAAGGCCCCTGCCAATGGTGCTGGCCTCACTTTGTGTACCGCTCCGGTACCGCCGGGCCACCACCCGTCCACGGTCCTCTCGGCAACTCCAATCAGCCTCCACTGCAGACGGTCACCACCGTCTTTCAACCTTGCTGTCTCGTCCAGGGCACACACCCGGACGCTCTCAGTCAGTTTTGGTTGCTCTACTCCACTTCACTGCTCTCACCTCCACTCCTCCACTCCTCTCAACTCAACACTCCAACTAAAAGCTCCTGTTTTCCCGCCTCCAGGACTGTGAACTCCTCGGTGGGTGGAGACCAACCGCCTGGCTCCACCCCCTGCTGTGATCACCAGCCCCTGGGGGAGGGCAACAAGGCTTTGTGTTCTGACTACGGTGTTCTTGCAGGGAATGTGGGGTGTGTGGTGATGTTGTGACCTGTGACCCCTGGCTTGCCCAGGGCGTCACACAGTTATAGCGTTGGAGGTCTAGATATGGTAGGAAAGCTACAGCCCCCCTGTGACCCCGTGACTTCCTGATCTTTGGGGGATGGGTTATTTTTCATCACTTACTAGAAGCTGTATTAATTTCTGAAAAATGTTTCTGTCCTTTACCTTTTATTTATTGCAGCTGCCATAAAGTATGCATATCCGGCAACAGTGGATTAGCGCCATACCACCCCCTTCCAGGGAAGTTTTGAAACACAAAAAAAGTCAATATTTCGACATGGAACCAAATTCACAGTGCTGTGCAAAAGTTTTAGACAGGTGTGGAGACAACTGATTCATAGTAAAAAATACTTTCAAGAATAGAAATATTAAAAGTTTATTTTTATAAATTTACAAACAACAAAAGAGAAAAATAAGTCCCTTCAATATTTGGTGACCGCACTTTGCCTTCATCATTTTTTCTCATAAACTTGTACACAGTTTATGAAGGAACGCAGCAGGAGGTTGTTCCAAACATCTTGGAGAACTGACCCTAGATCTTCTGTGTATGAGGCTTGTGTGGATCGTTCTGTCTCTTTATGTGATCCTAGATAGACGGGATGATGTGGGGGCTCTGTGGTAACAAGATCATCACTTCCAGGGCTCTGCAGGGGCCGGATTATTACTTCCAGGGCTCTGTGGGGGCTGTATCATCACTTCCAGGGGTCTGTGGGGGACAGATCAACATTTCAAGGGTTCTGTGGAGGCCACTTCAAGGGTTCTGTGGGGGCCGAATAATCTATTCCAGGACTCTGTGGGGGCCGGATCATCACTTCCAGGACTCTGTGGGGGCCGGATCATCACTTCCAGGACTCTGTGGGGGCCGGATCATCACTTCCAGGGCTCTGCAGGGGCCGGATTATTACTTCCTGGGCTCTGTGGGGGCTGTATCATCACTTCCAGGGGTCTGTGGGGGACAGATCAACATTTCAAGGGTTCTGTGGAGGCCACTTCAAGGGTTCTGTGGGGGCCAAATCATCACTTCCAGGACTCTGTGGGGGCTGGATCATCACTTCCAGGGCTTTGTGTGGGCCAGATCATCAAGTTCAGGGCTCTCAGGGCTGTGGATCATCACTTTCAGGGCTCTGTGGGGGCTGAATCAACACTTCGAGGGTTCTGAAATCATGTAATGCAGGACTATGTGGGGGCCAGATCATCACTTCCAGGACTCTGTGGGGGCCATATCATCAACTCCAGGGCTCTGTGGGGGGCAGCATCATCACTTCTAGGGCTCTGTGGAGGCTGGATCATCACTTCAAGGGCTCTTTGAGGACCGGCTCATCTTTTCCAGGGCTCTGTGGGGGCCGAATCATCACTTTCAGGGCTCTATGGGGCCCTGATCATCTATGAGAGAGCTCTGTGGGACCGGATCATCACTTCCAGGGCTCTGTGGGGGACCGAATCATCCCTTCCAAAGCTTTGTGTGGGCTGAATCAACACTTCCAAGGCTCTGTGGGACCAAATCATCACTTCCAGGGCTCTGTGGTGGCTGGATTCACACTTCTAGGGCTCAATGTGGGCCAGATTATCTCTTCCAGGGCTCTGTGGGGACCGCATCATCACTTCCAGGGCACTGTGGGGGCCAGATCATCACTTTCAGGGCTCTGTGGGGGCCGGATCATCATTTCCAGGGCACTGTGGGGGCCAGATCATCACTTCCAGGGCTCTGTGGTGGCCAGATCAACACTTTCAGGTCTCTGTAGGGTCCAGATAAACTCTTCCAGGGCTCTGTGGGTGCCAAATCAACACTTCTAAGGCTCTGCAGGGGCTGGATCATCTCTTCCAGTACTCTTTGTTCTTTTATACACTGAAAATAGTTCATAATGACATTGACTGGATGCTTGGGGTTGTTGTCTGGCGGCAGAATAAATTTGGAGCCAATCAAACGCCTTCCTAATGGCATTTGCACAGTTCTGTATATGTAAAATGTTTGGAGCCCTGAAATGGCTCCCTCTAGTGGTGACAAAAGTGTATTGTTGTTTTTATCAAAATTGCTGATACAAACACTAGCACAGCTTTCCTGCAGTCCTATGTAACGGCAGAAAACCCAGTCTTGCACAAAATGACAATCTCAGCTCTTCATCTTTTCGCCTCTTGTCCCTACTCGGAAGCACATGCATGTACATGTGACCTCGGGGGGGTATAAATATCAACTCCTATCAACGCCTTGTGAGATGATAAAACATTTTCTGCTGCCTATTTCCCCTTATCTAGAGGAAGACAACAAAAGCGTCGGAGGCAGCGAAAATTATTACCATGTCTAATGATGTCGGCTTCCTTTGAAGGTGACATGAATTGAGTTGGCGAGGATGTACACGAGTCAAAAGTCACGTGGGACCATTTCAGTCGGATCCCGCTCTCTATGGGGCTCTCTGTAATAACACAGTAGAAACAAATAATTTGTACTTGAGATAAGTATGTCAGCCTCGAAATACCCAGAATCTCCCATGGTTGCCATGGTAACAGGATCATGTTCCGCCACCGTCTTGAGACGCTGGATGTGCTAAATGTCACTTAAAAAAAAAAAAAAGTTACTAAGTGTAAATTAGTCCTAAAAGAGCAAAAAAAACCCCTATTATTAAAATTGTCATAAAAAAAATATTGGACCAAAATCTATGCACCCATAGACCCATGAAATGATGTTTTGGGTTATGGTCTGGCCGTTGGAGCAGATTGGGTGAATTTTCTATGCGCCTATTGTTCTGTTATTTACAGTGGCATGTAAAAGTTTGGGCACCCCTGGTCACAATTACAGCTATTGTGAACAGTTAAGCAAGATGAAATGATCTCTAAAAGGCATTAAGTTAAAGAAGACACACAAAAAATATATATTTTCATCTTTTTACATTTTAAAATTTAAAAAAAGGAAAATGGGCCGATGCAAAAGGTTGGGCACCCTTGGAGAATTGTATGTTTAGATAACGTTGACCGAGGTTTCAGACTTTAATTAGCCTGTTAAGGTTGTGGCTTTTTCACTATTATCATTAGGAAAAGCCGGGTGATGCAAATTTCACAGCTTTATAAAAACCTGGCCTCCTCTAACCTTGTGCCAAAAAACAGCAGCCATGAGTTCTTCTGAGCAGCTGCCTAGCACTCTGAAAATATGGTGGAGGGCCACAAAGTAGGGGAAGGCTAAGAGGATAGAAAAGTGTTTTCAAGTTGCCCTTTCCTCAGTTACCAGGAAGAGTGGAGGTCCAGATACGATATGGCCCCTCGTCCTTCATGTATAACATCCGCCTCCTTGCCCTCATGTATAAAATCCAGTCCCTTGCCCCACTGTGTATAACATGTGGCCAGTCCATTGTCACTGATATATAACATCCGCCCCCTCACTGTATAACATCCAGACCTTTGCTTTCCAGTATATAACTACCAGCCCCTCGCCCCTAGTGTACAGTCCCTGTCAGAAGTTCTGTCGCTTATCCATGTTATGTAAATAAAAGCTTATAACCTGACTTTAAATTCATCCATTGGTTTCATAAATTACTCTTTTGAAAGCTGAAACCCTCCCAAATTTGGTTTAGGTTATGAAAATAAAGTTGCTGCAAAGCTGAAATATTGATCATTTAATGAACACATAAAGGTCAGATTTTGGCAAGACAAAAGTTTTGTCACCTTGTCATATAATGCACCCAATACTAGTTTACATCCTCACCTGAGCTCACTAAATGATCGGTTAATTAGGGGGTATGTATAAAAAGAAACCCAGCACCCCAGAACTTCACTTGAACTGCAACTTGACCTATGACAACATGCCAAAAATCCACCTTGTGACCAAAGCCTTGATTATCAAGAGTCTGAAGAACAGATCCACTGCAGAGGTGGCTGGTACCTTTAATGTGTCTCAGTGTCAAGTACAAAGATTTAAAAAAAGATTTTAAGAGACTGGAGATGCTTTTGACAAGCCCAGGTCCGGCAGACCCCACAAGATAACTGCTCAGGAGGAACATAAAATCCAAAGCCAGACCCTCTTCCACTGCAGCAGAGCTCCAAAAGGCCTGGTCACCTTAAGTCCCTGTGTCAAGTAGAACAGTTTATAGGATTCTGTCTTGAAATGGCCTCCATGGTCGAATCAGTGCCCAGAAGCCAGAACTAAACAAAAGGCAATTAAAAAACAGTGTGGCATTTGCCAAGTCCCAAAGCCTGCTAAACAGATGGACGCTGGAAGAGTGGCAGAAGGTGGATTCCTTTGATAAATCTTCAGTTGAATTACACCACAGCCGCCACAAATACTGCAGGAGACCTACTAGAGCCCGTATGGATCCAGAAAACAGTTAAGTTTGGTGGTGTAAAGATCATGGTCTGGGGTTACATTGAGTATGGGGGTTTGTGAAACATTTGCAAGGTGGAAGGCATTATCAATAGCCTAAAATATCAAGAAGTATTAACTACCTCTTACATTCCCAATCATAAAAGGGGTCAAATTCTGCAGCAGGATGGTGCTCCATCTCATACATCCATCTCTACAACAAAGATCCTCCTGGCAAAGAAGATCAAGGTGCTCAAGGACTGGCCAGTGCAATCACCAGACATGAACATCATTGAGCATGTTTGGAGTAGGATGAAAGAGGAAGCTTGGAAGACAAAACCAAAGAATCTAGATGAACTCTGGGAGGCATGTATGACTGCATTCTCTGCTATTCCTGATGACTTCATCAATAAATTGTATGAATCATTGTTGAACTGCATGGATGCAGTCCTTCAAGCTCATGGAAGTCACACAAAATATTTATTATAGCTCTAATAGCACCACAACTTCATTCACCAATGTTATGCAACATATCTTTATATTAGAAGTTAATTATTTGTTTGAATTTCACATTACTTTCTGTGGGCGACAAAACATTTGTCTTGACAAAATCTGACCTTTCTGTGGTAATTAAATGATCAATATTTCAGCTTTGCAGCAACTTTATTTTCATATCCTAAACCAAATTTGGGAGGGTTTCAGCTTTCAAAAGAGTAATTTATAAAACCAATGGATGAATTTAAAGTCAGGTTCTAAGCTTTTATTTACATAACATGGAAAAGCGACAGAACTTCTGTCAGGGAGTGTATAACATCCGGCCCGTTGTCTTTCGGTGTATAACCTCCGGCCCCTCGCCCCTGGTGTATAACATCCGGCCTGTCATCCTCCGGTGTATAACCACCAGCCATCGCCCCTGGTGTATAATATCCGGCTTGTCGTCTTTCGGTGTATAATCTCCGGTCCCTCGCCCCTGGTGTATAACCGCTAGCCCCTCACCCCTGGTGTATAACATCTGGCCTGTCGTCCTTCGGCATATAACCGCCAGCCATCGCCCCTGGTGTATAATCGCCAACCCCTCGCCCCTGGTGTATAACATCCGGCCTGTCGTCCTTTGGTGTATAACCTCCGGCCCCTCACCCCTGGTGTATAACTGCCAGCCCCTGGTGTATAATATCCGGCCCGTCATCCTTCGGTGTATAACCTCCCGGCCCATCACCTCCCATCTGCCTGTATTAACATGGGACAGAGCGGCCGGTGGTGCAGAGCTCACTGACACCAGTGCGTCCTATAAAAGAAGATCCCAATTTAACAAGTCCGTTCATGATATTTCCTCCTCCTGAGTCTTTTCCGTCACCCGCGAGTGATATTGAGAATCAGAAGGAACCGCAGCAACTCAGAATCAGAAGTCACAAAAATGGTTAACGCCCGAGCCAAGACCACTTTTGACTTTGTGCAAAACTCATGACCCGCCTGCGCCTTTTTGATGAATTTGGAGCAAAAATATGTCTGCGAATATAGGATAAAAAAAGAAAAATGACTTTAAAAAAAAGTGCAAATGATGAATGGGGTCCTAAATTTCAAATTCAACTTACGAGACACTTTTCTTTGCCAAGTAAACTTTTTATTTCCCTGGGGCTGCGCATTATAAACCTAATGGACTCATTACTCCCCCCCGCACTTTATATACCCTGCGCCTAATGCATGGCGTGGACGGTGAGTGCTTCTGGGCATCTCGCCTCCTTTTGTTTGTGTTAACTAATCACATTACACATATCCCACCTGCAATATCTTTATCGGATATTCTACGTACGGGGAAGAATACCGTCTTAAAGGAATTAGGAATCAGACAAACATGGCTGCCTTCATCCAAAAACATTGCCAGATTCATAGATTGGGGAAGGTGTTGCCAATTTCTGGGTTTTTTTGCGTTTTCGTTCTTCCTCTTCTTCTTACCAGAGCCACAACTTTTTTTATTTTTATTCTGTGATAACAATGACCTGGAAATATGATTCTTCTCATCAGCACGATTACGGCGATACCAAACATGTCCAATTTTTTTTAATATTTCAGTAGTGGAAAAAAATGAATTTAAAAAAAAAAAAAATTATTTGGGTTGTCTCGCCTTTTACCGAGACGAGGTTTTTTATTGATACCATTATGGGATAGATATGACATTTTGATTGCTCGTTAAAGCATTTTTTATGGCTTTTTTTCCCCCATTTTTGGTGTTTACCGATCGGGCTATTTATTTTTATATCTTGATCGATAAAACTTTTCTGAACATGAATTTTGATTTTTTTAAATTATTTTTAATGGGGGAAATGATGGGTGATTGGAACTTTATGTTTTATGGGGGTTTTTTCCATATTTTTAAAATATTTTTTTTCAGTTTTCACTGTATTTGTTAACCTCTAATCGCTTATTCTATACACAGCAGTGCTACAGCAGTGAGGTATACACCGTGTGCAGAATTATTAGGCAAGTTGTATTTTAGAGGATTTTTTTATTATTGATCAACAACTATGTTCTCAATCAACCCAAAAGACTCATAAATATCAAAGCTTAATATTTTTGGCAGTTGGAGTGGGGTTTTTTAGATTTGGCTATCTTAGGAGGATATCTGTTTGTGCAGGTAACTATTACTGTGCAGAATTATTAGGCAACTTAAAAAAAAACAAATATATTCCCATCTCACTTGTTTATTGTCACCAGGTAAACCAATATAACTGCACAAAATTTAGAAATAAACATTTCTGACATGCAAAAACAAAACCCAAAAAAATGAGTGAGCAATATAGCCACCTTTCTTTCTGATGACACTCAGCAGCCGACCATCCATAGATTCTGTCATTGCTTGATCTGTTTACGATCAACATTACGTGCAGCAGCCACCACAGCCTCCAGACACTGTTCCAGGAGGTGGACTGTTTTCCCTCTCTGTAGATCTTACATTTTATGAGGGACCACAGGTTCTCTATGGGGTTCACATCAGGTGAACAAGGGGGCCATGTCATTATTTTTTCATCTTTTAGACCTTTACTGGCCAGCCACGCTGTGGAGTAGTTGGATGCATGTGATGGAGCGATATCGTAGCATGTAAAGCCCCCTTTAGCCTTGTCCAGCCGCTAACTAAACAACACAAAACCTAGCTAATCAAACACGGCTGGACTAGTCCCTGTGCAGTCACCTAAAAATGGCTACTGTCTATAGCAATCAGTTGTACTTGCAATTCAGTCTGTACCGGCTCCTGTCAGAGAGATGCCCTTTCTCCCTCTGTAGGCTGAACACCTAGCCCGGTTATATGCACAGCTAGTCAGGTGTTGCTCATCAGAACCTGAAGTGCTAAGATTAAACCCTTCCAACCTTGGCTTTCCTTGGTGTATACCAAGCTTTTGGGAGAAACATGCACCCCTTCAATAACTTCACCATGCAATATACTACACGTTTATTTCCTTTCTGTGTGTTGGACAGAATTTCACACAAAACTAAAAAAATGGGCAGAACAAAATTGTTGTCCCCCTCAACTTAATGTTTGGTTGCACGCCCTTTACTCTTTGCAATAAATATCTGCAATCAGTCGCTTCCTATAACCGTCCACAGCTTCTTCCTCCGCTCACCTGGAATTTCGGACTCTTCTTTATAAACTGCTCCAGGTCTCTCATATTTGAAGGCGTCTTCTCTTTCCCTACAGTACTGTTATGATCTCTCCACAGGTGTCACTGGGATTTAGATCCGGACTCATTGCTGTCACTTCAGAACTCTCCAGCGCTTTGTTTCCATTCTGGGGCTTCTTGAAGTGTTTGGAGTCATTGTCCTGCTGGAAGACCCATGACCTAGGACACACACCCAGATTTCTGACACTGGGCACTATATTGCCACCCAAAATCCTTTGATAATCTTCAGATTTCATGATGTCTTGCACAAAGTCAAGACACCCAGAGCCAGAGGCAGAAAAAGAACCCCAAAACATCTCTGACCGCCACCATGCGTGATTGTAGGTGCTGTGCTATTTTCTCTGTAGGCATCATTCTGTTTTCAGTAACATTATTATTATTATTTATTTATAGAGCACCATTGATTCCATGGTGCTGTACATGAGAAGGGGGTTACATACAGAATACATATACAAGCTACAATAGACAGACTAGTACAGAGGGAAGAGGGCCCTGCCCTTGCGCGCCTACATTCTATAGGATTTTGGGGAGGAGACAGTAGGTGGGGAGTAGGTGGGGCGGCAGCTCCGCACGGTGGTGGGGCGGCAGCTGTGGTGGTGGTGGTGAAGCAGTGAGGTCATTGAAGGTTATAGGCATTTCTGAACAGATGAGTTTTCAAGTTCTGTTTGAAGCTTGCGAGTGTAGCAGATAGTCTGACGTGTTGAGGCAGCGAGTTCCAGGAGACTGGGGATGCTCGGGAGAAGTCTTTGAGTCGGTTGCGTGAGGAGCGAATGAGAGAGGAGGCGAGAAGGAGATCTTGGGAGGACAGGATATTGCGTTTTGGGGAGTAGTGAGAAATTAGTTCAGAGATATACGGAGGAGACAGATTATGGACGGCTTTGTAGGTCAGTGTTAGTATTTTGAATTGGATACGGTGAAAGATTGGGAGCCAGTGGAGGGACTTGTAGAGAGGAGAAGCGGGGTGGTATTGAGGAGAGAGGTGGATCATTCGGGCAGCAGAATTAAGGATGGACTGGAGAGGGGCGAGCGTGTAAGCAGGGAGGCCACAGAGCGGGATGTTGCAGTAGTCGAGGCGGGAGATTATGAGTGCATGTGTGGCGCCCTGGACAAGCCAGGACGTCACAGGTACTGCAACAACACACGCCACACCCCGAGATAGGCACATCAGTCACACACAAATCCTTGTTGCCTCCCTCCAGGGGCTGATGTCCACACCAGGTGGGGTGGAGCCAGACGGTTGGCCCCACCCACTGAGGAGTTCACAGTCCTGGAGGCGGGAAAGGAGGTCAGAACAGAAGAGTGTAGTTAGGGAGAGTGAAGTAGAAGGAGTGAAGTGGCAAGTGAGGAGCAGACTGACCGTGTCCGGGTACGTGACCCGGGCACATACAGCAAGGTTGGCAGACGGTGGTGGCCGTCTGCAGGAGTGGCCTATCGACGCGGAACCGTAGGGCCGGGGCTGTGCGGTGGCCCACCGGTACCGAACCGGGGAGCGAAGAGAAGCCAGCATAAAACCGGCAGGGTCTGCGGACCCCAACCAGGCTGGGAGTTGCCGTTAAACTGGTTAAATCCTTCAGCGACGGGAACCTCCGGGGTTTCCTAGCGACCAAGACCCGCTTGAAGGCAACCGTCCAAACCGAACAGGGAGATACAGCTACCGCCAGAGCTGGAGCCCCAGGGCCAGAGCCTGCGGGCAAAAGGGGCTCCTCCGGCACACATCCAAGCTAGGGAGCGGGTTACCGGTGGGAAGCCATCGGGACCGAAGATACACAACGAGTGCAGGGAAAGGCAGCCACCACCAACCTACCGGGAGTAATCACAGCAGCCGGCTGCGAGACCCGTCCATCCAGCTGTTTGTTTTACCGGAGACTCTGTATTCATCATTGGCTGAGTGAGTACCACCGTGCCGTCAGGCACCGCGCTGCCCCCGCGACCCTGCACCTCGCCAACCCTGCCTCCCCCGACACTTCACCGGGCCCTTGAACCACCAGATCCCCCTACCCACGGAGGGGAGAGAAACATCACGGCTGCTCCCTGTCATCGCTCCCGGGATCCCCGTCCAGAGCAGCGGTGGTGTCCCAACCTCACCACAAACCGTGGGTGGCGTCACGGACCATACCCTCCAACCCCAAAACCACCCCTTTCACTCACGGGCGAGGAGCGCCGCTCGAGTCCCCGGATCCGGCCCACTTGCTCGAGCCACCGAGCAGCGGCGAGCAAGCAGCAGCCCAGAGCCGGACCCGAGCGCGGTGAGCGCAGCGGCCCCCCTCCCCGCCTGCGACACATGCACTAGCTTTTTTGTAGATTGGGGATTGAGGAAAGGGCGGATTCTGGAAATATTTTTGAGTTGAAGACGGCAGGAGGTGGTGAGGGATTGGATGTGTGGTATGAAGGACAAGGCAGAGTCAAAGGTCACTCCGAGGCACCGAACTTTGTGTGCTGAAGGAAGATATAGCCGATAGACACTCTGGGATTCTGGACAGCAGAGAAGTGACATCTGGACCAGAGAGGTAGATCTGAGTGTCATCGGCATATAGGTGGTACTGGAAGCCGTGGGACTTTATGAGTTGTCCCAGGCCAAATGTATAGATGGAAAAGAGTAAGGGTCTCAGGACAGAGCCTTGAGGGACGCCAACAGAGAGATGGCGGGATGAAGTGGTTGTGTGGGAGTGGGAGACACTAAAAGTGCGGTTGGAGAGGTATGAATAGATCCAAGAGAGGGTGAGGTCTCTGACACCAATGGAAGAGAGGATCTGTAGTAGCAGGGATTGGTCGACAGTGTCAAAGTCTGAGGACAGGTCTAGAAGTAGGAGTATAGAGAATAGGTTGTTAGCTTTCGCAGTAAGTAAGTCGTTTGTGATTTTAGTCAAGGCAGTTTCAGTGGAATGATGTGGACGGAAGCCGGACTGTAGGTTGTCAAAGAGAGAGTTAGAGGAGAATGATGTGTTTTGCTAAAAAGCTCTATCTTGGTCTCATCTGTCCAGAAGATGCTTTCCCAGAAGGATTTTGGTTACTCACCTACATTTTGGTAGTCTAGCTTTTTTCTGTCTCTGTGTCAGCAGCGGGCTCCTCCTGAGACTCTTCCATAGCGTTTCATTTCATTCAGCTGTGGATGGATAGTTCATGCTGACAATGATGCCCATGAGCCTGCAGGATGTGACGGGGTGTACATCAGAGCAAAGAGAGACAACAGGCCGAGAATGATCCAACAGGTTTACTAACAGGAATACAGGAACAGCACACGACAAGTCCAAATAAAACAGATTCGGGGGCACCTCCCGATAATCCAAAGTGCCAGATCACGACGAAATAGTCCTCTTCAGAGTCCCAGAAATCCCACACAATCCACTGGACGGCGAGATCTGTCCGCAGATTCAGATCTCTCTCCCTTCCTCTTCAAAACTCAGCTCCCAACTAACTGAACTAACATGTTCTTCTCTCCTGGGATCAGACCCTTAGGTGGGCACACCTCCCCCTGGCCATTTGATGCATGAATGGACTTTAGACTGCTGGCTCTGTTCTGTTTACCAAGTTGTAGATTGGAGAAGTCCCATGCTGAGAAGAACAATATATATATGCAACCCCCACCAAATCAATGACAATAGCTACTGCTGAAGCCTGATTGCAATATGATACAGGCTGGGGGAAGGTATGGTCACTTACATCCCAAGACATAGTACTACAGCAAATACAGAGAGAAGGTAAAATACATCACATGGCATCTTATACAAAAATATGGGATGGAGAAAACTACATACATCATGACAATTCCTTCCCCTCCCAACTTGTGTACGTACTAGGGACCTCTACAGGTCGCTGGTTAAGTACACGCAGGCATGGCTGACAGGACTCAAGGCTCCTCTTGCCTGGACAGTCCATCTGCATTTTGGGTGTTGGCTCCAGGTTCTTTAGTGTATGGTGAAGATGTGGGGTTGAATGTTCGGGTCCAGTTTATATCCTCCTTCACTTAAACTCTGCTTCCTGCACCCACAAATCGGCATTGTATATCTCCCACATCATTGCCTAGGAGTATGTCTGCAGGAAGGCCGCTCATCACACCGATTATGCATTGTTTTGCCCCAAAGCCATAATCCAGGGTCACACTCGCTCTTGGAATGTATCTTTGAGTACCTCCAGCCAATTCAATGGCAATTCCTGGTCCCTGTTGAATTGCGTCTGGTTGAATTACTCGGGGATCTGCGATGGTGAGAAAAGCCCCAGTGTCACGAAAGCCAACAACTTTTTGGCCATCCAGCACGACCTCCTGTAGATGTTTATGCTGAAGATCAGAAGAACGGGCGGCTGTGGCTCGCACCCCATAGACTCCTGGTAGGGAAGTCAACATATCAGAGTCACTTGGCAAATCATCAGGGCCTGAATCCAGCTCTTCTCCTGCTGAGGGTGTCTGTAGATAATGGACAGGCAAAGGTGGTCTGCAGCTGTTCTGCCTCTGAACACCTGGACAGTGAGCTTGCAGATGCCCAGGATGCCCACAACCATAACATCTGCGCTGCGTCTCACTCCTTCCAGTTTGCCTTCTGGAGAAGTAGGTTGGAGACCTTGGTGACTGATAGGGAGGTGCAGGTGCTGGAGGTGGTTGTCGATTTGGAGGATGACTCCACGGGATAGATGGGCATGTGGCCCGCAGATGCCCGGGATGCCCACAGCTATAACATCTTCGCTCTTCTACTTTCTCTCCTCGTCGCATTCCAGAAAATGTGGTCGAAGCAACTGGAGGCACATACACACGAGTATCCACATGAGGTGGTGATCTAGGAGGTTGAGGAACATTGGGCACTGAAGGACATGGAACCTCTTGTGTTGGGGAGCTGGTCATTTTTGCTCCCTCTGCTAGCAGCTTCTTCCACTGAGGCTGGATAGTGAGCACCTCATCAGCTAGAGCAGCAGCTTGTTCCACTGTCTCTGGTCTCCTCTCATGCACCCATTCCCGGATCTCAGTAGGGCTCTTGGCATAAAACTGTTCTTTTAGGATGACCTGGAGGAAGGTCTGCCAAGTTAAGCCCCCTCTCCCTCCAGCCAGCGATGGCATACTTGTTTCAGTCTGTGGGCATACATTTTGAAACACACTTCCCCATCACAGGCTAACGTACGGAACTGAGTCCTGTAAGTGTCTGGCGTTACAGCATAATGTTCTAGAATAGTCTGTTTAATATCCGCATACTCACAGTTCCACAGAGGGTCCATAGCTCTATAGGCTGCAGCAGCTCCACCCTCTAAGAGCCCAACCAGATGCCGGACGCGCTCCCTTTCTGGGACTTCCATTAATCGACACTGATGCTCAAAGTCCTGGAAGAAGCCCTCAATGTCACCAGCAGCCTCATTAAACTGCTTGAAGTCTTTGCGGGACACTCTGGGAAGTTCCCTCATGATGGGTGCTGGGGTTACAGTCTGTCTGGAACCTCTTGCAGCTTCCACAGCGAGCTGCTTATCCAGCAGTGCCATCTCCTCCATCCTGCGCTCCTTCTCTTTAGCTCCACGCATGACCTCCATCTTATATTCTATGGTGGTCTCCTCTCCCAGTAAGGCCATCTCCTCCTCGTACCACACAACCCATTGACTTTTTTGGGTATTTACCTCCGGCTCCCGTCTTTGCTCCCCTTGCTGTGGAAATTGTTCCTCGGTGCCATCTTGCAGGCAAGCGTTTTCCAATGCCTCAATCAGCTGCTCCTTAGAGAGTCCTTTGTAGCCGACACCTAATTCACGGGCCTTTGTTTGTAGGCTCACCACAGTCCAGTTCCTGTATCCTGAGGTTCTGGTTTCAGACGTTGATTGGCCGTTGTCCTCCATTTCTTCTGCTCTGATCCCGCCGCTGCCACCAGTTTGTGACGGGGTGTACATCAGAGCAAAGAGAGACAACAGGCCGAGAATGATCCAACAGGTTTACTAACAGGAATACAGGAACAGCACACGACAAGTCCAAATAAAACAGATTCGGGGGCACCTCCCGATAATCCAAAGTGCCAGATCACGACGAAATAGTCCTCTTCAGAGTCCCAGAAATCCCACACAATCCACTGGACGGCGAGATCTGTCCGCAGATTCAGATCTCTCTCCCTTCCTCTTCAAAACTCAGCTCCCAACTAGTGATGTGTCGTTCGCGAACGAGCCGATTCTTTGAGCCGGCTCTTTGAAGTGAACGATATGAGCCGAATCATCAAAGTGAACGAGCCATAAAGAGCCGCTTTTTTTTTTTTTTTTTTCACTGCTTCAGGGGGAAGCAGGAGATAAGGAGAAGAGTAAAGTAAACACAAGCTCTGGGCAGGAGCTGACACTTAAAGCTATACACACATAGTGGTTCTTCCTTTCAGTGCCGGAGGCAGGAGGTAATGACCTGGGGTACGGCGGCCGGGCTGCCCCTCCACAGCGGGGCTGTATACTGTGAGCTGGTGCTGTATACTGTGAGCTGGTGCTGTATACTGTGAGCTGGTGCTGTTTGGTATTGTATACTTACTGTGAGCTGGTGCTGTATACTGTGAGCTGGTGCTGTATACTGTGAGCTGGTGCTGTATACTGTGAGCTGGTGCTGTATACTGTGAGCTGGTGCTGTTTGGTACTGTATACTGTGAGCCGGTGCTGTATACTGTGAGCCGGGGCTGTATACTGTGAGCCGGGGCTGTATACTGTGAGCCGGGGCTGTATACTGTGTTCAGTCCCTTTTTTCTATTTCTGTTAACAAATCCTGGTATTTTTAGATGTAAATAGATCTGACATCTGCACACAACCTCTATACATTTGTTTTATGTGCAATACTACCTCAATGACATTTATTGTCACTTAACTGTTAAAAAAGTTGGTATGTAACTAGTGTTGCATTGCCATATTGTGTTCCACTTGCTGGGATTTGTAGTGCTCTGCACCACCAGCAGAGGTTGGACCCATGCTATGTTAGCATTTAAACATTTCTGTTCCAGGTTGTGTTGAAATAAACTGATTTTGCTATTCAGTATCCTATGCTTCCATATTTTGGTGTGCGTACAGTATGTGTGTACAATGTGTGTATGTATGTGTGTCCTTTGTGTTCAGTATGTACAGTGTGTGTGTACAATGTGTGTATGTATGTGTGTCCTTTGTGTTCAGTATGTACAGTGTGTGTGTACAATGTGTGTATGTATGTGTGTCCTTTGTGTTCAGTATGTACAGTGTGTGTGTACAATGTGTGTATGTATGTGTGTCCTTTGTGTTCAGTATGTACAGTGTGTGTGTACAATGTGTGTATGTATGTGTGTCCTTTGTGTTCAGTATGTACAGTGTGTGTGTACAATGTGTGTATGTATGTGTGTCCTTTGTGTTCAGTATGTACAGTATGTGTGTACAATGTGTGTATGTATGTGTGTCCTTTGTGTTCAGTATGTACAGTGTGTGTACAATGTGTGTATGTATGTGTGTCCTTTGTGTTCAGTATGTACAGTGTGTGTACAATGTGTGTATGTATGTGTGTCCTTTGTGTTCAGTATGTACAATGTGTGTACAATGTGTGTATGTATGTGTGTCCTTTGTGTTCAGTATGTACAGTGTGTGTGTACAATGTGTGTATGTGTGTCCTTTGTGTTCAGTATGTACAGTGTGTGTGTACATTGTGTGTATGTATGTGTGTCCTTTGTGTTCAGTATGTACAGTGTGTGTTGCACATATAGTGACAGGCAGCACAGTAATTGCAACTCGCCTTTATTTTCAGGAATTATAATCTTTTGTAGGAGCGACACATATCAGAGCACTGACTAATGTAGAAAGGACATGTACAAAAAACACCACATAAAAGAGTAGCGAGGGCCCTGTCCAGAAGAGCTGACAATCTGAGGAAACGGAAACAATAATGCTAAAAACTGTCTTTACTGCTTCACTAGATACATACAAGGGTGTAGAATGAGGTTCCCAATGTACAGGGGAGGTTCTGTATCATCACAAGGTGGAGCAGAGGGTTTTTTTAAAAAAAGAGCCGTTTTTTGAGCCGAAAGAGCCGATTCTTTTTGGTGAGCCGAGCCGAATGAGCCGGCTCATCAAAAAGAGCCGGACTGCCCATCACTACTCCCAACTAACTGAACTAACATGTTCTTCTCTCCTGGGATCAGCCCCTTAGGTGGGCACACCTCCCCCTGGCCATTTGATGCATGAATGGACTTTAGACTGCTGGCTCTGTTCTGTTCACCAAGTTGTAGATTGGAGAAGTCCCATGCTGAGAAGAACAATATATATATGCAACCCCCACCAAATCAATGACAATAGCTACTGCTGAAGCCTGATTGCAATATGATACAGGCTGGGGGAAGGTATGGTCACTTACATCCCAAGACATAGTACTACAGCAAATACAGAGAGAAGGTAAAATACATCACATGGCATCTTATACAAAAATATGGGATGGAGAAAACTACATACATCAAGACACAGGACACCTGGAATTTCTTTGGAACATGATTGGGGCTTATCCACCATCCGGACTATCCTGCGTTGGAATCTTTCATGAATTTTTTTTCTGCTGAGTACGTCCAGGGAGATTAACTACAGAGCCATGGGTTGTAAACTTCTTGATTATGTTGCACACTGTGGACAAAGGAACATCAAGTTCTCTGGAGATGGACTTTTAACCTTGAGATTGTTGATATTTTTCAACAATTTTGGTTCTCAGGTCCACAGACAGTTCTCTTCTCCTCTTTCTGTTTCCCATGCTTAGTGGCACACACAGACACACAATGCAAAGATTCAGTCAACTTCTCCCCTTTTTATCTGGTTTAAGATGTGATGTCTTGTTACGCACACCTGTTATTTGCCACAGGTGATTTTGAATAAGCATCACATGCTTGAAACAAAGTTGTTAACCACAATTTTGGAAAGGTGGCAACAATTTTGTGTAAAATTATGTCCAGTATGCCACTTTTTTGTGCTGTACCATTTTTTGTGCTGTACCAATACACACAAAGGAAATAAACATGTGCATAACAAAAGCTGTATAAGTCCGATAATGTTCTAGGAGAAATACTTCATGTTCTGGAACAATTTCAAGGATGCCAACACTTTTGGCTGTGACTGTAGAGGGTAACAGTGCTTAGTGTATAAATAAGTCATTCATAGAAAGTGTATATGTATATACAACAACGATACAGCCACCTGCTTGCACCTAGAGCTAGAATGACCTGAATAATCACCAGCACCAGTCCAGGGAAAATGAGAGTATTTAGGCACAAGGGGGATACTGATAATCAGCAGATAGATGGAAGTCTCTCGTGGACATTCCTGCAGTCAGCATAACAATTCCACGCTGTCTCAAAACTTGTGACATCTGTGGCATTGTGCTGTGTGATACAACTGCACATTGTACAGTAGCCTTTTATTGTGGCCAGCCTAAGGCACGCCTGTGCAATAATCATGCTGGCCAGCCTAAGGCACACCTGTCCAATAATCATGATGGCCAGCCTAAGACACACTTGTGCAATAATCATGCTGGCCAGCCTAAGGCACACCTGTGCAATAATCATGCTGGCCAGCCTAAGGCACACCTGTGCAATAATCATGCTGTCTAATCATCATTTTGATATGCCGCACCTGTGAGGTGGATGGATTGTCTCAGCAAATGAGAAGCGCTCACTAACACAGATGTAGGCAAATTTGTGAACAATATTTCAGAGAAAAATGCCTTTTGTACATAGAAAAGTTTTAGATCTTTGAGTTCAGCTCATGAAAAATGGGAGCAAAAATGAAAGTGTTGTGTTTATATTTTTTGTTCAGTGTACATTAGTATTACTTCCCTGCCCTCCAAATATTGGGTGGGGGTCTTATATATGTTTCTGTGACGCCCTGGACTATTTGGGTCGTCACAGGGTTCTGCACAATCTGCCCTTACCTGCAGTGCTCAACCCCCCATGGTTCTGGGTCTCCATCCTGCAGTGTTGCCTCCACCAGCATTCACAAATCCTAGATACACTTTGCACCACACCTGTCAGGCACACCAGTGGGCTGCTTAAGCAGGAATAGGGCCGCCCACCTAGGGGTCAGACAGGGAGGTGGGAAGTGTCAAGTGGAGTCGTGTGGTAGCCCTCGATCTGTGAGGAGCTCTGAGGAAGCTAGGAGATGGAACTCCCAGGGGAGAAGCAGACTAGGTTGCAGATGGTGGTCTGGACCTAGAGGAGTCGGATCCCCGGTCGCAGGGGATTGAGGCTAGGTGCCTGAAACCCGTCGAGGAAGACGCTCAGAAGCCTGGTCCTATCACCGGTCTGGGACCGAAGGCACGTCGGGGTACATGGACCCTAGGTCGGGGAGACGTTTCAGGCGACCCAGCAATTAACCTGCGGAGGACAGGGCCTTTATGGACTGTTCCCACCCAGCTCAGAGATCGGGGGCACTAGCGCAGCGAGGGGAATAGGGCTTTCCTAGCAAGCGGCCCACTGAAATCCCAAGCGTGAGCTCCTGAGAGCAGGCACCTTCACTTAGCCATAGTGGGAAGCGGGGCCCGGAAAGCTCCAAGCTATCGGGCCACAACGGACAATCTAAGCTTTTGTGCCAGGTGGCAGGTTATGGACCAGTGCTGCAGGGGACGGGACCCGGACAAGCTCCCCTCGAGAGGCAGTGGCAGTCAGAGATTTGGTTTACCCTGTTGTCAGCGTCTGCTTCATTGCTAAGTGAGTACCCGACTGACCCCTGCACTGCATCCTCGCATCCCCATCAGGAGTCCTGGGGCCTACCCCTACCCGTTGAGGGTAACGTCATCTTGCTGCCCCACTTCATCACCCCGGGTACTCTCAACGACAGCGGCGGTACTCCCAATTACTGTACACCACGGGTGGTGTCACAAACTATACCAAATCCCCTGTAAATACTCCCTTTTCCATTTGAGTGTGGCCCCTAGCCCCTGGGTCCAGAGACCCTCGAGCCACGAGTAATCACCATCCCCGGATCCGAGCGATTCGATCCACTGCAGGGGCAGCACATTTCCTATGGGTGTAATCAGACCTTGATTCTGACCTGCCCCCCGCCAGCCCCGTACAGAGGAATCAGGGGTAAGTATAACACAGCGCAGTCTATACTCTGAGCATTAGTTTTTTTTATAAGTCTGTGTCTAGATTAATATAATCTTTATTCCAGAGAGATTCCACTCTTTTGTGGATTAATTTAACATAACATTTTACTTATTTCAATAGACTTTGTAAAGCGATAACTGCATCCACGATATCTGAAACCAGCACATTCTAGGTTTACATTACATAAAAGCTGGTAAAGGACATTGAACCGGAGAAATGACAAAGTGTATAGTAGTATTATATATCTACGGTGTGCTGCAATTATACACAGCTTAAAGGGAACCCGTCAGGATGGTCATGCTTCCCAAGTTATGGGGCCGACTCCCTCGCTACTAAAAGCAAAAAATGGAGATCAAATTTTAGGGAAAACATAGTTTTAAAAACTAGATGGAAAATGGGTACAAAAAAGAGTCAAGGGAGCGGATCCCTATGGTTTATCGCTACCCAGTTTGTTATGATTGACAGCTATTATTATTATTTATTATTATAGCGCCATTTATTCCATGGCGCTTTACAAGTGAAAGAGGGTATACGTACAACAATTGTCGCGGGCGGGGAGGGAGCCGTCGCTGCTGCGCTCTCGCTAGCGCTCGGGTCCGGCGCTGCTGCTGCTCGGTGGCTCGAGCGGTGGGCCAGATCCGGGGACTCGAGCGGCGCTCCTCGCCCGTGAGTGAAAGGGGGTAGTTTGCTGTGGGGATTTGGTCCGTGACGCCACCCACGGTTTGTGGTGAGGTTGGGGCACCACCGCTGTTGGTGACGGGGATCCCGGGAGCGATGGCAGGGAGCAGCTGGGATGTTGTTTCCCCCTCCGTGGGTAGGGGTTGGTTGTCCCAGGGCCCGGTAAGGTGTGACGGGGAGGTACGGTTGGTGAGGTGCAGGGTCGCGGGGGCAGCGCGGTGCCGGACGGCACGGTGGTACTCTCTCAGCCAAGAACGGATGCAGAGTCTCCGGTAAAACAAACGGCTGGATGGACGGGTCCCGCAGCCGGCTGCTGTGGTTTCTCCCGGACGGTTGGTGGTGGCTACCTTTCCCTGCAACTTTTGTGTAACTTCGGTCCCGATGGCTTCCCACCGGTAACCCGCTCCCCAGCGTGGATATATGCCGGAGGAGCCCTTTTGCTTGCAGGCTCTGGCCCTGGGAACTCTAGCTGTGGCGGTAGCTGTATTTCCCTTGTGCTATTTGGACGGTTGCCTTCAATCGGGTCTTGGCTGTTTGGAAACCCCTGGGGTTCCGGTCACTAACGGATTTGACCTGTTTAACGGCGACTCCAAGCCTGGTCGGGGTCCGCAGGCCCTGCCAGTTTGTGCTGGCTTCTCTTCGCTCCCCGGTTCCATACCGGCGGGCCACCGGCCGTCCCCGGTCCTACGGTTCCGCGTCGATCTGCCTCTCCTGCAGACGGCCACCACCGTCTGCCAACCTTGCGCTTGTTTCCCGGGCCACGTACCCGGACATGGTCAGTCTGCTCCTCTACTACCACTTCACTCCTCTCTCTTTCACCTCTCTAACTCAACTGACTTCCTTTCCCGCCTCCAGGACTGTGAACTCTTCAGTGGGTGGGGCCAACCACCTGGCTCCACCCCACCTGGTGTGGACATCAGCCCCTGGAGGGAGGCAACAAGGATTTGTGTCTGACTGATGTGCCTATCTCGGGGTGTGGGGTGTGTTGTTGTAGTACCTGTGATGACCTGGCTAGTCCAGGCCGCCACACAATCATTAACAGTACAAAACAGACTGATATAGGAGGAGAGAGGACCCTGCCTGCGAGGGCTCACAGTCTACAGGGAACGGGTGATGGCACAATAGGTAATGTCTCTTTAAATTGAGACAGTACTGTCAGTCAAGCTAAAATGAGTAAAAAAAAGTTGGTTGGGAGCTGTCCACATTTTATTCTTCTCCCGTTTCCTGGTTGGAGCTCTCCACATTGACTCTTCCACCGTTTCTTGGTTGGGAGCCGTCCCATTGACTCTTCCTGGTTGAGAGTTGTCCCCATTGATTCTTCTGCTGTTTCCTGGTTGGGAGCTGTCCCCATTGACTTGTCTATTTCCTGGTTGAAAGCCGTCCCCATTGACTCTTCTCTTGTTTCATGGTTTGGAGCTGTCCTGGTTGACTTGTCACCTTTTCCTTGTTGGAAGCCATCCCCATTGACTCTTCTCCCGTTTCTTGGTTGGGAGGCGTCCCCGTTGACTCGTCTCCCATTTCCTGGTTAGGAGCCATCCACATTGACTCTTCTCCCATTTCCTGGTTGGGAGCCGTGCCCATTGGCTCTTCTCCCATTTCCTGGTTGGAAGCCATCCCCATTGACTCTTCTCCCATTTCCTGGTTGGGAGCCGTGCCCATTGACTATTCTCCCATTTCCTGGTTGGAAGCCGTCCCCTTTGGCTCGTCTCCTGTTTCCTGGTTGAAGCCATCCCCATTGACTCTTCTCCCGTTTCCTGGTTGGCAGCCGTCTCTGTTGACTCGTCTCTAATTTCCTGGTTGAGAGCGATCCCCGTTGACTCTTCTTCTATTTCCTGGTGGCAGAATTTCAGAGTATATCATAGAGAATCTCAGGCAGGTGCAACTTCCTGCACTAACAGCCAAAAATGCAGATCAAATTTTAGGGAAAACATAGTTAAAAAACTAGATGGATAATGGGTAAAAAAAAACAAAAAAAAAACAGTCAAGGGAGTTTGTTCCCACCTAGTTTGGTATGATTAACAGTTGTCTCCCTAAATCGGGAGAGAACTGTCAATCAAGCCAAACCAAGCAAAAAAAGTTGGTTGGGAGCTGTCCCTGTTCACTCTTCTCCAGTTTCCTGGTTAGCATCAAAATGCAATTAGAAGTGGACTCCCGTGCTGTCGTAAGAAGATGGTCAGCAGTAATAGTTAAACGTGATTTTATTACGCGTTTCAGAGTGATAAAGATCTGCCCCAATTCCCGTAGAGCGATAAAGACCCACCTCCACTCCCTTCATCAGTTTCGGTGTCTCTGCTGCTACAGATGGATTACACTTGACAACATCCAGTGGAAAATAAGTTACACTTAAGGAAGACACCTAGTGGGCGGCATAAATAAAGTTATTTTAAAATCAAATAATTTTTTGAAAAAAATGGTGTGGGATCCCCTCTATTTTTGATAACCAGCCAAGGTAAAGCAGACAGCTGGGGGTTGCAGCCTGTAGCCATCTGTTTTACCTGCGCTGGTTGGCAAAAAATAGGAGGGAGCCCAAATAATTTTATATTATTTTGATATCCATATCGTTCACAGCAGCATACAGTCATCTTCCGCATGCCTGACCATTGGCTGTGCTGAAGCCTTTAAACAAAGTTTAATACTATACGAACAGTAGCAGAACACCAAACTCGGACTCATACTTTTTAAAAAGTGAGTGTTTGCGTCCGAGCCCTGGTGTCCGGTACAAATCCCGAACTTTACCGTAAAGGTTCACTCATCCCTACTTGTGATGTCATGCTCGGCCCATTGTCCGATGACAGCAGTTCAGGAAGCGTTGATGTAAGAGGGAGAGCTTAGATTAGTGCAGGGTTTATACTCTTGCACCCTTTACTGCCTTTCATGTGGCCCTAAGGTCTATTTTGAGCCTTGTTTAGCCTAATAAATAAATAATTTATAAAAAAATAATGTGGGTTCCCCCTTATACCTGTAAAGTGCACCTATTCACAGGCGTCAGGTAGTGACGATAACTCTCATCAGAGCCACTAGCTCAATGCTGCCCTCAGTGAGACTCGGCGGCTAATTTATTGGTATTGAGAATTAGCGATCGTGGACTAAAACGGAGTAGCTTTGTGGGAACGTTTTTGATCATGAATTGGTGAATGTGGGATATTGTGGGGGAGTCTTTAGTCAAATAAACTCTTTTTTCCTGTGTTTTTGTTTTTCTTTTCACTTACTGGATTAGTAATAGGGATGTCTGATAGACGCCTCTCCATTACTAATCCCTAGACTTGATGCCAGCTGACATTACACAGTTGACATCAACCGCACAAGTATTATTCTGATTGCCACCACACCAGAGCAATCTGGAAGAGATTGAGCGAGGAACCAGAACTGGCACATCTAATTTGATGCACTACTTCTGCGGTGGCTGTGGGCTGCTATTTTTAGGCTGGGAGGGGACCAATAACCATGGACCTTCCCAGCCTGATAATATCAGCAAGCAGCTGTCTACTTTACCTTGGCTGGATACCAAAATTAGGAGGGACATTACTTAGTTTTATAAATTAGTTATTTGTTAGGTTAAACAATGCTAAAAACACCATTTAATGCCACGTGAAAGGCACGGTCCTACCAGTCTCGGTGTCCCCTGCAGCCTGAGGTCCTAAAGCTTCCAAACAGATGTATTCCACTTTGTGCCCATCTCCCAGTGAATGGTCTGGTCCATAGCATAAAAGAGGGACTCTGAAGTCACGTGGGCAGAGATGGAATGCTCTTGGACACAAGGGATTCACCAGCACAGAGTAGAGGCACTATAGAGCTGTGAATCAAGCTAGGTGTGTGGGGATTCAGCAGCAAGAAGGCGAAACAAAGAGGAGCTGTCAATCAAGTTAGGTAGGCAGGGATTCAGCAGCAGGAAGGAGGAACTATGAGGAGCTCTCAAGCAAGTTAGGTCTGCAGAGATTGAAAACTCTTGGCATCATGACATTCACCATCAAAAAGAAGAGGCACTATGAAGCTATCAATGACGCTAGGTGTGCTGGGATTCAGCAGCATGAAGGAGGAACAAAGAGCAGCTGTGAATAATGTTAAGTAGGCGAGGTTTCAGCAGCAGGGAGGTGGAACAATAAGGAGCTGTCCATAAGATTAGGTAGGCAGGATTTAGCAGCAAGGAGGAGGAACAATGAAGAGTTGTCAATGAGGTTAATTAGGCGGGACTCAGCAGCAGGGAGGAGAGGAGCTGTCAATAAGGTTAGGTGGGGGGATTCAGCAGCAGGGAGGAGGAACAATGATGAGCTGTCAATAAAGTTAGGTAGACAGGATTTAGCAGCAAGGAGGAGAACAATGAGGAGTTTTCAGTAAGATTAGGTAGGCAAGGAATCAGCAGCAGGGAGTAGGAACAATGAGGAGTTGTCAATGTTAGGTAGGTAAGGATTCAACAGCAGGGAGGAGGAACAATGAGGAGCTGTCAATAAGGTTGGGTAGTCAGGATTCATCAGCAGAGAGGAGGAACAATGAAGAGCTGTCAATAATGTTTGGTAGGCGGGATTCAACATCAGAAAGGATCAACAATGAGGAGCTTTCAATAGGGTTACGTCGGAGGGATTCAGCAGCAGAGAGGAGGAACAATGAGGAGCTGTCAATAGGGTTACATAGGGTGGATGCAGCAACAGAGAGTAGGAACAATGAAGAGCCATCAATAGGGTTAGGTAGGAGGGATTCAGCAGCAGGGAGGAGGAACAATGAGGAGCTTTCAATAAACTAAGGGAAGCTGGGATTTAGCAGGAGTAGAGGAATTGTAGTGTCCAGACATTTTGCAGCAGCAGGGAGGAGGACGCTGAGGAGCTGTCAGTTGAGTTTAAACTTTCATAAAGGACTATACAGCTATTCTGACATAGATTTTCACAGTGAGCACAACAGCCTCATCAGGTCTAGGAGAACTATACACAGTGTACATATCAGGGCGTTTTCCCAATAGGCGCATGGAGAGGGGATGTCTTTATCAAAACAACCTTCTAATAAATAAAAGTAATACCAAAGTGTTTTAATAATTTATTTTTAACAGGCGACGACCCAGTAAGAGAAATTAAAGGGCAGCGCTGTTAACCTTATCATGTGCTGATGTTTCCTGTGACAACCTGCCCTTTTCCTTTACAGGAACATTAAACCCTGGCTGGCCACGAAAGTTTTCGCAAAACAAGAAAACGAGGAGTTTACTGTCACCGCAGCGTCGGAAAACATCACCCCACGAGCGGCAGAGGAATTAATCCTGCATAATAAGCGGCTTCCATTGTGTGCGAGGCACCGAGGAGGTACAATGCGGCTTAATTACACCCTACACGGGGCTGACTCCTTTGTGACCCGCTAAGGCTATAGGCGGCTGATGTCCTACTACCCTCGTTACCGCGGTTGTCATGGTTACACGTATTCAGGCAATTGTGTGTGAAGAGTTCAGAAATGGTACCAGGAGCTACAAAGAAGATGCAACCCACAGATAACAGCGGCGTCCGCGGCATCAATAGGTATTAATGAATTATTCATGGGCCCTGATGCCAGAAACGAAGGTGTTGTCAACTCACGGGAAATAAGGATATTTTATTCATTTTCTAATTGGTAAAAAAAAATAAAAAATAAAGCTGACTGCAGGCAAGTTATATTCTGAATACATTTCCTATTATTACTGGAAAACCAAGCGTCTAATGGACTGTGCGAGAACAAAAGGATCTGCGAAACACCGATACAACAATAATCTACAAATGTCTGCGGATGGCATTATTATCTCATTTCTATAAATATCGGAAAATTATGTATGGATAAAAAAAGTCTACTTATATCGTTTGCAAATGTATTACAATGCTTATCCTGCAATAAACTATGTTTTACTCCAGAGCTGCACTCACTATTCTGCTGGTGCAGTCACTGTGTACATACATTACATTACTGATCCTGCGTTACATCCTGTATTATACTTCAGAGCTGCACTCACTATTCTGCTGGTGCAGTCACTATGCAAATGTGGCGCCCTGGACTAGCCAGGTCGTCACAGGTACTGCAACAACACACCCCACACCCCGAGATAGGCACATCAGCCAGACACCAAATCCTTGTTGCCTCCCTTCAGGGGCTGATGTCCACACCAGGTGTGGTGGAGCCAGGCGGTTGGCCCCACCCACTGAGGAGTTCACAGTCCTGGAGGCGGGAAAGGAAGTTAGTCAAGCTCGGGCAGAGCTCGAGTGAAGGGAGAGAGGTGAAAGAGAGAGGAGTGAAGTAGTAGTAGAGCAGCAGACTGACCGTGTCCGGGTACGTGGCCCAGGCACCAAGAGCAAGGTTGGCAGACGGTGGTGGCCGTCTACAGGAGAGGCAGATCGACGCGGAACCGTAGGACCGGGGACGGGCGGTGGCCCGCCGGTACCGAACCGGGGAGCGAAGAGAAGCCAGCACAAACCGGCAGGGCCTGCAGACCCCGACCAGGCTTGGAGTCGCCGTTAAACAGGTCAAATCCGTTAGTGACCGGAACCCCAGGGCTTTCCAAACAGCCAAGACCCGACTGAAGGCAACCGTCCAAACAGCAACAGGGAAATACAGCTACCGCCACAGCTAGAATTCCCAGGGCCAGAGCCTGCGGGTAAAAGGGCTCCTCCGGCTTATATCCACGCTGGGGAGCGGGTTACCGGTGGGACGCCATCGGAACCGAAGTTACACAAAAGGTGCAGGGAAAGGCAGCCACCACCAACCGTCCAGGAGAAACCACAGCAGCCGGCTGCGGGACCCGTCCATCCAGCCGTTTGTTTTACTGGAGACTCTGCATCTGTTCTTGGCTGAGTGAGTACCACCGTGCCATCCGGCACCGCGCTGCCCCCGCGACCCTGCACCTCACCAACCGTACCTCCCCGTCACACCTTACCGGGCCCCAGGACAACCAACCCCTACCCACGGAGGGGGAAACAACATCCCAGCTGCTCCCTGCCATCGCTCCCGGGATCCCCATCACCAGCAGCGGTGGTGCCCCAATCTCACCACAAACCGTGGGTGGCGTCACGGACCAAATCCCCAAACCAAACTACCCCCTTTCACTCACGGGTGAGGAGCGCCGTTCGAGTCCCCGGATCAGGCCCACCGCTCGAGCCACTGAGCAGCAGCAGCAGCGCCGGACCCGAGCGTGGTGAGCGCAGCGCCCCGCCGCCCGCGACAACTTGGCGTCACGAACAGGATCTTACCGTTCTGCCGGCTGGTAGAAGTGCGCCTTGTATCCCGCCGGCGGCATCCGGCCTAAAAATTTCAGAAGCCGCCATCTTGGGCGCGAAGACTTTCCCGCTCAAGCGTCTTCTCGAGCAGTGGAGGCGCGAAAGCCGAAGCTCCGCCCCTGAAGAGGAGGTGCTGAGAAAGAACCAAGGGGGGACGGATGGCGTCCGGCCGCATGTGAGCCGCGGCTATAAAAGCGGGGACGCCAGGACTCTGCGGCCATATTTGGTTCCTGGAAGATACCGCTGCCAGTATGCACCGTCCGTCCGGTAACACCGCAGTCCCCGCGCCCGCACCTGGAACCGCGGCGTGGGTGGAGGTCCAGACCGTCCAGCTGAGCAGCCGCCTTCAGGTCCAAATGCAGCTCCTCCTGGAGGAGTGGGAGGCCGACATGGCTGACGTGGTGGCGGCCATATGGAAACGCGAGGTGGAGGAAGAATTGGAGGAGCGGGTAAGCGACCCACGCCCCTGTGTTCCTACGGGATCTGTCATTGCGGCTGAGGGGCCCGGTCTGCGCCCGCTCGCCCTGCTGCCTCCCCCGCTACCCGTGTTGGCTGCCGCTGCCCCGCCACTAGGCCCGCTACCACCGCAACCGGTAGCGGAACCCCGCCTGTCCGCCCAAGCGGACCCGCCTGCAGCCGAAGCCCATAGCCGCCCCGAGCCTCTTCCCTGGAAGCTTCTGAAGACATCGCCCATCGGCAAAGGCGTGCCGGTGGCACCAGAAGTAACCGTGCCTAGTCCCGTTCCGGCTCCGGTGATCCGTCCCGTGCAGGAGGAGGCGGAGGTCAAGCGGGAGAGGACCCCTGTACCCATCACCCACGCCTCGGCTGAGGCTGCGCCGGGTCGTTGCTGCAGGGCAGCGCCCCAGGCCATGTCACCGCGGGATCTTCCACCGAGGGCGCCAGTAGTGGGCAGTGTGGTGGAAATCCCGCGGGGCCCGACCCGCGCGCAGGGGCAAGTAGCAGCCCCTTACTGGGACAGGGAACCGACCCCGCTGGGCCGAGAAATTGCGGAGAGGGAGAAGAGGAAGGCTGAACTGATAGCCCGCACCATCCAAGAAAAAGAGAGCCTCCGCAGACCCACCTTCCAAGTACGGGGCCCGATCCACGAGGGGCAATTGAGAAGGTTCGATGTCCGTCGGGGATACGGATTTATCTTCAAGCCAGGCCTGGAGGCCGGAGTGTTTGTGGCCCGTCGGGACGTTAATGCCCATCTGCCAGAGGACCACCCGGGCCGCAACCTGCTTCCGGGCGACTTAGTTACCTACACGCGGCACTGTGGAGAGAGGGGCTGGTTTGCCCTGGATGCTGTGTTGTGGATCTAAAGTAAGGCAGCGGTCCCTCCGTTGCACCGTTGTCCCCGTTGGGACCACCAGTACCGTTACCTGTTAAATGAAAGTAATCAACCGAAGATGTCACCTGATTGTCGACTGTGATTGATCCGGCCGTTGCCGGCAAGTAGTCCCCGTAGGGAACCTTTGCACCGTGCATAAGAAACTGCTTATGGACATGCCTGAGAACTAGCAGGGCAGCCACAAACTAGTGGAAGTGTAAATATGTTGGCATGATTCCGTTACCACCTCCGGAGAGGCTGATTTGGAGGATGGGCCTGGAGGAAAGAGATGGTCCAGGCCCGCCACTACCGTAACCGGTGGCAATCCTCCGGGGGTCAGGGGTCCCCCATGGACGTGGGGTCCCCTGAAGTGACCGTAGGGTGCGAAACACCGTACCCATTCCCGCTCGGGCAGCCTGGATCTGGACTGGGGTCAAGGGGTGCTGCCCACTTCTTAGGGGCAGCATCAGGGCCAGGTTGTTTGGGTGGGAGAGCGGAAGCCGTCTGTTTAATAAAAAAAATTGACTACCGTTAGTAACGTTAAAGTACTGTGCTTCCCGTTAAGGGAAGTTCCTAAATATGTTTTATTGAATGTTTTTATATGTTTTACCTTTTTCAGTTGTGAAAATAAAACCGGTGATGGACGGGCAGCCCGCGGATGGTCTGCATTTAACCAAGGGGGAATGTGGCGCCCTGGACTAGCCAGGTCGTCACAGGTACTGCAACAACACACCCCACACCCCGAGATAGGCACATCAGCCAGACACCAAATCCTTGTTGCCTCCCTTCAGGGGCTGATGTCCACACCAGGTGGGGTGGAGCCAGGCAGTTGGCCCCACCCACTGAGGAGTTCACAGTCCTGGAGGCGGGAAAGGAAGTTAGTCAAGCTCGGGCAGAGCTCGAGTGAAGGGAGAGAGGTGAAAGAGAGAGGAGTGAAATAGTAGTAGAGGAGCAGACTGACCGTGTCCGGGTACGTGGCCCGGTCACCAAGAGCAAGGTTGGCAGATGGTGGTGGCCGTCTGCAGGAGAGGCAGATCGATGCGGAACCGTAGGACCGGGGACGGGCGGTGGCCCGCCGGTACCGAACCGGGGAGAGAAGAGAAGCCAGCACAAACCGGCAGGGCCTGCAGACCCCGAAAAGACTTGGAGTCGCCGTTAAACAGGTCAAATCCGTTAGTGACTGGAACCCCAGGGGTTTTCAAACAGCCAAGAACCGACTGAAGGCAACCGTCCAAACAGCAACAGGGAAATACAGCTACCGCCACAGCTAGAATTCCCACGGCCAGAGCCTGCGGGCAAAAGGGATCCTCCGGCTTATATCCACGCTGGGGAGCAGGTTACCGGTGGGAAGCCATCGGGACCGAAGTTACACAAAAGGTGCAGGGAAAGGCAGCCACCACCAACCGTCCAGGAGAAACCACAGCAGCCGGCTGCGGGACCCGTCCATCCAGCCGTTTGTTTTACCGGAGACTCTGCATCTGTTCTTGGCTGAGTGAGTACCACCGTGCCATCCGGCACCGCGCTGCCCCCGCGACCCTGCACCTCACCAACCGTACCTCCCCGTCACACCTTACCGGGCCCCGACACAACCAACCCCTACCCACGGAGGGGGAAACAACATCCCAGCTGCTCCCTGTCTTCGCTCCCGGGATCCCCATCACCAGCAGCGGTGGTGCCCCAACCTCACCACAAACCGTGGGTGGCGTCACGAACCAAATCCCCAAACCAAACTACCCCCTTTCACTCACGGGCGAGGAGCGCCGCTCGAGTCCCCGGATCCGGCCCACCGCTCGAGCCACCGAGCAGCAGCAGCAGCAGCGCCGGACCCAAGCGGGGTGAGCGCAGCGCCCCGCCGCCCGCGACACACATACATTACTGATTCTGTACTGATCCTGAGTTACATCATATATTATACTCCAGAGCTGCACTCACTATTCTGCTGGTGGAGTCACTATGTACATACAGTTAGGTCCAGAAATATTTGGACAGTGACACAATTTTGGCGAGTTGGGCTCTGCATGCCACCACATTGGATTTGAAATGAAACCTCTACAACAGAATTCAAGTGCAGATTGTAACGTTTAATTTGAAGGTTTGAACAAAAAGATCTGATAGAAATTGTAGGAATTGTCACATTTCTTTACAAACACTCCACATTTTAGGAGGTCAAAAGTAATTGGACAAATAAACCAAACCCAAACAAAATATTTTTATTTTCAATATTTTGTTGCGAATCCTTTGGAGGCAATCACTGCCTTAAGTCTGGAACCCATGGACATCACCAAACGCTGGGTTTCCTCCTTCTTAATGCTTTGCCAGGCCTTTACAGCCGCAGCCTTCAGGTCTTGCTTGTTTGTGGGTCTTTCCGTCTTAAGTCTGGATTTGAGCAAGTGAAATGCATGCTCAATTGGGTTAAGATCTGGTGATTGACTTGGCCATTGCAGAATGTTCCACTTTTTTGCACTCATCAACTCCTGGGTAGCTTTGGCTGTATGCTTTGGGTCATTGTCCATCTGTACTATGAAGCGCCGTCCGATCAACTTTGCGGCATTTGGCTGAATCTGGGCTGAAAGTATATCCCGGTACACTTCAGAATTCATCCGGCTACTCTTGTCTGCTGTTATGTCATCAATAAACACAAGTGACCCAGTGCCATTGAAAGCCATGCATGCCCATGCCATCACGTTGCCTCCACCATGTTTTACAGAGGATGTGGTGTGCCTTGGATCATGTGCCGTTCCCTTTCTTCTCCAAACTTTTTTCTTCCCATCATTCTGGTACAGGTTGATCTTTGTCTCATCTGTCCATAGAATACTTTTCCAGAACTGAGCTGGCTTCATGAGGTGTTTTTCAGCAAATTTAACTCTGGCCTGTCTATTTTTGGAATTGATGAATGGTTTGCATCTAGATGTGAACCCTTTGTATTTACTTTCATGGAGTCTTCTCTTTACTGTTGACTTAGAGACAGATACACCTACTTCACTGAGAGTGTTCTGGACTTCAGTTGATGTTGTGAACGGGTTGTTCTTCACCAAAGAAAGTATGCGGCGATCATCCACCACTGTTGTCATCGTGGACGCCCAGGCCTTTTTGAGTTCCCAAGCTCACCAGTCAATTCCTTTTTTCTCAGAATGTACCCGACTGTTGATTTTGCTACTCCAAGCATGTCTGCTATCTCTATGATGGATTTTTTCTTTTTTTTCAGCCTCAGGATGTTCTGCTTCACCTCAATTGAGAGTTCCTTAGACTGCATGTTGTCTGGTCACAGCAACAGCTTCCAAATGCAAAACCACACACCTGTAATCAACCCCAGACCTTTTAACTACTTCATTGATTACAAGTTAATGAGGGAGACGCCTTCAGAGTTAATTGCAGCCCTTAGAGTCCCTTGTCCAATTACTTTTGGTCCCTTGAAAAAGAGGAGGCTATGCATTACAGAGCTATGATTCCTAAACCCTTTCTCCGATTTGGATGTGAAAACTCTCATATTGCAGCTGGGAGTGTGCACTTTCAGCCCATATTATATATATAAATTGTATTTCTGAACATCTTTTTGTAAACAGCTAAAATAACAAAACTTGTGTCACTGTCCAAATATTTCTGGACCTAACTGTACATTACATTACTGATCCTGTACTGATCCTGAGTTACCTCCTGTATTATACTTCAGAGCTGCACTCACTATTCTGCTGGTGCAGTCACTGTGTACATACATTACTAATGCTGTACTGATCCTGAGTTATAGTCCAGAGTTTTAGGGCTCCACAATCAGACTTTTTATATATTTGATTATATCAATCTGATGTCGGTCTGTTTTAAAGGGAATCTGTCAGCAGGTTTTTGCTATATAATCTGAGGGTAGCATGATGTAAGGACAGAGACCTTGATTCCAGCAATGTGTCACACAGTTTTATCAGCTGTAGATTATCACTACAGGATTAATAAACCCGCTGCCATGTAGTCCTTCGCCATAGTATAACCCCACCCCCACCATTGATTGACAGTTTCCTGTGTACACTGTGCATAGGCAGAAAGCTGCCAATCAGTGGTGTGGGCAGAATCAGGATCTCTGCCCCTACATTATTCTGCTCTCAGATGAGGGCAGCAAAAACCTGGTGACAGATTCCTGTTAATTTTAGTAGATTATGGGGCAGGAGAGGTTAGCAGCTTGTCAATATTTCACTGGCTCGTTACCTTGGACGCTTTCTGTTGGCTTTCAGCTCCAGCAGATAGAGAGTTGTTTTTCTCCCATAATTCTGCTACGTGGTTCAGTTCGGAGATCTTTTCTTCGTAGCCAATGTGGGAGCTGAGCAACGTGACTTCATAAAATTCCTGAATATCTGCCAAGAAAGAAGCAGAAGATATTATTAGTCATTCCTACTTTGATAGATTATAAATGACGGTTTTGGAAACCGTGTGTAAGCACCGTCCACACTGAAGACCTTCTCTATGGAAAATTAGTTGAAGGGATGTGAATCCCGCTATGATTGTGACAACTTTTTTCGAAAGATGTCCTAAATACAAAAGACAGAACAATAAAGGCCTAACTAGGTAGACTATTTGTTCCTTGAGGGCATGAGTCCATCATCCTCACCCATACAAATCATGTTTCTTCCCCCTTTTAATCACATCTTAAGCTTATTGTTATCATCATCCACACATAACATATCATCAATACGTATTAATATTTTTATTTTATTATCCTAAAAGAAGAAGACCTTTAGTGACAAGTGGTTGGCAATATTTCAACCTCGGGGGTTGACTTTGTCTTGCCCTTAGTAGATCATTATTGGAGCACCGCATGATCCCGCCCCCGAGGAGCTTTATCTTGGTTACTTTAATCAGATCACAATAATATCACCCAGAGAATGAGAAGTGGTGGAGTTAATCTGTTATTTTTGTAACCCCCCCTCTAAGCTTTCAAGTGGTGCATCACATAGTGGGTGTCGGGGCAGGGAGAAGGCTCAAGAGCTGAACCCGCACCTTACCTGGAAGATATCTGCTGTGTTACAAAGCTGGCATCTCCTTTCAATAGGAGGAACCAGAGAAACCTCTGATCTCTACATGGGGTAGACTTTGTCTTGTCCTCAGGAGATGATTATTGGGACAGAGCCTGGTCCTGCCCCTGAAGAGCTTCATCTTGGCTACATTGATCAATCCCAACAATATTACACAGAGAATTAGTAGTGGTGGCATTCATCTGTTAATCTTTTTACCCCCTTCTGAGCTTTCAAGTGGTGCTTCACTTTTTGGGTGTCGACGCAGGAAGCAGGCTCAAGACCTGAACCCGCACTAGACCTAGAAGATATGTGCTCTGTTACAAAGCTGGCATCTCCTTTCAACAGCAGGAACCAGAGAAATCTCTGATTGGCTAGATGCAAACCTCTAAAAGGAGTTGACTTTAGCTTATCCTTAGTAGATTATTGTAGCGGTGCCTGGCCCCGCCCCCGAGGAGCTATCAGAATAATATTGCTCAGACAATGTGTAATGGTGGAGTTCATCTGTAAAGTTATTTTGTTTTATCCAAATCATATTTCTTCCCCCTTTTAATCACATCTTAATCTTGCTGTTATCATCGTACGCACATAACATACCATCAATACAGATTAATAGTTTATTTGATTATCCCAAAACAAAAGAAACAGATCTTTAGTGACAAGTGGTTGGCAATATTCAAACCTTGGAGGTTGACTTTGTCTTGTCCTTAGTAGATCATTATTTGGTCAGAGCCTGATCCCACCCCTGAGGAGCCTCATCTTGGCTACTTTGATCAATCACAATATTATTACCCAGAAAATGAGTAGTGGTCAAGTTTGTCAATTATTTTCTTAACTTCCACCCCCTCAGAACTTTCAAGTTATGCATCACTTATTGGGTGTCTGTGCAGGGAGCAGGCTCAAGAGCTGAATCCGCACCTTACCTGGAAGATATCTTCTGTGTTACAAAGTCATCATTTCCTTTCAACAGCAGCAATTAGAACAACCGCAGATTGGCTCAATACACACCTCTAAATGAGGTTGACTTTGGCGTATCCTTAATAGATCATTATTGAGGCAGACCCTTGGCCCGCCCCCGAGGAGCTTCATCTTGGTTATGTTGATAAATCACAATAATATTAACCAGACAATGAGTATTGGTGGAGTTTGTCTGTTAAGTTATTTTAACCCCCTTCTGCGTTTTCAAGTGCTGCATAATTATTGCAAGTCGGCACAGGGAGCAGGCTCAAGAGTTGCACCTACTCTATACATGGAAGATATCTGCTAGGTTAAAAAGCTGGCATCTTTCAACAGCAGCAACAGGAGCTACCTCTGATTGGCTGAATAAAAACCTCTAAATGGGGTTGATTTTGTCTTATCCTCAGTAGATCATTGTTGTGGCGGTGCCTGGCCTCGCCCCCGAGGAGCTATCACAATAATATTACCCAGACAATGTGTAATGGTGGAGTTCATCTGTAAAGTTATTTTTTACTTCTTTCCTGACCTCTAAAGTACTACATCCCTTCTTGTATGGCGGTGTAGAAAGAAGGCCCCAGAACTAAGCCCTTAACATACCTGGCAGATACCAGCTGTGTAATACAGCCGCCATCGTCCTTCACAATAGCAGCTGGAGCTACCTCGGATTGTACCGGTCTAACCAATAAATGCCATAGTCAATTTAAGACATGGACATTTAAAGGGAGCAATTGCCAGGAGAACCTGGGCACTAGCTCCCAATGGCACCCACACAACGCCATCATGAAGTGTCATCATTTTAAATATATACTACTATACAATGATTCTGTAGAATATAGAACGAGCAATCAAACAATCACAGATTCGAATAACCCAACGGGATTAAAAAGTAATAAAAAAAAGATTTAAAAATTATACGATAATATAAAAATTTAAATCACCTTTTCCAACTTTAAAAATTAAAAATAACCTAGCTGCTTCCATAAAACTTCATCAAAGTATTTACCACACTACTACATCTAAAACACTTTGAAAAGTCACAACATGGAATCGTTCAAAAATGTAGTGAATTTCGGCATTTTGACATAGAATGCCTTCTATAGCATCTGTGTTGCATTGTCTTTTGCTGGCTACAGAATGAGTTTAACTGAAAACCCTTCAGTGAGCTCGCTATGACGGTCTGATAGGGAGTTTTTAACTCTTATCCGTCTTTTTCTGACCTTCTCTTAGGTGATTTAAGACTGCAAACCATGTCAAAGTTGAGCGAGCAGGAAGAGAAATCATCTCTATGCCGATGACACAGATCTACCTCTCTGGACCTGACATTACCTCTCTACTAACCAGAATCCCACAATGTCTGTCTGCTATTTCATCCTTCTTCTCTGCACGATTCCTAAAACTTAACATGGACAAAACAGAATTCCTTATCTTTCCTCCTCCTCACTCATCCCCTCCAACAAGCCTTTCCATCAAACTTGATGGCTGCTCACTCTCCCCAGTCTCACAAGCTCGTTGCCTTGGAGTAACCCTCAACTCTGCTCTATCCTTCAAGCCACACATCCAAGACCTCTTCAACTCATGCAGACTACAACTCAAAAATATCTCCCGGATCCGTGCTTTCCTTAACCAAGAATGAGCAAAAACATTAGTGCATGCCCTCATCATCTCCCGCCTCGACTACTGCAACCTCCTGCTCTCTGGCCTCCCTTCCAACACTCTTGCACCCCTCCAATCTATCCTAAACTCTGCGGCCTGCTTAATCCACCTCTCCCCTCGCTACTCCCCGGCCTCGCCACTCTGCCAATCCCTTCACTGGCTTCCCATCGCCCAACGACTTCAGTTCAAAACACTAACCATGACATACAAAGCCATGCACAACCTGTCTCCTCCCTACATCTGTGCCCTAGTCTCCCGGTACCTACCTGCACGCAACCTCAGATCCTCACAAGATCTCCTTCTCTGCTCCTCTCTTATCTCCTCTTCCCACAATCGCGTACAAGATTTCTCCCGTGCATCCCCCATACTCTGGAACGCTCTACCTCAGCATATCAGACTCTCCCCTACCGTGGAAAGCTTCAAGAGGAATCTCAAGACCCATCTCTTCCAACAAGCCTGCAACCTACAATAGCCCTCAGTCCAGTAGACCACTGCGCAACCAGCTCTGTCCTCACCTATTATACCATCACCCTGTAGACTGTGAGCCCTCGCGGGCAGGGTCCTCTCTCCCCCTGTAGACTGTGATCCCTCGCGGGCAGGGTCCTCTCTCCTCCTGTACCAGTCTGTCTTGTACTGTTGATGATTGTTGTACGTATACTCACTTGTAAAGCGCCATGGAATGGCGCTATAATAAATAATAATAATAATAATAAAGAGAAAGAGCCTTTAAAAGCCAAACAGTGCAAAATGTTTAATGAAAACCAATTGGAACAATTATTTTTAGCTACAAATACATGCATTTAAGTAGAAAAAGGCTGCAGTTTATTAGTGGCATCTGATTAGTTGCAGTGGTCGTCCTCTACTAGAGGAGGTAACAATAAGACTGGTGGGGGACACAGGCAGTGGTGTGTAGAAGGCGAGGTGGGGGCAAGTTGGTGATTTTGATATAAAATTTGTAAAGGGCTTAGTATTGTGGAGTCGCAATGAGGGCCAAGTAGGTGTGTATATTATTATTATTATTTTATTATTTATTTTTTTTTAAGACTACCATATTTAATGAAATAATATATAGCAGGAAAGAAAAAAAAATAAATAACATTTTGTTAGAAATATTAAAATACATGTATAGTAAAAAATAATCTGATCCTTTATATTTGATTTGGATTCCCCATTCACTGCTTATATTATACATATATATGTTTTCTTTAGGTCAGCCATACACAACATGGAAAAAAAAAGTGAAAATAAAAACCAAAATGGAAGAATCCTATAAAAATTGGCCTTTCAAAATGCCTAAACAGTCCAGCAATAAAGAAGTCCACAGAAAACCTCCAACAATTGGTGCACGGGGTAATATTGGGAATTGTTTGCTTTTATTTTATTTCTGCTTCCCCTCTGATTATATTCCAATGTTTCATTTTGTTTTTTAAATCCGCCATACCGTTCCAGAGATATGAGCCTTTTTGTTTGGGGTTAATGTTTATCATTTTTATCAAGGGATCTTCGGGGGCGTGTCTATAGGCTGTTCTGCATAATTAACCTATGAGCCACGCCCCTTTGTCAAGATCATTACGATCGCACAAAAAATAAAAAGACCCATATCTCCGGAACTGTATGGTGGATTTTAAAAAAATAAAAAGGGAATACTCAGGGAAGAAGCAGGAATCTAAAGAACAGCAAAAACTGTCTATTTGTGATCTAGTGACATCTTTTTAAACCCAAAAATGGCGTGATCCAGAAGGGGTTAAATGGCGTTTTCCTCTTTTAGATGCAATATATTACAGGTGCCCCGTAAGATCATTTTTGCGCCCCCTCTACGGTTGGTGTATGTGTCTTTTATTTGTCTAGTTAATGATGGACACACAAAGTATATTTTCTCTGTCCGCGCAGCCTCGAAGTCTCCAGAGTACGGCTGAAGCAATGTCTTTATCTTTTACGGTCAGTAATTAAGTCTCCCTAGTGAAGTTTTTAATTAAGTGGATCACAAAGAAAAAAAAATGAGAAATGGCTTTTTGGCTTTTGGAATAGTTATAATAAGAGAAAGAAAAAAAAAGTTACTTTTTCAATATCGTCTTCCGAGAGGTGGGGGACTGTGGCCCTGCGGGTGCAGCCGTCTTATTTTTTTCATGAATACGCTCCTTCTCTGGATTGTGCTTCAGGACGTCAGGGCTTAGTGTCACCTCCTTGTGGACCACAGACTCTAAAAATAACACCCTCAAATAAATACAACCAGACCCCTGAAGCAAATACAAGCCTGAGACCCAGTGGCGTGACTAGAGTTCGATGTGCCCTGGTGCAAAATTTGGACCTGAGTCCTCCCTTATATTGGTCAGATGTATGTATATGTATGTATATATTTAGCATTCTAAATCCTATAAAGGCATACGAGTTGCCCCCCCAACCCCCATTATGTAGTAATGTCCACCACCCTGTTTTAACGTGCTCCATCCTGGGCTCCTTCCTGGTAAATACAGTATGTCCCTCATTCTGTTATATATGTCCCCATCCTGGTAAGTATGTCCCCCATCCTGGCATATATGTCCCCCCATTCTGGTGTTTATATGTCCCCCATCCTAGAATAAATGTTCCCCAGTCTAACTCACATCATGGTGCATATATAACCCAATCCTAGTAAAAATGTGCCCCATCCTGGTATATATGTCCCTCATCCTGGTATGTATATCCCCATCCTGGTATGTATGTCCCCATCCTGGTATATATGCCACCATCCTAGGCCCTTCCTGATATATACTGTCACCCTCCTGGGGCCCTCCTGGTATATACTGTCCCCTTCATGGGGCCCTCCTGGTGTATACTGTCCCCCTGCTGGGCCCCTCCTGGTGTATACAGTCCCCATTCTGGTATATATTGCCTCCCTCTTGGGCCCCTCCTGGTATATACTGCCGCCCTATATACTGTCCCCCTCCTGGTACATATGTCATCACTTTGATAAATACAGTATGTCTCCATTCTGTCTAATGCAAAAAAACACAACATTGTACTCACCGTCTCTGGCTCCCATGTCAAGCTGCATCCTCCTGTGTAGTCAGCGCACAGTGGCCGGAAGCTTTCATCGGTGTCGGTGCTATTGCAATGAATGACGTCATTGCCATGCGCTGCCCTCAGTCACTGGGACACAGATGAAAGCTGCCGGCTTCTATTTGGCCATCAGCATGTATCGCAGTACAGGGACCCGATGGGTCTCTATGTGCCGCCCCCATGCCAGCAGCTGCTGCTGCTTGGATCCGGATCTACGGTACAGCTCGAGGGGTTCTCCGGACCCGGGGGTCGCTCGGACACTCCGAATAAAATGGGGACGTATTTATATGGGATTGGTTGTAGAATGTCTGTGACGCTGCACACAGTGTGTCGTGAGATGTAGCACCACCACTGCTGTTATGGGAGGCCTGGGGAGATGTGATGGCAGCTGGATGTTAACCCCTCCGTGGGTAGGGATAGATGCCCCGGGGCCCAGTGTCTTGATGCTGAGTATTGGGAATGCAGGGGCCGGCGCACCTGGCCAGGCCGAGGATGTTACTCACGGTCGAATAATACACACAAGTCCTGTGGTAAACCAAGGTGATGGTGGCCGGCTGACGCTGACGGGTGTATCTGGTCCCACACCCGGGCTGGTAGTCAAAGTCTCTCTCCTCTGCACTTAGTGTGTTTTGTGTTGGACTTCCCGGTGTGTAACGCAGGAGTCCGCTCCCGGGAAAAGACAGTGAGAACAATCTCAGTGGAAATGAGAGGAGTGAAAACTGTTGGTGTCTGGGTTGGAGCCCAGGCACGTTCAGCAAGGTCGGCAGACGGTGGTGGCCGTCTGCAGGAGTTGGTGTAGGTCAGCGGAACCGTAGGACCGGGGTCGGGCGGTGGCCCGCCGGTACCGAACCGGGGAGCAGATTGAAGCCAAGCACCAAGGCAGGGTACTCAGACCCCGACTAGGCTAGGAGCCGCCGAAAAGGTCAAATTATCTGATTGCGGTCTGGACCTCAGGGGTTCATTCCCACCTAAGTCCCGTCAGAAAGTAACAGCCCAACCCGTCCGGATAAGTGCCACCGCCAAGGGCCAGAGATCCAAGGGCCAGCGCCTGCGGACAAACGGGCTCTCCCGACACGTACACGCCGGGGAGCGGACTACCCGTGGGAAGCCATAGGAGTCAAATACACTTACACAGGTGCAGGAAAACGACAGCCGCCATCAACCTGTCCGGGGAGAGTGAGAACACCGCAGCCGGCTGTGGGCCCCGTCCATCCAGCCGTTTGGTTTACCAGAGATTCTGTCCTTCTGTGTCTGAGTGAGTACAACAGTGCCATCCGGCACCGTGCTGCGCCGCAACGTTGCACCCGCGCCCACTCTGCCTCCCCGCCTCGGCACCTGCACCTATACCTCCTCCCTGCTCCCCAACCGGGGCCCCGGGACCAACAGCCCCTACCCACGGAGGGGTGAACACCTTAGCTGCTCTCCGCCATCGCTCCCGGGATCTCCCGTCACCAGCAGCAGTGGTGCCCACCATCACCACAACTCATGGGTGGCGTCACGACCGACATCCCAAATACCCACCACAAACCTCCCCTTTTCACTCATGGGCGAGGAGGCGCTGCTCGAGCCCCGGGTCCGGCCCTGTGCTCGAGCCACCGAGGAGCAGAAGCACCGGACCCGAGCGCCAGCGATTCCAGACGAGCGGCGTTCCCACCCCTCCGCCCGCGACACTTCCTTCCTCATGGCCGGTGGACGCAGGTAAGGAGATGTTCGTCGTTCCTGCGGTGTTTGTCACGTTTTTGTGCTCGTTGATCGTCGCTCATTGGTGTCACACGCTGCGATGTCGGTAAAGGCGCCGGATGTGCGTCACTAACGACGTGACCCCGACGATATATCGTTAGCGATGTCGCAGCGTGTAAAGCACCCTTTAGGGGGGGGGGGTGACTAGGGTTTCAGGTCGGCTGCTTTAACCCTGTGTGGGAAGTGTGTTATGCGGGGGCCTGCATGTACTTATACCTGGTTTTCCAGGGCGTTACATCTACACTGCGATACATTTCAGCTGTATGTGCAGCCTCAGACGCCTCCTCCTGTGTAGCTGTGAGTCCATATCTTGTGTGAGAAAAAAACACTAAAAAGAACTAAAAAGTAGCATTAATATTTGTGTGTATGCGTGTATCTTACTCTACTTTTCCCTCCTCCTCTTGCGTAAGAGACACACATACATACAAATGTTAACGATACTTTTTAGTGTTTTTTTTCACACCAGATATGGACTCATATGACGCACTGGACTAGCCAGGTAGTCACAGACATGAAACCACACACACCCCCTCCCCTGGATAGTTAACACCAGTCAAACAAAACTCTTGTTGCCTAGCTCCAGGGTCTGATGTCCACACCAGGTGGGGCGGAGCCAGGCGGTTGGCCCCACCCACCGAGGAGTTCACAGGCCTGGAGGTGGGAAAAGCAGTTCAGTGCAGTTCAGATTTGAGTAGACAGTGGAAGTGTGAGGAGGACAGAAACTGTCGGTGTCTGGGTGGGGACCCAGACACAAACAGCAAGGTCGGCAGACGGTGGTGGCCGTCTGCAGGAGTCAGTGGATCTCTGCGGAACCGTAGGACCGGGGTCGGGCGGTGGCCCGCCGGTACCGAACTGGGTAGCGGAGTGAAGCTAAGCACAAAGGCAGGGCCATCGGACCCCGACTAGGCTTGGAGACGCCGACAACGGTAAAATCCGAGAGTGACCGGAACCCCAGGGGTTTCCTAACACCCAAGACCCGACAGAAGGCAACAGTCCACACCGTGAGGATGCACAGCCACCGCCATAGGCTAGAGATCCAAGGGCCAGCGCCTGCGGGCAACACGGGCTCCTTCGGTACCTATACGCCGGGGAGCGGACTACCATTGGGAAACCATCGGAGTCAACACATTCTACACAGGTGCAGGGAAAGACAGCCACCATCAACCTGTCCGGGGAGAGCAAAGAGACTGCAGCCGGCTGCGGGACCCGTCCATCCAGCTGTTTGGTTTACCAGAGACTCTGTGAATTTGTGCCTGAGTGAGTACCACAGTGCCATCCGGCACCGCGCCGCGCTGCCCCAGCAACCCTGCACCCCAGCCATCCAGCCTCCCCGTTCCACAACCGGGCCCCGGGATCACCAACCCCTACCCACGGAGGGGACAACATCCTAGCTGCTCCCTGCCATCGCTCCCGGGATCCCCGTCACCAGCAGTGGTAGTGCCCATCATCACCACGACCCGTGGGTGGCGTCACGAACTCTCTCCCAAAACAAACCACCCCCTTTTCACTCGTGGGCAAGGAGCGCTGCTCGAGTCCCCGGGTCCGGCCCACCACTCGAGCCACCGAGAGCAGCAGCAGCCGCGGACCCGAGCGTAGCGAGCGCGGCCCCTCCGCCCGCGACACTCACAGCTACACAGAAGGAGGCAAAAGCAAAGTAAGAGACACCCACAAATGTTATTACTACTTTAGTAAGTGGGGTTTTTTTGCTCACACCAGAGTTGGACTCAAAATTACACAGGAATCCTGTGTGAGGGAAGAGCAGAGTAAGGGAGGAAAAAAAAACTTACTAAAATGTAGTTGTGGCGCCCTGGACTAGCCAGGTCGTCACAGATAACACTCACACACCCCCACCCCCATTAGACAGTGACACCAGCCAAACACAAAACCCTTGTTGCCTCCCTCCTGGGTCTGATGTCCACACCAGGTGAGGCGGAGCCAAGCGGTTGGCCCCACCCACCGAGGAGTTTGACTCGCCCACCCCAGGGCTGTGGGATACCCGGTGCCGGGCCGCACTAGTCCGGGGGTCGTCAGTGGTGGCAGGGCCCGACTCCGTGGCCCTGGTGGGTGTCAATTAAATATGGCTGGTGACTTGGGGTGAATAAAGTTTGTGTTCGTGACGCCACCTGTGGTGTGCGGCTATTAAGCCGCCGCTGCTGTATGAGGCCTCCGGGGTGATGGAATGGCAGCTGGTATGGTACTGCTCCCCACAGTTGGAGCGGTGCCCCGGGGCACAGTTGGTGCTCGTGAGAGTCTATGCAGGCGACAATAACTGAGACAACACCAGAGGGTGCAATTCCAAGGTCTTTACTCACACTTCCTGGGCTTAAGCACACTGGTGCCTCTGGACTGCTGAGACCCACTGTCAGGGACCTCCGCCGATCCTGGGTAATTCCTGGAATGAAAGCCGGTACCCTTCTCTCAAGTGTCTCTGTCTGCAGCTGTCTCCTTAAACCTTGCCTTTGTAGGATGAACCTGGCTCGGCCTCCACTACAGCCTCCGGGGAAGGGGCTTGCCTGTCGGTTATCTGCCCCCTTTCCAAAGGTTCTGTTGTGGGCTGTGGCCCGGGGAGCTTGCAGCTTTCCCTGGGCCTCGGTTTTTACTGTTGGAGATGATTTTTCACTCCTACGGTTTCTAGGGACCGTCCGCTGTTGCAGCTTGATCCCTCCACCGATGTTCCTGTGGAACAGGCCACCAGCTCAAAAGCTCTCTGTGGCCCTGGAATCCCTTCTCTTCCTCTGCTTGGTGTCACCTGGACCCTCTGAGTCCCAGGTTCTTCACCAGGAAGCGTCACTTTCTTCTCTTAGCTCCAGTCTGACTAGAGCTTTCTTTCTGCTTCTCCTTCTCGTCTGCCTCCCGCAGACCTCCTCCTCCTTCCTCCCTCTCTCTCTGACTAAACTTGACCTTCCTTTCACTGCCTGCTCTCTGGTGGTCCTCCCACCTCCCCAGTTGCTAAGCTGTACCCTATAGGAGCAGGGATGGGTCTTACGGCCCCTCCCAGCATGCAGCATGGGAGGGTAGCTGCCACTGTCCCTGGTCCCAGCATGTACCTAACAATGGGTGTAGTGTAGATTTGCCTGGGGACCGGCGTTCACTCCTTTCCTTACCCAGAATAGGACATCACACCGCTGGATGGGGTGCAATGTTCCTGTGGCGACGGAAGCCTCAGGGGCGCCACAAGTTCACAGGCCTGGAGGCGGGAAAAGTGAAGGAGAACAGTTTAGGAGTTTGAAGTGAGAGGAGCAAGCACTTGAGTGTCTGGGTTTGTGGCCCAGGCACTGACAGCAAGGTTGGCAGACGGTGGTGGCCGTCTGCAGGAGTGGTGAAGCAACGCGGAACCGTAGGACCGGGGTGGGCGTTGGCCCGCCAGTACCGACCGGGGAGCCAAGTGAAGCCAGCACACACAGGCAGGGCCATCGGACCCCGACCAGGCTTGGAGCCGCCGACAATAGTCAAATCTTATTAAAAATAGTGTCTTATTACGCAAGAGAATGAGGGAAGAGGCAAGAGCTGAGTAAGAGAAAAAAAAACAAAACAACTTACTAAAATGTAGTAGTAACATTTGTGTGTGTGTGTGTGTGAGGAACAGAATAAGAGACACACACGTACACACAAAATTATATTATTGCTTTTTAGTACGTGTGTCTCTCTTAAGGGTGCTTTACAAGCTGCGACATCGCTAGCGATTGCTGGTGATGTCGCATGCGATTGCACCCGCCCCTGTCGTTGTAACGATATGTAGTGATCGCTGCCGTAGCGAACATTATCGCTACGGCAGCGTCACACGAACATACCTGTGCAGCGACGTCGCTGTGACCGCCGAACAATCCCTCCCTCAAGGTGGAGGTGAGTTCGGCGTCACAGCGACATCACCGCGACGTCACTAAGCGGCAGCCCAATAGGAGCGGAGGGGCGGAGATGAGCGGGACATAACATCCCGCCCACCTCCTTTCTTCCTCTTTGCCGGTGGACGCAGGTAAGGAGATGTTTGTCGCTCCTGCGGTGTTACACATAGCGATGTGTGCTGCCGCAGGAACGAGGAACAACATCGTACCTGCAGCAGCAACGATATTAAAGAAAGGAGCGACGTGTGAACGAGCAACGATTTTTCATGTTTTTGCGCTCGTTGATCGTCGCTCATTTGTGTTACACGCTGCGATGTCACTAACGGCGCCGGATGTGCGTCACTAACGACGTGACCCCGACGATATATCGTTAGCGATGACGCAGCGTGTAAAGCCCCCTTTACTCTTCTTTTCCTTCCTCCTCTTGTCTTCATAGACTTTGACAGGCAGCAGTAATCTGATCCCTCAGTAAGGTTGCAGTCCTTCTTGTCTTGAACAAGATAGATTTTAACTGTTTTTCAGAATGGATGATAAGTCCAAGAGGAGGAGTAAAGCGGGCTTTACACGCTGCGACATCGCTAGCAATTGCTATTATCGTACGGCCGATATGTGGTAATCGCTGCCGTAGCGAACATTATTGCTATGGCAGCGTCACACTACTTACCTGCTCTGAGACGTCGCTCTGGCCGGCGAACCGCCTCCTTTCTAAGGGGGCGGGTCGTTCGGCGTCACAGCGACATCACTAAGCGGACGTCCAATAGAAGCGGAGGGGCGGAGATGAGCGGGACGTAACATCCCGCCCACCTCCTTCCTTCCGCATTGGCGGTGGAGGCAGTAAAGTAGATGTTTGTCGCTCCTGCGGCTTCATACACAGCGATGTGTGCTGCCGCAGGAGCGAGGAACAACATCGCTAAAAAACTCCCCCGATATTTTGTTTCAGGACGAGCTCTCCACGGCAAATGATTTTGCCCTCTTTTGCGATTGTTTCAGATCGCTCTTAAGTTTTACACACTGCGATCTCGTTAATCACGCCGGATGTGCGTCACAAACAATGTGACCCCGACGATAATTCATTAACGATATCGTAGCGTGTAAAGCCCGCTCATGAGGGGGGGGAAGTGGTTCATAAATGGAGAAAGAAGCATGTTTCTCTTATAAGATATATTACAAGGTTTCTTATATTCACTTGTGCTATTAATTTATGCAAAATTTACTGAAATGACACTGACCATTTAAAACTTTCTCTATAGTTGACGCTCATTTTAAGGGTATGTTCCCACGTTGCAGATTTTCTGTACCAAAAACTGCATCTCTTGGCAGGAAAAAAAGCTGCAGAAAAAAACCCGCACTTTTTTGTTGTGATTTTGTGTTTTTAAATGCTTTTTTTATGTATTCCAATAGGAAAAACGTTGGAGAAAAAATGCGCTTTTTTTGTTGCCGTTTTGTGGTGTGTTTTTTTCTATGTGTTTTTTAATGCTTTTTTTATGCATTCAGATAGGAAAAATATTTGAAAAAAAAGCAATTTCTTGTTGCCGTTTTGTGTTTTTTTTGCTATGTGTTTTTTCTAATGCATTTTTTTATACTTTTTTATGCATTCAGATAGGAAACACGCTGAAAACAAATCTGACTTTCTGTTGCGGCGTGGCGTTTTTTCAATGTGTTTTTTAATGCTTTTTTTATACATTCAGATTGGAAAAATGATGGGAAAAAATGTGCTTTTTTGGTTGTTTTTGTGTTTTTTCGATGTTTCTTTATGCATCTTTTGATGCATTTTTTTATGCTTTTTTTATATGCATTCAATAGGAAAAATGTTGGAAAAAAATGCGCTTGTTTTGTTGCCATTTTGCGTATTTTTTCTGTGTTTTTTAATGTGTTTATTATGCTTTTTTATGCATTCAGATAGGAAAAACACTGGGAAAAAATGTGCATGTACAAATCTGACTTTCTGTTGCGGCGTGGCGTTTTTTCAATGTGTTTTTTAATGCATTTTTTTATGCTTTTTTTATGCATTCAGAAAGGAAAAACGCTGGGAAAATATGCGACTTTCTGTTGCGGCGTGGCTTTTTTTCAATCTGTTTTTTAATGCATTTTTTTACGCTTTTTTATGCATTCAGATTGGAAAAACGATGGAAAAAAATGTGCTTTTTTTTGTTGTGCTTTTGTGTTTTTTCGATGTTTATTTATGCGTCTTTTGATGCACTTTTTGATGCATTTTATATGCATTCTAATTGGAAAAATGTTGGAAAAAAATGCGCTTGTTTTGTTGCCGTTTTGCGTTTTTATTCTGTGTTTTTTTAATGCATTTTTATGGTTTTTTTATTCATTCAGATAGGAAAACGCTGGGAAAAAATGCGCTTTTTTTGTTGTGTTTTTGCGTTTTTTCAATGTGTTTTTTATGTGTTTTATACATTTTTTTCATGCATTTAGATAGGAAAAACGCTGGAAAAAAATATGCACTTTACTGTTGCGGTTTTGCGTTTTTTCAATTTGTTTTTTATGCATTTTATACTTTTTTATGCATTTAGATAGGAAAAGTGCTGGAAAAAAAATGCGCTTTTTGTTGCAGTTTTGCGTTTATCAATGTGTTTTTTAAAACATTTCTCGATGCTTTTTTTCATGTATTCAGCTAGGAAAAACAGTAGAAAAAAATGCACTTTTTTGTTGCAGATTTGCGTTTTTTCGAAGTTTTTTTTATGCATTCAGATAGGAAAAAGCTGGAAAAAAAATGTGCTTTTTCTTTGCCATTTTGCTTTTTTTATGTGTTTTTTTATGCATTCAGATAGCAAACACGCTGGAAAAAAATGCGCCTTTCTGTTGCGGCGTTGCATTTTTTCAATGTGTTTTTTAATGCGTTTTTTTATGCATTCAGATTGGAAAATGCTGGGGAAAATGCGCTTTTTTTATTGTTTTTGATTTTTCAATTTTTTTGTATGCGTTTTTGATGCACTTTTTGATGCATTCAGATAGGAAAAACGCTGGAAATTACGCAGAAACTATTGACAAGTCAATTGTTTGACGCAGATTTTTTTCTGCACCAAATTCTGCAAGGAAAAAATCTGCAATGTCTGCACAGCATTTCAGGATTCTCCTAGATTTTGCTGGGATGCGTTTTCTCTTGCAGACTTATTAAAATCTACATAAAAAAACCGTGAAAAAAAAACGGAGCATGTGCACACAGCCTAAGAGGACACTTAAAGGAGCCAACTTAGCTACTCATATGAAGGAAATCAAACCTTCTCCGGACAGATCCTCTCTTTGTACAGACCTTTTATTTCTTCCAATGGGTAATATGTATGCATATGTGTATGTGCTCTTCCGCCGGCGTCCCACCGGCTCACAGCACGGGAACCAGATCAATAATCTTTTATCCCACTGAGTACAATGGTAATACCCTGAAAACAAACCATCCGAGGAGAGAGCTGATAAATACCAGGCGAAAGCTTTACAATATGGATTACAAAATCAATCAGTAATTGCAGCTCCGAAAATAAAAACAAAAAAGGAATAAAGATTAAAAAAAAGAAGAAAGTTTTAAGCAGAGGATGGATATTGTAATGACATAACTCATAACTAAGCTGGGATGGGGAAGGAAGCAATTTCCGTCTCTGTCTGTTACTGAGGATATTCAGCCAATGTAATCTCCTCTATAAATAATTATATTGTGTCATCCCGAATTCTGCCGATGGAAGACGTTACCTGAGCTAAACCGGGCACCATTTATAATAAAAAAATACAGGAGGCTGAAATAAAAAGAAGGAATGAAATAAGCACGATCCCATCTGTACAAGTAACAGCCCAAATCATCATCAAATGCTGATCACCAGCAGCGGAAGATTATTATACATAACCATCATTGCTAAGAGTTTGGCCCAGATGCCGATACCCAGCTGCCGGTTTAGCTGAAATGAATCACAGCACAGAGACCTGTCAGGTCCCTGTGTCGCGGGCGGCGGGGCGCTGCGCTCGCTAACTCTCGAGTCCGGCGCTGCTGCAGCTGCTGCTCGGTGGCTAGAGCGGTGGGCCGGATCCGGGGACTCGAGCGGCGCTCCTCGCCGGTGAGTGAAAAGGGGGTTGGTTTGTTTTGGGGATTTAGTCCGTGACGCCACCCACAGGTTGTGGTGAAGATGGGCACCATCGCTGCTGGTGACGGGGATCCCGGGAGCGATGGTAGGGAGCAGCTGGGATGTTGTTTTCCCCCTCCGTGGGTAGTGGTTGGTGGTCCCGGGGCCCGGTGGTGTGACGGGGAGGCAGGGTAGGTGAGGGGCAGGGTTGCAGGGACAGCGCGGCGCGGTGCCGGATGGCACGGGTGTACTCACTCAGTAAGAGATGCACAAAGTCCTCGGTAAACCAAACGGCTGGATGGACGGGTCCCGCAGCCGACTGCAGTGTCTCTCCCCGAACAGGTGATGGCGGCTGTCTTTCCCTGCACCTTTGTGTACTGTCTTGACTACGATGGGTCCCCAACAGTAGTCCGCTCCCCGGTGTATGGATGCCGGAGGAGCCCGTTTGCCCGCAGGCGCTGGCCCTTGGGTCTCTAGCCTTTGGCGGTAGCTGTATACCCTCACGGTGCGGACGGTTGCCTTCTAACGGGTCTTTGGTTGTTAGGAAACCCTTGGGGTTACTGTCACACTCGGATTTGACTGTTGACGGCGACTCCAAGCCTAGCCGGGGTCCGATGGCCCTGCCTGTGTGTGCTGGCTTTACTTCGGTCCCCGGTCGGTACCGGCGGGCCACCGCCCGACCCCGGTCCTACGGTTCCGCGTCGATTCATCATTCCTGCAGACGGCCACCACCATCTGCCAACCTTGTTGTCAGTGCCTGGGCCACAAACCCAGACACTCTCCACTTTACTCCTCTCACTTCAACCTCCTCAACTAAACCGTTCCTTTTCCTGCCTCCAGGCCTGTGAACTCCTCGGTGGGTGGGGCCAACCGCTTGGCTCCGCCCCACCTGGTGTGGACATCAGACCCTGGAGGGAGGCAACAAGGGTTTTGTGTTTGGCTAATGTTACTGTCTAGTGGGAATGGGGTGTGTGTGTGTTACCTGTGACGACCTGGCTAGTCCAGGGCGCCACACCTGCACTGCAATGTGCCTGCCGATTAAGGATATGAATATTCACTGCTCGCCACACCCATAATCCAGCCCACCTCTTTACACTGAAGACAGTGCTGAGAGGTGAGCGGGATTATGAGCGTAGGGAGTGAATATTCATGTTCTTTAATATCAGCACACGTGACTGACCAGCACCCGGCTGTCTGCAGGGGGTGTGAAGCAGTGAATATGCCTGTAGCTGACAGCAGTGTAAGTGGGCGCGCATGACAGTGATGTTCATAGAAAATAAAGGAGCGGGCAGCACTCTGCAGGTATCTTCAGACAGCTTTATTTTTCGATGCTGACATACATACAGTATGGACCCGTGAAAGCGCCCCTAGAGGTGCGAAACGGTACCGTCGTCCTCGTGCTCCCCTCCCTCCACTCCCTCATGTCTGTTACACCTGTCAGCATCGAAAAATAAAGCTGTCTGAAGCTACCTGCAGAGTGCTGCCCGCTCCTTTATTTTCTATGAATTGATGGCTTCGTCTGGGCAATAGCACCACGGTTGAGACAGCAGCTTCCATCATACCAGGAATTTTTTCAGGATTGTGCCTGATGTCACAAAGCAACAACCACACTGCTTAGTGGTGAAACGAGATCATCTCACTACCTCTTGAAAGGGTAAGCAGTGCTGTGCACTTTTCCTTCTATGTTATTTCAAATTCATGACAGTGATGTTATACTGTGTGCCAATTACTGTACTTATGAAAAACAAGGAGGACAAAAAAGAGTGTAATGCAAAATAACAATATTTATTGTACAAAAAAGGTGATGAAATGATCATACCTGTATAGGATCGTGAAACGTGCCGCCCTGGGCAAGCCAGGGGTCACAGGTCATGACACCACCACACCCTACACCCCGGATAGGTACACCAAAGCTACACAAAAATTCTTGTTGCCTTCCTCCAGGGGCTGATGTCCACACCAGGGGGTGGGCCAGGCGGTTGGCTCCGCCCACCTAGGAGTTCACAGCCCTGGAGGCGGGAAAACCAGGCAGATCAGTTTGGAGAGAGGAGAGATAAGCTAGGGAAGTGAAGGAGTAAACAGTGAAGTGGTAGAGGAGCAAGAGAGGAAGGAGAAGGAGGGCAGTGAGAGTAGTGACAAAGAAAGTGACAGTTGAGAAAGCCTGAAGTTGGTCCGGGTGTGTGCCCTGAGGTGTGGTGTGACTGAGAACAGCAAGGTCAGCAGACGGCGGTGACTGTCTGCAGGAGAGGCTGCTTGGAGGTTGCCGAAAGGACCGTGGACGGGTGGTGGCCCGGCGGTACCGGAGCGGTATACGAAGAGAAGCCAGCACCATTGGCAGGGGCCTTTCGGATCCCGGCAAGGCTAGGAGTCGCCGTGAATTTGCCAAATCCGTCAGTGAAGGGGACCTCCGGGTCTCCCAACAACCAAGTCCCGATTGAAGGCAACAGTCCGACCGTTAGAGAGAGACACCGCCACCGCCAAGGCACCAGTTTCTCAGGGCCAGCGCCTGCGGGCAAAGAGGGGCTCCTCCGGCACATATCCAAGTCGGGGAGCGGGTTACCGGTGGGAACCCATCGCTACCAACATAGACTTAGGTGCAGGAAAAGGGACCGTCACCGTCAACTACCGGGGAAAAGCAACAGCAGCCGTCCGTGGGAACCGTCTTTCCAGCTGTGTGTTTTACCGAGAACTGTGTCACCGTCTCAGGCTGAGTGAGTACCACAGTGCCGTGAGGCACAGCGCTGCCCCCGCGTCCCTGCACCCCACCAAGCCCTGCACCGGCCCCGCCATCCCTCATCCTCCAACTCATCACTGGGCCCCGGGACAACCACCCCCTACCCACGGAGGGGAGAACTAACAACTTTGCTGCTCCCTGTCACCGCTCCCGGGATCCCCATACAGAGCAGCGGTGGTGTTCCTACAATCACCACAACCGTGTGTGGCGTCACGGACAATAAACTATCCCAAAAAAAACCAAACCCCTTTCACTCACGGGCGAGGAGCGCTGCTCGAGTCCCCGGGATCCGGCCCATCGCTCGAGCCACCGAGCAGCAGCAGGCCGCAGCAGCAGCGGCAGCCGGACCCGAGCAGTGGGAGAGCACAGCGTCCCCTCCTCCGCCCGCGACAACTTGGCGTCACGAACAGGATCTTACCGCTCTGCCGTTGGGTAGAGGTGCGCCTTGTGACCGCCGGAGGTGTCCAGCTGGAAAATTCCAGAAGCCGCCATCTTTGGCGCGAAGAGTTCCCGCTCGAGCGTCTTCTCGAGTAGCAGAGGCGCGAAGGCCAAAACCCCGTCCCGATAAAGGAGGGGCCGGAAAGAGGCTAAGGGGGACGAAATGGCGACTGAGTACATGTAGCCGCAGCTATAAAAGCAGGGACGCCAGGACTCTGCAGCCATCCTGTTCCTGGAAGAAGCCGCCAGCAGCATGTGGATGCCGTCCCGAAGCACCGTAGCCCCCGCGCCGGGAACCGCGGCGTGGGTGGAGATCCGGACCGCGCAGCTCTACCAGAGGCTGCAGGTTAAAATGCAGCTCCTCATGGAAGAGTGGGAGACCGACATGGCGGATGTCATAGCGACCGTGCGGAGACGCGAGGAGGAAGCTGAGGAAGGGAGGGTGAGTGACCCACGCCCCGATGCCCTTGAAGGGCCGGTCATCGCGGCTGCGGGACCCGGTCTAAACCCTCTCGCCCTGTTACCCCACTCGCCACCCGTCTAGGAAGCCGTGACCCCGCCACTAGGCCCGCTGCCACCGCTACCGGTAGCGATACCCAGCATACCCGCCCCGGCGGGCCGACCTGTAGCCGGAGCCCGTAGCAAACCGGAGGTGCTGCCGTGGAAAGCCCCAAAGTCTGAACTGGAGGCATCCCCCGAGAAGTCCCCCGAGCCGGAGCCGACAGCCCGCTCCGTACCGAACGCCCAGGAGAGGAAAGCCCCTGTGCCCATCCCCCACACCTCGGCTGAGGTTGCGCCGGGTTGCCGCTGCAAGGCGGCGTCCAAGGCCAAGACACCGCGGGACCTGCCGCCCAGATCCCTAACAGTGGGCAGCGTCCAAAATGTCCTGCGGGGCCCGACCCGTGCGCCGGAGCTCGCAGCAGCGCCGTACTGGGACAGGGAGCCGGTACCGTTGGGCCTGGAAATCAGTGAGAGAGAAAGAAAAAAAGCGGAGATGGTGGCCCGTACGATCCGGGAGAAGGAGAGCCTGAGACAAGCTACCTTCCGGGTCCGGGGCCCGCTGTATGAGGGGCAGGTGAGGCGGTTTGATGTCCGCCGGGGCTATGGATTTATTTATGAACCGGGCCTGGAGGCCGAAGTGTTTATAGCCCGGCGGGATGTGAATGCTCACCTGCCAGAGGAGCATCCCGGTCGTAACCTGATGCCGGGCGACATAGTTCAGTACACCCGGCACTGTGGGGAGAGGGGGTGGTTCGCGCTGGATGCTAAGTTAAGGGGCAGCCAGGAGGCCCGTGTGAGCGCCGCGCCCCCTCCCTCAGGTGATGCTGAGGACTCCGAGTGATGGCAGCGGGACACTGTTGCACCGTCCCCGTTGGGACCGAAGTCTGTGTGCGTTTGAAAAAGTTTGAAAAGTTTTGACATAAAATGTGTGATCAACCGAAGTTCACCTTATTCACCGTGATTGGAACCGGCCGTTGCCGGCATTGTTGTCCCCGTAGGGACCCTTCAAAAGGTTGCATAGGGAACTCTCTATGGACAAGCCCGTGAACTTGCAGGGCAACCACAAACGTTAAGTGGCTTGTAAATAAAAATGTTTTTGTTGCAGCACCGTTACCGCCTCCGGAGAGGCAGGTTGGAGGGAGGGCCCGCAGTAGAGCAGGCTGGGGCCCAGCCACCACAGGAACAGGTGGCTACCCTCTGGAGGGGAAGGACAGATCCCGCTCGGGGAATTTGGTTCAGGACTGGGGTCAAGGGGTGCTGCCTGTTTCTTAGAGGCAGCATCAGGGCCAGGTTACTTGAGTGGGAGAGAGCGGCAGCAGCAACCGTTTTAATGTTTCGTAACGTTTAAGAAAAGTGCCACCCGCTGTGGGATGATGTTATTCTATTTGTATATGTTACCGTTTCTTATCTTTTTTCAGAAAAATAAAACCGGTGTTGGACGGGCAGCCCGTGGACGGTCTGCATTTTGCTAAGGGGGAATGTGACGCCCTGGGCAAGCCAGGGGTCACAGGTCATGACACCACCACACCCTACACCCCGGATAGGTACACCAAAGCTACACAAAAATCCTTGTTGCCTTCCTCCAGGGGCTGATGTCCACACCAGGGGGTGGACCAGGCGTTTGGCTCCGCCCACCTAGGAGTTCACAGCTCTGGAGGCGGGAAAACCAGGCAGATCAGTTTGGAGAGAGGAGAGATAAGCTAGGGAAGTGAAGGAGTAAACAGTGAAGTGGTAGAGGAGCAAGAGAGGAAGGAGAAGGAGGGTAGTGAGAGTAGTGACAGAGAAAGTGACAGTTGAGAAAGCCTGAAGTTGGTCCAGGTGTGTGCCCCGGACTGAGAACAGCAAGGTCAGCAGACGGCGGTGACTGTCTGCAGGAGAGGCTGCTTGGAGGTTGCCGAAAGGACCGTGGACGGGTGGTGGCCCGGCGGTACCGGAGCAGTATACAAAGAGAAGCCAGCACCATTGGCAGGGGCCTTTCGGATCCCGGCAAGGCTAGGAGTCGCCGTGAATTTGCCAAATCCGTCAGTGAAGGGGACCTCCGGGTCTCCCAACAACCAAGTCCCGATTGAAGGCAACAGTCCGACCGTTAGAGAGAGACACCGCCACCGCCAAGGCACCAGTTTCTCAGGGCCAGCGCCTGCGGGCAAAGAGGGGCTCCTCCGGCATATATCTAAGCCGGGGAGTGGGTTACCGGTGGGAACCCATCGCTACCAACATAGACTTAGGTGCAGGAAAAGGGACCGTCACCGTCAACTACCGGGGAAAAGCAACAGCAGCCGTCCGTGGGAACCGTCTTTCCAGCCGTGTGTTTTACCGAGAACTGTGTCACCGTCTCAGGCTGAGTGAGTACCACAGTGCCGTGAGGCACAGCGCTGCCCCCGCGTCCCTGCACCCCACCAAGCCCTGCACCGGCCCCGCCATCCCTCATCCTCCAACTCATCACTGGGCCCCGGAACAACCACCCCCTACCCACGGAGGGGAGAACTAACAACTTTGCTGCTCCCTGTCACCGCTCCCGGGATCCCCATACAGAGCAGCGGTGGTGTTCCTACAATCACCACAACCGTGGGTGGCGTCACAGACAATAAACTATCCCAAAAAAACCAAACCCCTTTCACTCACAGGCGAGGAGCGCTGCTCGAGTCCCCGGGATCCGGCCCATCGCTCGAGCCACCGAGCAGCAGCAGGCCGCAGCAGCAGCGGCAGCCGGACCCGAGCAGTGGGAGAGCGTAGCGTCCCCTCCTCCGCCCGCGACAGAAACGTATGCGTCGGGGTCTTCTCCAGGGGGACCTCTCTGCTGCTGCTCACAGGCTGTGTTTGGACCATGGGTATGCTCTTTCTGTACTAGGCGTTGCTGGCCATTGTCCTTTACTCCTCTATGCCTGACCTGCCGGTCAGTGTGTCTGCAATCTGTCCTTATATGATGCAATCTCTATGCATATAAATTCTAATTTTACCATCTGTGCTATGTGCATTACGGGATGTGTTTGACACATACTTAGTGTGGGGCGTTTACTCTGTATATATGTTATGACTTTGGTCCATCTCTCTGTATTGGTAGTTACAACACATCTGCTCCACTGTGATTTTTCCCTAGCACTTCATGCTTATATTGTCATCTCACAGTTGCTATTTGACACTGCATGTGTATGTTATACGGTTCTCATACACAACTTGTTATACACATGCCTCTGATTTGCCGCTAACCCTCTTTTGTGCCAGTCCCTTTTTTGTGTTATTTTGCATTACACTCTTTTTTGTCCTCCTTGTTTTTCATATGTCTAGAGTGTGCCATGTAGGAAGGGTTATTATGCTATCCTTTTCCTACCTTTATATTGTGGCTTCATGCCTTCTAATCAATTACTGTACTTACTGAGGTCAGTTGCCGGCATGACAGCATTGGAGGAGGACACCAGGGGAGCGAAGGGAAGGTGGAGGAAAGGGGAGTATAATCGTCTTTGTTTTACTCTGTGCAGAGTGATGGGGGATCATATGTACCAGGATGGGGCCATATACCATAATGGGGATAAGATGGGGACATATACCATGATGGAGACATATATACCAAGATGGGAAAAATAAAGAGAAAGTAACAGCTCACCAGACAGCAGGCATGTGGGTGCGGTGCTCAGATACCTGGACTGGCACTCAGGTGTTCACATGAATAACATTTTTTTTTTGATGATTAAGAACAGTCTATCTGCTTGAAACGCATAGACCTGCGTGTCTACACATGCTTTTATGAAACTATTTCATGTTTTTTTTAATTTTTTTCATTAAAATTTAAATTTTATTATATTGACAGATGCTGGGTTTTTTCCCAAAAATGTTTTTCTTCATACTAGGATGGGGCCATATATACCACGATATAGCCATGATTGTGTCCTATACCAGGATGGGGCGATGATTTAACATATACCAGGATGGGGTCATGATGGTACATACACTGTGTGCAGAATTATTAGGCAAGTTGTATTTTAGAGGATTTTTTTTATTATTGATCAACAACTATGTTCTCAATCAACCCAAAAGACTCCTAAATATCAAAGCTTAATATTTCTGGAAGTTGGAGTGGGGTTTTTTTAGATTTGGCTATCTTAGGAGGATATCTGTTTGTGCAGGTAACTATTACTGTGCAGAATTATTAGGCAACTTAATAAAAACCAAATATATTCCCATCTCACAAAAATTAGTGACCAATATAGCCACCTTTCTTTCTGATGACACTCAGCAGCCGACCATCCATAGATTCTGTCATTGCTTGATCTGTTTACGATCCACATTGCGTGCAGCAGCCACCACAGCCTCCAGACACTGCTCTGAGAGGTGGACTGTTTTCCCTCCCTGTAGATCTTACATCTTATGAGGGACCACAGGTTCTCTATGGGGTTCAGATCAGGTGAAAAAGGGGACCATGTCATTATTTTTTCATCTTTTAGACCTTTAATGGCCAGCCACGCTGTGGAGTAGTTGGATGCATGTGATGGAGCATTGTCCTGCATGAAAATCATGTTTTTCTTGAACGATACCGACTTCTTCCTGTACCACTGCTTGAAGAAGTTGTCTTCCAGAAACTGGCAGTAGGTCTGGGAGTTGAGCTTCACTCTATCCTCAACCTGAAAAGGTCCCACAAGTTCCTCTTTGATGATCCCAGCCCATACCAGTACCCTACCTCCACCTTGCTGGCGTCTGAGTCGGAGTGGAGCTCTCTGCCCTTTACTGATCCAGCCTCTGGCCCATCCATCTGCCCATCAAGAGCCACTCTCATTTCATCATCCATAAAACCTTTGAAAAATCAGTCTTAAGATATTTCTTGGCCCGGTCTTGAGGTTTTATCTTATGTTTCTTGTTCAGAGGTGGTGGTTTTTCAGCCTTCCTTACCTTGGCCATGTCCGTGAGTATGGCACACCTTGTGCTTTTTGATACTCCGGTAACGTTGCAGCTCTGAAATATGGACAAACTGGTGGCAAATGGCATCTTGGCAGCTTCACGCTTGATTTTCCTCAATTCATGGGCAGTTATTTTGCGCCTTTTTTGCCCAACACGCTTCTTGTGACCCTGTTGGCTATTTGCCATGAAACGCTTGATTGTTCGGTGATCGCGCTTCAAAAGTTTGGCAATTTCAAGGCTGCTGCATCCCTCTGCAAGACATCTCACAATTGTGGACTTTTCAGAGCCCGTCAAATCTCTCTTCTGACCCATTTTGCCAAAGGAAAGGAAGTTGCCTAATAATTAAGCACACCTTATATAGGGTGTTGATGTCATTACACCGCACCCCTCCTCATTACAGAGAGGCACATCACCTGAGTTACTTAATTGGTAGTTGGCTCTCAGCCTATACAGCTTGGAGTAGGACAACATGTATAAAAAGTATCATGTGATCAAAATACTCATTTGCCTAATAATTCTGCACACAGTGTATATATTTCTGGATGGGGCCATGATAGGGACATATAAACCAGGATGAGGCCGTGATGGGGACAGCAGAGGAAGATTATTATAAATAACCATAATTTTCATGAGTATTGCCCAGAAGCCGATATTTAGCTGCTGGGGAGAAGAGCAGAAGTCCGGAGAAATGAGGTCAGCACTGGAAATATTCAGTCTTTACATAAACTTAATATATTTGTCAATAAAAGTTTAAATACTTGTGAAAAGTTGAAAAGCATTATATTATTTTATTCACAGCAGAACATTGATCAAAAGATCAAAAGCAGAGGCGTAACGATTGCGGTCGCAGGGATAGCGGTTTGGGTTTTCAGGGGGCCCGCGGATCCCAGCTACTGTTTCAGCTGGATGTGCATCTGAGGGCGTGTATCCAGCTGAAATACATCCCAGCTCAGAGACCTGTCAGGTTCCTGCACTGCGATGTGCCCGTCGATTAAGGATATGAATATTCGTTGTTCCCCACGCCCATGATCCAGCCCACCTCTTTACACTGAAGATGGTGCTGAGAGGTGTGTGGGATTATGGAAGTGAGAAGTGAATATTCATGTTCTTTAATAGCAGCACACATGACTGATTGCCAAGCAGCCGGCTTCCTGCAGCGACTGGGTGGTCACGTATGCCGCTATTAAAGACTACGGATATTTACTGTTCCCCATGGGTGTAAAGCAGTGAATATGCCTGAAGCTGACAGCGGTGTAAGTGGGTGCCTATGACATGCTCTGCATCGCTTACTTGCTGAGGTCAGTTGCCGGCATGACAGTGTTGGGGAGGTTAGGTGGCATCATGGCAGAGTCTGCTATTTGGTTGCAGAGCAGCACAATTTTCTTCCTCTGTACCTCAACCACCAGTTTAGTGCAATACAGTAATAAGCATACTTTTTCGTCAAGCGTCACAAGCGCTGACATGGTCATAGGTTCTTTCAATCAAACTTCTTTACTTGTCAACTTCAAAAACAGTGTTTTATATCGCATGAGGAGCGCACAATCTTGTTCCCCGATGGATAATTCATACATTTTCCCGGCTGGCCGCTTTCCTGGTACTCGGGCTAATGTTGAGGTCCTCTTCTTCCTCTTCAGCTTCACTATCCACAGCAGAAACAACAGTCTTTTCGGTCAGTCAGGACCTACCCTTCTTTTAAGAGCCCACTGACTTTCCGCTGCCCGAGGGGGTTCGTTAGGTATCCGTCAGGGAATCGGTAATAACTGGGTCGCACTGAGTGTCTGGCACCCGGATTCGACCCAGAAGGTCACGCCAAATTTTAAAGTTATAGGGGTTTTCCTCCACCATGTCTCTCACAGATGCAGTCTGCTTCTCTCCCTCAGGGACTCCTCTCACAGATGCAGTCTGCTCCTCTCCCTCAGGGACTCTCCTCTCACAGATGCAGTCTGCTCCTCTCCCTGAGGGACTCTCCTCTCACAGATGCAGTCTGCTCCTCTCCCTCAGGGACTCTCCTCTCACAGATGCAGTCTGCTCCTCTCCCTCAGGGACTCTCCTCTCACAGATGCAGTCTGCTCCTCTCCCTCAGGGACTCTCCTCTCACAGATGCAGTCTGCTCCTCTCCCTTAGGGACTCTCCTCTCACAGATGCAGTCTGCTCCTCTCCCTCGGGGACTCTCCTCTCACAGATGAAGTCTGCTCCTCTCCCTAGGGGACTCTCCTCTCACAGATGCAGTCTGCTCCTCTCCCTCAGGGACGCTCCTCTCACAGATGCAGTCTGCTCCTCTCCCTCAGGGACTCTCCTCTCACAGATGCAGTCTGCTCCTCTCCCTGAGGGACTCTCCTCTCACAGATGCAGTCTGCTCCTCTCCCTGAGGGACTCTCCTCTCACAGATGCAGTCTGCTCCTCTCCCTCAGGGACTCTCCTCACACTCACTGACTTCTTAACTGTTATTTTTCAAACTAAGCCCCTCCCCTTCACTAACTCCCTCCAGCCCAGAAGCACCAAGGAAGCAGCTTACACAATGTGGCCACCTAATGGCCATTTAAACACATTACACCATAACATAAACTTTAAACATTGCATATCATACACAGTGAATTTGCATGTCTGGGGTGGCTGAGGAGGACACCGAAGGAGAGGAGGGAAGGTGAGTATAATCGGTAAATTTTTTTACGGTGTGCGGCATGATGGGGGATCATATGTACCACGATTGGGCCATAAACCAGTATGGGACTATAACGGGGACATATATGGTGTCAGGATGTGGACAAATATACCAGGATGGGGCCATGAAGGAGATAAACAGTACAGACCAAAAGTTTGGACACACCTTCTCATTCAAAGAGTTTTCTTTATTTTCATGACTCTGAAATTTGTAGATTCACATTGAAGACATCAAAACTATGAATTATCACATGTGGAATGAAATACTTAACAAAAAAGTGTGAAACAACTGAAAATATGTCTTATATTCTAGGTTCTTCAAAGTAGCCGCCTTTTGCTTTGATTACTGCGTTGCACACTCTTGGCATTCTCTTGATGAGCTTCAAGAGGTAGTCACCGGAAAAGGTTTTCACTTCACAGGTGTGCCCTCTCAAGTATAATAAGTGGGATTTCTTGCCTTATAAATGGGGCTGGGACCATCAGTTGTGTTGTGCAGAAGTCTGGTGGATCCACAGCTGATAATCCTACTGAATAGACTGTTAGAATTTGTATTATGGCAAGAAAAAGGCAGCTAAGTAAAGGAAAACGAGTGGCCATCATTACTTTAAGAAATGAAGGTCAGTTAGCCCAAAAAATTAGGAAAACCTTGAAAGTGTCCCCCAAGTGCAGTGGCAAAAACCATCAAACGCTACAAAGAAACTGGCTCACATAAGGACCGCCCCAGGAAAGGAAGACCAAAAGTCACCTCTGCTGCGGAGGATAAGTTTATCCGAGTCATCAGCCTCAGAAATCACAGGTTAACAGCAGCTCAGATTAGAGACCAAGTCAATGCCACACAAAGTTCTAGCAGCAGACACATCTCTAGAACAACTGTTAAGAGGAGACTTTGTGCAGCAGCCTTCATGGTAAAATAGCTGCTAGGAAACCACTGCTAAGGACAGGCAACAAGCACAAGAGACTTGTTTGGGCTAAAGAACACAAGGAATGGACATTAGACCAGTGGAAATCTGTGCTTTGGTCTGATGAGTCCAAATTTGAGATCTTTTGATCCAACCATCGTGTCTTTGTAGAAAAGGTGAACGGATGGACTCTACATCGCTGGTTCCCACCGTGAAGCATGGAGGAAGAGGTGTATGGTGTGGGGGTGATTTGCTGGTGACACTGTTGAGGATTTATTCAAAATTGAAGGCATACTGAACCAGCATGGCTACCACAGCATCTTGCAGTGGCATGCTATTCCCTCCGGTTTGCGTTTAGTTGGACCATCATTTATTTTTCAACAGGACAATGACCCCAAACACACCTCCAGGCTGTGTAAGGGCTATTTGACTAAGAAGGAGAGTGATGGGGTGCTACACCAGATGACCTGGCCTCCACACTCACCAGACCTGAACCCAATCGAGATGGTTTGGGGTGAGCTGGACCGCAGAGTGAAGGCAAAAGGGCCAACAAGTGCTAAGCATCTCTGGGAACTCCTTCAAGACTGCTGGAAGACCAATTCAGGTGACTACCTCTTGAAGCTCATCAACAGAATGCCAAGAGTGTGCAAAGCAGTAATCAAAGCAAAAGGTGGCTACTCTGAAGAACCTAGAATATAAGACATATTTTCAGTTGTTCCACACTTTAAGTATTTCATTCCACATGTGTTAACTCATAGTTTTGATGCCTTCAATGTGAATCTACAATTTTCAGAGTCCTGAAAATAAAGAACACTCTTTGAATGAGAAGCTGTGTCCAAACTTTTGGTCTGTACTGTACATACCAAGATGAAGCCATATATACCGTGCTATAGCCATGCTGGGGGTCATAAATCAGGATAGGGCCATTATGGGGACATGTATCCCAGGATGAGGCCATATGTACCAGGATATATAGCCAAGATGGGGTCATACACCAGGATGGGGCCATATTTACCAGGATAAGGGACATATTTAGGAGGCAGTATTATAGTAGTTATATTGTAGTATATAGGGGCAGTATTATAGTAGTTAAATTCTTGTACATAGGAGCAGTATTATAGTAGTTATATTCTTGTATATAGGGGCAGTATTATAATAGTTATATTGTTGTACATAGGGGCGGTATTATAGTAGTTATATTCTTGTACATATGAGCCGTATTATAGTAGTTATATTCTTGTACATAGGGGTAGTATTATAGTAGTTATATTCTTGTACATAGGGGCAGTATTATAGTAGTTATATTCTTGTACATAGGAGCAGTATTATAGTAGTTATATTCTTGTACATAGGGGCAGTATTATAGTAGTTATATTCTTGTACATAGGGGCAGTATTATAGTAGTTATATTCTTGTACATAGGAGCAGTATTATAGTAGTTATATTCTTGTACATAGGAGCAGTATTATAGTAGTTATATTCTTGTACATAGGGGCAGTATTATAGTAGTTATATTCTTGTACATAGGGAAAGTATTATAGTAGTTATATTCTTGTACATAGGAGCAGTATTATAGTAGTTATATTCTTGTATATAGGAGCAGTATTATAGTAGTTATATTCTTGTACATAGGGGCAGTATTATACTAGTTATATTCTTGTACATAGGAGCAGTATTATAGTAGTTATATTCTTGTATATAGGAGCAGTATTATAGTAGTTATATTCTTGTACATAGGGGCAGCATTATAGCAGTTATATTCTTGTACATAGGGGGCAGTATTATAGTAGTTATAGTCTTGTACATAAGGGCAGTATTATAGTAGTTATATTCTTGTACATAGGTGCAGTATTAGTAGTTATATTCTTGTACATATAAGCAGTATTATAGTAGTTATATTCTTGCATATAGGAGCAGTATTATAGTAGTTATATTCTTGTACATAGGGGCAGCATTATAGCAGTTATATTCTTGTACATAGGGGGCAGTATTATAGTAGTTATAGTCTTGTACATAGGGGCAGTATTATAGTAGTTATATTCTTGTACATAGGAGCAGTAATATAGTAGTTATATCCTTGTACATAGGAGCAGTATTTTAGTAGTTATATTCTTGTACATAGGAGCAGTAATATAGTAGTTATATTCTTGTATATAGGGGCAGTATTATAGTAGTTATATTCTTGTACATAGGAGGCAGTATTATAGTAGTTATATTCTTGTACATAGGGGCAGTATTATAGTAGTTATATTCTTGTACATAGAGGCAGTATTATAGTAGTTCTATTCTTGTACATAGGGGGCAGTATTATAGTAGTTATATTCTTGTACATAGGGTGACCATGTAGAAGGCGCTTGTACGCCGAAACGCGTAGTCCAAGCAGGCTACCACTCCTAATCTCTTTCCTTCACCGCCCAGAAGTGTGGCTCCAAGTTTATGGAAGTTTTTCAAATAAAGATTTGCAAGTGCAAAAAATTTTTTAATATATATCTGCATCCTCAAATTTGTCCGCTGGAGTTATAAAGTTTTTTCATTTGGATTTCCCGTGGCTGGCTCCTGCTCTGGTTTTCCGTGCGGACTATCTTCTGGATTGATACTGGAATCCACACACAGGAGTGTACGGGTAAACTGGCTTTGAAAACTATTTAGTTTTTTGTATTCTTGTACATAGGAGCAGTATTATAGTAGCTCTATTCTTGTACATAGGAGCAGTATTATAGTAGTTATATTCTTGTATATGGGGGCAGTATTATAGCAGTTATATTCTTGTACATAGGGGGCAGTATTATAGTAGTTATATTCTTGTACATAGGGGCAGCATTATAGCAGTTATATTCTTGTACATAGGGGGCAGTATTATAGTAGTTATATTCTTGTACATAAGGGGCAGTATTATAGTAGTTATATTCTTGTACATAGGAGCAGTATTATAGTAGTTATATCCTTGTACATAGGAGCAGTATTATAGTAGTTATATTCTTGTACATAGGGGCAGTATTATAGTAGTTCTATTCTTGTACATAGGGGGCAGTATTATAGTAGTTATATTCTTGTACATAGGAGTAGTATTATGTAGTTATGTTCTTGTACAAAGGAGCAGTATTATAGTAGTTATATTCTTGTACATAGGGACGGTATTATAGTAGTTATATTCTTGTACATAGGGGGCAGTATTATAGTAGTTATATTCTTGTACATAGGGGTAGTATTATAGTAGTTATATTCTTGTACATAGGGGCAGTAATATAGTAGTTATATTCTTGTACATAGGAGCAGTATTATATTAGTTATATCCTTGTACGTAGGAGCAGTATTATAGTAGTTATATTCTTGTACATAGGAGCAGTATTATAGTAGCTCTATTCTTGTACATAGGAGCAGTATTATAGTAGTTATATTCTTGTATATAGGGGCAGTATTATAGCAGTTATATTCTTGTACATAGGTGGCAGTATTATAGTAGTTATATTCTTGTACATAGGGGCAGCATTATAGCAGTTATATTCTTGTACATAGGGGGAAGTATTATAGTAGTTATATTCTTGTACATAAGGGGCAGTATTATAGTAGTTATATTCTTGTACATAGGAGCAGTATTATAGTAGTTATATCCTTGTACATAGGAGCAGTATTATAGTAGTTATATTCTTGTACATAGGAGCAGTATTATAGTAGTTATATTCTTGTACATAGGGGCAGTATTATAGTAGTTCTATTCTTGTACATAGGGGGCAGTATTATAGTAGTTATATTCTTGTACATAGGAGTAGTATTATGTAGTTATGTTCTTGTACAAAGGAGCAGTATTATAGTAGTTATATTCTTGTACATAGGGACGGTATTATAGTAGTTATATTCTTGTACATAGGGGGCAGTATTATAGTAGTTATATTCTTGTACATAGGGGTAGTATTATAGTAGTTATATTCTTGTACATAGGAGCAGTATTATATTAGTTATATCCTTGTACATAGGAGCAGTATTATAGTAGTTATATTCTAGTATATAGGGGCAGTATTATAGTATCCAAAAAGATAGGGGAGAGTCCAGCTCACCAAGGACTGACCTGCTGGTTCTAATCAAGATCCTGCGCACAGAATGAGGCTCGGCAACCATCCAATTAGAATTAGAAAAAGAGATTTCCAGCGCCAGGAATGAATTAAAAGAAGGGAATTTTGTTACTTACCGTAAATTCCTTTTCTTCTAGCTCCTATTGGGAGACCCAGACGATTGGGTGTATAGCACTGCCTCCGGAGGCCACACAAAGCAATTACACTAAAAAGTGTAAGGCCCCTCCCCTTCTGGCTATACACCCCCAGTGGGATCACTGGCTCACCAGTTTTAGTGCAAAAGCAAGAAGGAGGAAAGCCAATAACTGGTTTAAACAAATTCACTCCGAGTAACATCGGAGAACTGAAAACCGTTCAACATGAACAACATGTGTACCCGCAAACAAACCAAAAATCCCGAAGGACAACAGGGCGGGTGCTGGGTCTCCCAATAGGAGCTAGAAGAAAAGGAATTTACGGTAAGTAACAAAATTCCCTTCTTCTTCGGCGCTCTATTGGGAGACCCAGACGATTGGGACGTCCAAAAGCTGTCCCTGGGTGGGTAAAGAAATACCTCATGTTAGAGCTGCAAGACAGCCCTCCCCTACGGGGAGGCAACTGCCGCCTGTAGGACTCTTCTACCTAGGCTGGCGTCCGCCGAAGCATAGGTATGCACCTGATAATGTTTGGTGAAAGTGTGCAGACTCGACCAGGTAGCTGCCTGGCACACCTGTTGAGCCGTAGCCTGGTGTCGCAATGCCCAGGACGCACCCACGGCTCTGGTAGAATGGGCCTTCAGCCCTGATGGAACCGGAAGCCCAGCAGAACGGTAGGCTTCAAGAATTGGTTCTTTGATCCATCGAGCCAGGGTGGCCTTAGAAGCCTGCGACCCTTTGCGCTTACCAGCGACAAGGACAAAGAGTGCATCCGAACGGCGCAGGGGCGCCGTGCGGGAAATGTAGATTCTGAGTGCTCTCACCAGATCTAACAAATGTAAATCCTTCTCATACCGATGAACTGCATGAGGACAAAACGAAGGCAAAGAGATATCCTGATTAAGATGAAAAGAGGATACCACCTTCGGGAGAAACTCCTGAATGGGGCGCAGCACTACCTTGTCCTGGTGGAAGACCAGGAAGGGAGCTTTGGAAGACAGCGCTGCTAGCTCAGACACTCTCCGAAGAGATGTGATCGCTACTAGAAAAGTCACTTTCTGTGATAGTCTAGAGAGTGAAACCTCCCTCAGAGGCTCGAAGGGCGGCTTCTGGAGGGCAACTAGTACCCTGTTCAGATCCCATGGATCCAACGGCCGCTTGTACGGGGGTACAATATGGCAAACCCCCTGCAGGAACGTGCGCACCTTAGGAAGGCGTGCCAAACGCCTCTGAAAAAAGACGGATAGCGCCGAGACTTGTCCTTTAAGGGAGCCGAGCGACAAACCTTTTTCTAACCCAGATTGCAGGAAAGAAAGAAGGGTAGGTAATGCAAATGGCCAGGGAGACACTCCCTGAGCAGAGCACCAGGATAAGAATATCCTCCACGTTCTGTGGTAGATCTTAGCAGACGTGGGCTTCCTAGCCTGTCTCATGGTGGCAACGACCCCTTGGGATAAGCCTGAAGACGCTAGGATCCAGGACTCAATGGCCACACAGTCAGGTTCAGGGCCGCAGAATTCCGATGGAAAAACGGCCCTTGGGACAGTAAGTCTGGTCGGTCTGGTAGTGCCCACGGTTGGCCGACCGTGAGATGCCACAGATCCGGATACCACGCCCTCCTCGGCCAGTCTGGAGCGACGAGTATGACGCGGCTGCAGTCGGATCTGATCTTGCGTAGCACTCTGGGCAAGAGTGCCAGAGGTGGAAACACATAAGGGAGCCGGAACTGCGACCAATCTTGCACTAGGGCGTCTGCTGCTAGAGCTCTTTGATCGCGAGACCGTGCCATGAAGGTTGGGACCTTGTTGTTGTGCCGGGACGCCATTAGGTCGACGTCCGGCCTTCCCCATCGGCGACAGATTTCCTGAAACACGTCCGGGTGAAGGGACCATTCCCCTGCGTCCATGCCCTGGCGACTGAGGAAGTCTGCTTCCCAGTTTTCTACGCCGGGGATGTGAACTGCGGATATGGTGGAGGCCGTGGCTTCCACCCACATCATAATGCGCCGGACTTCCTGGAAGGCTTGCCGACTGCGTGTCCCCCCTTGGTGATTGATGTATGCCACCGCTGTGGAGTTGTCCGATTGAATTCGGATCTGCTTCCCTTCCAGCCACTGCTGGAAGGCTAGTAGGGCAAGAAACACTGCTCTGATTTCCAGAACATTGATCTGAAGGATGGACTCCTGCTGAGTCCACGTACCCTGAGCCCTGTGGTGGAGAAACACTGCTCCCCACCCTGACAGACTCGCGTCTGTCGTGACCACCGCCCAGGACGGTGGTAGGAAGGATCTTCCCTGTGATAATGAGGTGGAAAGGAGCCACCACTGCAGAGAGTCCTTGGCCGTCTGGGAAAGGGAGACTTTCCTGTCCAGGGATGTTGACTTCCCGTCCCATTGGCGGAGAATGTCCCATTGAAGTGGACGCAGATGAAACTGCGCAAACGGAACCGCCTCTATTGCCGCCACCATCTTCCCGAGGAAGTGCATGAGGCGTCTTAAGGAGTGCGACTGACTTTGAAGGAGAGCCTGCACCCCAGTCTGTAGAGACCGCTGCTTGTCCAGCGGAAGCTTCACTATCGCTGAGAGAGTATGAAACTCCATGCCAAGATACGTTAGTGATTGGGTCGGTGACAGATTTGACTTTGGGAAGTTGATGATCCACCCGAACGCCTGCAGAGTCTCCAGTGCAAAATTCAGGCTGAGTTGGCATGCCTCCTGAGAGGGTGCCTTGACCAGTAGATCGTCCAAGTAAGGGATCACAGAGTGTCCGTGAGAGTGCAAGACTGCTACCACTGCTGCCATGATCTTGGTGAACACCCGAGGGGCTGTCGCCAGACCAAATGGCAGAGCCACGAACTGAAGATGGTCGTCTCCTATCACGAAGCGTAGAAAGCGTTGGTGCTCCGTAGCAATCGGCACGTGGAGATAAGCATCTTTGATGTCTATTGATGCTAGGAAATCTCCTTGGGACATTGAGGCAATGACTGAGCGGAGGGATTCCATCCGGAACCGCCTGGCGTTCACATGCTTGTTGAGCAGTTTTAGGTCCAGAACAGGACGGAAGGAGCCGTCCTTTTTTGGAACCACAAAGAGATTGGAGTAAAATCCTCGCCCCCGTTCCTGAGGGGGGACAGGGATCACGACTCCTTCTGCTCTTAGAGAGTCCACCGCCTGCAGCAGGGCATCTGCTCGGTTGGGGTGTGGGGAGGTTCTGAAGAACCGAAGTGGAGGCCGAGAACTGAACTCGATTCTGTACCCGCGAGACAAAATGTCTGTTACCCACCGGTCTTTGACCTGTGACAGCCAAATGTCGCAAAAGCGGGAGAGCCTGCCACCGACCGAGGATGCGGAGGGAGGAGGCCGAAAGTCATGAGGTAGCCGCCTTGGAAGCGGTTCCTCCATTTGCTTTCCTGGGGCGTGAGTGAGCCCGCCAGGAATCTGAGCTCCCTTGTCCTTTCTGAGTCGTTTTGGACGAGGAGAATTGGGCCTTGCCCGAGCCTCGAAAGGACCGAAACCTCGACTGCCACTTTTTCTGTTGAGGTTTACTTGCTCTGGGCTGTGGCAAGGAAGAGTCCTTACCCTTGGACTGTTTTATGATTTCAGCCAATGGCTCACCAAACAGTCTGTCTCTAGATAATGGCAAGCTGGTTAAGCATTTTTTGGAACCAGCATCTGCTTTCCAGTCCTTTAACCATAAGGCTCTGCGCAAAACCACAGAATTGGCGGCCGCCATAGAGGTACGAGCCGTAGATTCTAGGACAGCATTGATAGCATAGGTCGCAAACGCAGACATTTGCGAAGTTAGGGACGCCACCTGCGGTACTGCTGGATGCATGATAGCATCCACCTGTGCCAGACCAGCTGAAATAGCTTGGAGTGCCCACACGGCCGCGAATGCTGGAGCAAACGACGCGCCGATAGCTTCATAGACAGATTTCAACCAAAGGTCCATCTGTCTGTCGTTGGCATCTTTAAGTGAAGCGCCATCCTCTACTGCGACTATAGATCTAGCCGCAAGCTTGGAAATTGGGGGATCCACCTTTGGACACTGGGTCCAGCGTTTGGCCACCTCAGAGGGAAAAGGATAACGGGTATCCTTAGAACGTTTAGAGAAACGCTTGTCTGGATGAGCGTCGTGCTTCTGGATTGATTCTCTGAAGTCAGAGTGGTCCAAAAAAGCACTTAATTTACGCTTGGGATACAGGAAATGGAACTTCTCCTGCTGTGCAGCTGCCTCCTCTGCTGAAGGAGCTGGTGGAGAAATATCCAACAGTCTATTAATCGCCGATATAAGGTCATTAACCATGGCGTCACCATCAGGGGCATCCAGATTGAGAGGGGCCTCAGGATTAGAATCCTGATCACCGTCCTCAGTCTCATCACAGAGAGACTCTTCTCGCTGAGACCCTGAGCAGTGTGATGACGTCGAGGGTCTTTCCCAGCGAGCTCGCTTAGGCTGCCTGGGACTGTCATCTGAGTCAGAGACTTCAGCTTGTGATGCTTGAGACCCCCTTGAAGTACGGATTAGTTCCAACTGAGGGGGACCGGAGAGCATAGACACAGCAGTGTCCATGGTCTGAGGAGCTGGCCTGGCCTGCAAGGTCTCCAGGATTTTTGTCATAGTCACAGACATTTTATCAGCAAACACTGCAAAGTCTGTCCCCGTCACCGGGGCAGGGTTCACAGGCGCCTCTGCCTGGGCTACCACCACAATAGGCTCTGGCTGACGAAGTGCCACTGGGACTGAACATTGCACACAATGGGGATCATTGGAGCCTGCCGGTAGATCAGCCCCACATGCAGTACAAACAGTGTACACAGCCCGTGCCTTGGCAGCCTTGCGTTTTGCGGATGACATGTTGCTGCCTCCTCAGAGCAGTACAGGGTGTCCAGCCAAGAAGCGACCTTACAGTGCAACTATATATATATATATGGTACCAAGAAAAAAGTACACTAATATAACACTGAGGCACTAGAGGGGCCAGCACTACTGTGCTGCTTACCGCCCGCTTAGGAGCGGTGTGTGGACGCCAGAAATCCCTCTAGTCTGGGTCTCCCAGAGCCTGCTGCCTTTCCCCAGCCAGACCGCATGTAATGGCTGCCGGCGTCCTTGTGGAGAGGGGGGGCGGGCCCTGGGCGTACACCGACGAAGAGCGGGAAGTCTGCTTCCCCCTGTGCCTAGTGAGAGGGCTGGAGCATGTAAATAAAGCTCCAGCCCTCGGCGCTGTTAATTGAGCAGCGTCTCTCCCCTACCCTGATTGACAGGGTGGGGGCGGGAACGAAGCGGCGCTAGGCCGCAGAAGCCGGGGGCTAAAGTTAGAAGCGCCGCCGCCGTAAAAGCGCGGTCGGCGCAAAGTCCCCGGCGCACTACAAGTCGCAGCTGCGCCGCCGCTCCAGGAGCGGTCAGCGCAGTAGTTCCCAACATGAAACGTCACTCAGCAAAGCTGCAGTGACCTAACCCCGGCGCACAGCGCTACTGTCCCCGGCGCACTATAACGCTCAGCAAGCCTTGAGAGTGTCCGTGCCTGCCGGGGACACAGAGTACCTGAAAGTTGCAGGGCCTTGTCCCTGAACGGCACTCCCGCTCCAAATCCAGCAGGTTCTCTGGGTCTGTGGATGGAGCCCGGCCCCAGGGCTTGGGGGCCGGCAAGATCCCACTTCCACAGAGCCCTCCAGGGGATGTGGAAGGAAAACAGCATGTGGGCTCCAGCCTCTGTACCAGCAATAGGTACCTCAACCTTACAAGCACCACCGCGGGTGAGAAGGGAGCATGCTGGGGGCCCCATATGGGCCCTCTTTTCTTCCATCCGATATAGCCAGCAGCTACTGCTGACTACAAACAGTGGAGCTATGCGTGGATGTCTGACCTCCTTCGCACAAAGCAGAAAACTGGTGAGCCAGTGATCCCACTGGGGGTGTATAGCCAGAAGGGGAGGGGCCTTACACTTTTTAGTGTAATTGCTTTGTGTGGCCTCCGGAGGCAGTGCTATACACCCAATCGTCTGGGTCTCCCAATAGAGCGCCGAAGAAATCCTTTTTTATTGAAAATAAGGTAGTAAAAATCCAGCAGATACCATAGTAGATGTCAGAAAGATGGCAGAACAACGCGTTTCGACGCTTCAGGTCTTAGTCATGTTCTTAGGGGCAGTATTATAGTAGTTATATTCTTGTACATGGAGGGCAGTATTATAGTAGTTATATTCTTGTACATAGGAGCAGTATTATAGTAGTTATATCCTTGTACATAGGAGCAGTATTATAGTAGTTATATTCTTGTACATAGGGACGGTATTATAGTAGTTATATTCTTGTACATAGCGGTAGTATTATGGTAGTTATATTCTTGTACATAGGGGCAGTATTATAGTAGTTATATTCTTGTACATAGGAGCAGTATTATAGTAGTTATATTCTTGTACATAGGGGGCAGTATTATAGTAGTTATATTCTTGTACATAGGGGCAGTATTATAGTAATTATATTCTTGTACATAGGGGGCAGTATTATAGTAGTTATATTCTTGTACATAGGGGCAGTATTATAGTAGTTATATTCTTGTACATAGGGGGCAGTATTATAGTAGTTATATTCTTGTACATAGGGGCAGTATTATAGTAGTTATATTCTTTTACATAGGGGGCAGTATTATAGTAGTTATATTCTTGTACATAGGGACGGTATTATAGTAGTTATATTCTTGTACATAGGGGCATTATTATAGTAGTTATATCCTTGTACATAGGAGCAGTATTATAGTAGTTATATCCTTGTACATAGGAGCAGTATTATAGTAGTTATATTCTTGTACATAGGGGCAATATTATAGTAGTTATATCCTTGTACATAGGGGGCAGTATTATAGTTGTTATATTCTTGTACATAGGAGCAGTATTATAGTAGTTATATTCTTGTACATAGGGGCAGTATTATAGTAGTTATATTCTTGTACATAGGGGCAATATTATAGTAGTTATATCCTTGTACATAGGAGCAGTATTATAGTAGTTATATTCTTGTACATAGGGACGGTATTATAGTAGTTATATTCTTGTACATAGGGGTAGTATTATGGTAGTTATATTCTTGTACATAGGGGCAGTATTATAGTAGTTATATTCTTGTACATAGAGGGCAGTATTATAGTAATTATATTCTTGTACATAGGGGGCAGTATTATAGTAGTTATATTCTTGTACATAGGGGCAGTATTATAGTAGTTATATTCTTGTACATAGGGGCAGTATTATAGTAGTTATATTCTTTTACATAGGGGGCAGTATTATAGTAGTTATATTCTTGTACATAGGGGCAGTATTATAGTAGTTATATTCTTGCACATAGGGGCAATATTACAGTAGTTATATTCTTGTACATAGGGGCAGTATTATAGTAGTTATATTCTTGTATATAGGGGCAGCATTATAGCAGTTATATTCTTGTACATAGGGGGCAGTATTATAGTAGTTATATTCTTGTACATAGGGGGCAGTATTATAGTAGTTGTATTCTTGTACATAGGGGGCAGTATTATAGTAGTTATATTCTTGTACATAGGGGCAGTAATATAGTAGTTATAGTCTTGTACATAGGAGCAGTATTATATTAGTTATATCCTTGTACATAGGAGCAGTATTATAGTAGTTATATTCTAGTATATAGGGGCATTATTATAGTAGTTATATTCTTGTACATAGGGGGCAGTATTATAGTAGTTATATTTTTGTACATACGGGCAGTGTTATAGTAGTTATATTCTTGTACATAGGGGGCAGTATTATAGTAGTTATATTCTTTTACATAGGGGGCAGTATTATAGTAGTTATATTCTTGTACATAGGGGCAGTATTATAGTAGTTATATTCTTGTACATAGGGACAGTATTATAGTAGTTATATTCTTGTACATAGGGGCGGTATTATAGTAGTTATATTCTTGTACATAGGAGCAGTATTATAGTAGTTATATTCTTGTATATAGGAGCAGTATTATAGTAGTTATATTCTTGTATATAGGAGCAGTATTATAGTAGTTATATTCTTGTACATAGGGACGGTATTATAGTAGTTATATTCTTGTACATAGGGGCAATATTATAGTAGTTATATCCTTGTACATAGGAGCAGTATTATAGTAGTTATATTCTTGTACATAGGAGCAGTATTATAGTAGTTATATTCTTGTACATAGGAGCAGTATTATAGTAGTTATATTCTTGTACATAGGAGCAGTATTATAGTAGTTATATTCTTGTACATAGGGGCAATATTATAGTAGTTATATTCTTGTACATGGAGGGCAGTATTATAGTAGTTATATTCTTGTACATAGGGACGGTATTATAGTAGTTATATTCTTGTACATAGGGGTAGTATTATGGTAGTTATATTCTTGTACATAGGGGGCAGTATTATAGTAGTTATATTCTTGTACATAGGGGCAGTATTATAGTAGTTATATTCTTGTACATAGGGGCAGTATTATAGTAGTTATATTCTTTTACATAGGGGGCAGTATTATAGTAGTTATATTCTTGTACATAGAGGGCAGTATTATAGTAATTATATTCTTGTACATAGGGGGCAGTATTATAGTAGTTATATTCTTGTACATAGGGGCAGTATTATAGTAGTTATATTCTTGTACATAGGGGCAGTATTATAGTAGTTATATTCTTTTACATAGGGGGCAGTATTATAGTAGTTATATTCTTGTACATAGGGGCAGTATTATAGTAGTTATATTCTTGCACATAGGGGCAATATTACAGTAGTTATATTCTTGTACATAGGGGCAGTATTATAGTAGTTATATTCTTGTATATAGGGGCAGCATTATAGCAGTTATATTCTTGTACATAGGGGGCAGTATTATAGTAGTTATATTCTTGTACATAAGGGGCAGTATTATAGTAGTTGTATTCTTGTACATAGGGGCAGTATTATAGTAGTTATATTCTTGTACATAGGGGCAGTAATATAGTAGTTATAGTCTTGTACATAGGAGCAGTATTATATTAGTTATATCCTTGTACATAGGAGCAGTATTATAGTAGTTATATTCTAGTATATAGGGGCATTATTATAGTAGTTATATTCTTGTACATAGGGGGCAGTATTATAGTAGTTATATTTTTGTACATACGGGCAGTGTTATAGTAGTTATATTCTTGTACATAGGGGGCAGTATTATAGTAGTTATATTCTTTTACATAGGGGGCAGTATTATAGTAGTTATATTCTTGTACATAGGGGCAGTATTATAGTAGTTATATTCTTGTACATAGGGACAGTATTATAGTAGTTATATTCTTGTACATAGGGGCGGTATTATAGTAGTTATATTCTTGTACATAGGAGCAGTATTATAGTAGTTATATTCTTGTATATAGGAGCAGTATTATAGTAGTTATATTCTTGTATATAGGAGCAGTATTATAGTAGTTATATTCTTGTACATAGGGACGGTATTATAGTAGTTATATTCTTGTACATAGGGGCAATATTATATTAGTTATATATTTGTACATAGGAGCAGTATTATAGTAGTTATATTCTTGTACATAGGAGCAGTATTATAGTAGTTATATTCTTGTACATAGGAGCAGTATTATAGTAGTTATATTCTTGTACATAGGAGCAGTATTATAGTAGTTATATTCTTGTACATAGGGGCAATATTATAGTAGTTATATTCTTGTACATGGAGGGCAGTATTATAGTAGTTATATTCTTGTACATAGGAGCAGTATTATAGTAGTTATATCCTTGTACATAGGAGCAGTATTATAGTAGTTATATTCTTGTACATAGGGACGGTATTATAGTAGTTATATTCTTGTACATAGGGGTAGTATTATGGTAGTTATATTCTTGTACATAGGGGCAGTATTATAGTAGTTATATTCTTGTACATAGGAGCAGTATTATAGTAGTTATATTCTTGTACATAGGGGGCAGTATTATAGTAGTTATATTCTTGTACATAGGGGCAGTATTATAGTAATTATATTCTTGTACATAGGGGGCAGTATTATAGTAGTTATATTCTTGTACATAGGGGCAGTATTATAGTAGTTATATTCTTGTACATAGGGGGCAGTATTATAGTAGTTATATTCTTGTACATAGGGGCAGTATTATAGTAGTTATATTCTTTTACATAGGGGGCAGTATTATAGTAGTTATATTCTTGTACATAGGGACGGTATTATAGTAGTTATATTCTTGTACATAGGGGCAATATTATAGTAGTTATATCCTTGTACATAGGAGCAGTATTATAGTAGTTATATCCTTGTACATAGGAGCAGTATTATAGTAGTTATATTCTTGTACATAGGGGCAATATTATAGTAGTTATATCCTTGTACATAGGGGGCAGTATTATAGTTGTTATATTCTTGTACATAGGAGCAGTATTATAGTAGTTATATTCTTGTACATAGGGGCAGTATTATAGTAGTTATATTCTTGTACATAGGGGCAATATTATAGTAGTTATATCCTTGTACATAGGAGCAGTATTATAGTAGTTATATTCTTGTACATAGGGACGGTATTATAGTAGTTATATTCTTGTACATAGGGGTAGTATTATGGTAGTTATATTCTTGTACATAGGGGCAGTATTATAGTAGTTATATTCTTGTACATAGAGGGCAGTATTATAGTAATTATATTCTTGTACATAGGGGGCAGTATTATAGTAGTTATATTCTTGTACATAGGGGCAGTATTATAGTAGTTATATTCTTGTACATAGGGGCAGTATTATAGTAGTTATATTCTTTTACATAGGGGGCAGTATTATAGTAGTTATATTCTTGTACATAGGGGCAGTATTATAGTAGTTATATTCTTGCACATAGGGGCAATATTACAGTAGTTATATTCTTGTACATAGGGGCAGTATTATAGTAGTTATATTCTTGTATATAGGGGCAGCATTATAGCAGTTATATTCTTGTACATAGGGGGCAGTATTATAGTAGTTATATTCTTGTACATAGGGGGCAGTATTATAGTAGTTGTATTCTTGTACATAGGGGGCAGTATTATAGTAGTTATATTCTTGTACATAGGGGCAGTAATATAGTAGTTATAGTCTTGTACATAGGAGCAGTATTATATTAGTTATATCCTTGTACATAGGAGCAGTATTATAGTAGTTATATTCTAGTATATAGGGGCATTATTATAGTAGTTATATTCTTGTACATAGGGGGCAGTATTATAGTAGTTATATTTTTGTACATACGGGCAGTGTTATAGTAGTTATATTCTTGTACATAGGGGGCAGTATTATAGTAGTTATATTCTTTTACATAGGGGGCAGTATTATAGTAGTTATATTCTTGTACATAGGGGCAGTATTATAGTAGTTATATTCTTGTACATAGGGACAGTATTATAGTAGTTATATTCTTGTACATAGGGGCGGTATTATAGTAGTTATATTCTTGTACATAGGAGCAGTATTATAGTAGTTATATTCTTGTATATAGGAGCAGTATTATAGTAGTTATATTCTTGTATATAGGAGCAGTATTATAGTAGTTATATTCTTGTACATAGGGGCGGTATTATAGTAGTTATATTCTTGTACATAGGGACAGTATTATAGTAGTTATATTCTTGTACATAGGGGCGGTATTATAGTAGTTATATTCTTGTACATATGAGCAGTATTATAGTAGTTATATTCTTGTACATATGAGCAGTATTATAGTAGTTATATTCTTGTACATAGGAGCAGTATTATAGTAGTTATATTCTTGTACATAGGAGCAGTATTATAGTAGTTATATTCTTGTACATAGGGGGCAGTATTATAGTAGTTATATTCTTGTATATAGGGGGGCAGTATTATAGTAGTTATATTCTTGTACATAGGGGCAGTATTATAGTAGTTATATTCTTGTACATAGGGGCAGTATTATAGTAGTTATATTCTTGTATATAGGGGGGCAGTATTATAGTAGTTATATTCTTGTATATAGGGGCAGTATTATAGTAGTTATATTCTTGTACATAGGGGCAGTATTATAGTAGTTATATTCTTGTACATAGGGGCATTATTATAGTATTTATATTCTTGTACATAGGGGCAGTATTAGGCTACTTTCACACATCCGGTTTTTGCTCTGCGGCACAATACGGTGCTCTGCAGAAAAACCGCAACCGTTTTTTTTTGCCGCCGGTTGCGGGTTTTTTTGCATAGACTTACATTAGTGCCGCATTGTGCCGCATGGGCTTGCGTTCAGTCCGGTTTTTGCCGCATGCGGCAGATTTAGCCGATGCCGCGGGCGGAAGGAACGTTCCCTGGCACGTTTTTTGCTCCGGCAAAAAAAAACGCATCGCGCTGCATCCGCCCGCTGCGGCACATTTTTCAATGCATGCCTATGGACGCCGGATGCGGTGCGATGCGGAAGAAAACGCATCCGGCCGCTGCATGCGGTTTCTTCCACTGCGCATGCTCAGTAGCATGCCGCAACCGGAAAAAAACGGACGGGCCGCATGTAAAAACGTATGCAAATGATGCGGTGTTTTCGCCGCATCCGTTGCATAGGTTTCACAGCCGGAGTGAGCCGCACTGCTAAACCGGATGTGTGAAAGTAGCCTTATAGTTGTTATATTCTTGTATATAGGGGCAATATTATAGTAGCTATATTCTTAGGCATAGAAAACAGCATTTTATTAATAATATTCTTGTACATAGGGGCAGTATTTTAGCAGCTGAATTCTTGAATATTGGGGCAGTAATATAGTTGCATAAATATAGTATTATATAGAACATTAAACATAGTTTTGCACATTTTCTCTGTCTAATATAATATAGATGTTTTAGATATTACAACGTTATTAATACATTTCTTCTCCAGTTCAGGGAATAGAAAATTGAAATAATTCCGTTCTTCTTTCCCTAACAATAATAATGTGTTTTCTATTAAGATTTCAAGTAGTGGTGATTGCGGTATTATGTTTCAGGAGAACATCTCCAGGTGTTTTTTTTTTGCCTATGTTATTGTCCAGAAGAAGGCTTCAGAAATAAATTAGTTATTGCTTCCTCCATCTGGAAGTAATGTAATTGACGGCTCGGTCTGGAGATACTTTAATTCCTTAGACAAATTACTTCATCTGCTTGGTCAATAAAATGCAATCAATTTAGAAAGTGCTGAGAAAACGATCTAATGGCTTCTCAAACAATGTATACGGATCAGTTGCCACTTTTGTGTCTTTAAGATGTAGAAATTCAATGGAGATTTGCAAAAGAAAAGTTAAACTGTATAAAAGCAAAGTATGCTGATCGTGTGCTAGTTTAAAGGGGTGGCAGAGATTGCCAATTGCCCAGGACTCTCATTTCTTAAGGAATGGTCTGAAGGGCTGAGAGCTAAACATGTGTAATGGTGATGAGCGCTTAGCATTTAGTGGCTTTGACGAAGAGCCCATCTCATCTGTTCACTATTCAGGGCCCAGCACTAGGCATACCTAGAGTGAGGTATCTGGCTTGGCGCATAGGTGCAGAACCTAACCCCAGGGATCAGCAGTATGTTTGGTTAGGGGTCACCATCGCCCCCTTCACTAGACACAGGAGTCCTCTTCCCTTACCATTCAACACATGTTTGCTACTTCCTCGTACTTAGTGTGACAGTTGGAGACTGATATTATCAGGCTGGGAGGGTCCATGGTTATTTGGCCCTTCTCAGTCTTAAAATAGCAGCCTGCAGCCACCCAAAAGTGGCTTATTCATTAGAGGCGTCAATTCTGGCGCTTTTCAAGGCTGGTCCTGATACCCTGGTGCGATGGAAATTAGGGTAATGGTATTTACGGTTGGTGTCAGTTGTGTAATGTCAGCTAGCATCAAGCCCACCTTACCCAGCCCACTTCATTGTAGATCGTAAGCTCTCACAAGCGGGGTTGTCTTTCTTACTCTAATAATTATATTTTCTATAACTGTTACTTGCTTGTATATGAACCTTTGAATTGTAAAGCACTGTGGAATATGTTCGTACTAGAGAAATAAGGCTTATTAATATTATTACAAGGGGCTGCTGATAAGTCTTTGGCTTTGTGATCTTTTTTTGTTTCTATGGTAATGAATGTTACATCACATGAAAGCCTAATATATGTTTTCAAAATTTTGTGTTTGTTGCTTATGGCAATAGTGTTCTATGCATGCGGGAAAACAAAATGGTGGAGTCTAATGTGATATTCACAGCAACTGAGAGCAAAGGAGTGATAAAATTCTTGTTTCTGCAAGGAAAGTCGGTGGAGGATGTCGCAGACGTTGGGGTATGAATGCCCGTCATATTCCACAGTTAAGAGCTGGGTTGCCAAATATAAAACGGGCCACTTCAGCACCAATGATGAGGAACGTCCTGGACGCCCGAGAGTGGTTGTTGTTCTGGAGATTGTCGATGTTGCGCACAACCTCATACTGGAGAATCCATGAATATCAGCTAAAGCAATAGCAGACATCATGGGGATTTCCCGTGAACGTGTTTGTGTCATTATCTACAATGCTGGCCAAAAGTATTGGCACCCCTGCAATTCTGTCAGATAATACTCAGTTTCCTCCTGAAAATGATTGCAATCACAAATTCTTTTGTATTATTATCTTCATTTAATTTGTCTTCAATGAAAAAAAATAAAAAAAATTATCATAAAGCCAAATTGGATATAATTCCACACCAAACATAAAAAAGGGGGTGGACAAAAGTATTGGCACTGTTCAAAAAATCCTGTGATGCTTCTGTAATTTGTGTAATTAACAGAACCTGTAACTTACCTGTGGCACCTAACAGGTGTTGGCAATAATAAATCACACTTGCAGCCAGGTGACATGGATTAAAGTTGACACAACCTCTGTCCTGTGTCCTTGTGTGCACCACATTGAGCATGGAGAAAAGAAAGAAGACCAAAGAACTGTCTGAGGACTTGAGAATCCAAATTGTGAGGAAGCATGGGCAATCTCAAGGCTACAAGTCCATCTCCAAAGACCTGAAAGTTCCTGTGTCTACGGTGTGCAGTGTCATCAAGAAGTGTAAAGCCCATGGCACTGTGGCTAACCTCCCTAGATGTGGAAGGAAAAGAAAAATTGACGAGAGATTTCAACGCAAGATTGTGCGGATGGTGGATAAAGAACCTCGACTAACATCCAAACAAGTTCAAGCTGCCCTGCAGTCCGAGGGTGCAACAGTGTCAACCCGTACTATCCGTCGGCGTCTGAATAAAAAGGGACCGGATACCCAGGAAGACACCACTTCTTACCCCGAGACATAAAAGAGCCAGGCTGGAGTTTGCTAAAACTTACCTGAGAAAGCCTAAAACGTTTTGGAAGAATGTTCTCTGGTCAGATGAGACAATAGTAGAGCTTTTTGGGAAAAGCCATCAACATAGAGTTTACAGGAAAAAAAAAAGAGGCATTCAAAGAAAAGAAAACAGTCCCTACAGTCAAACATGGCGGAGGTTCCCTGATGTTTTGGGGTTGCTTTGCTGCCTCTGGCACTGGACTGCTTGACCGTGTGCATGGCATTATGAAGTCTGAAGACTACCAACAAATTTTGCAGCATAATGCAAGGCCCAGTGTGAGAAAGCTGGGTCACCCTCAGAGGTCATGGGTCTTCCAGCAGGACAATGACCCAAAACACACTTCAAAAAGCACTAGAAAATGGTTTGACAGAAAGCACTGGAGACTACTAAAGTGGCCAGCAATGAGTCCAGACCTGAACCCCATAGAACACCTGTGGAGAGATCTCAAAATGGCAGTTTGGAGAAGGCACCCTTCAAATCTCAGGGACCTGGAGCAGTTTGCCAAAGAAGAATGGTCTAAAATTCCAGCAGAGCATTGTAAGAAACTCATTAATGGTTACCGGAAGCGGTTGTTCGCAGTTATTTTGGCTAAAGGTTGTGCAACCAAGTATTAGGCTAAGGGTGCCAATACTTTTGTCTGGCCCATTTTTGGAGTTTTGCGTGAAATGATTAATGAATGATTTGATTTTTGTTTCATTTTCTTTTGTGTTTTTTTCATTGCAAGCAAAATAAATGAAGATAATAATACCAAAGAATTTGTGATTGCAATCATTTTCAAGAAGAAACTGAATATTCTCTGACAGAATTGCAGGGGTGCCAATACTTTTGGCCAGCACTGTATGTGTGGCACCCTGGACAAGCCAGGGGCCACAGGTAACAACACACACACACACCCCCACCCCCAGCAGTTTCACAGCAGACATCCCCAGTGAAACTTGATTCCTTTCCTCGGGCTCAGACAGACACACCAGGTGGGCGGAGTCAGGAGATGGAGACGCCCACAAAGGAGTTTAGCTGGCCTGAGGAAGGAAACAAGTCCAGTCAAGTTCAGGCAGAGGAAGAGAGAGGAGGTCTGCAGAGAGGCAGACATAGCCAGTGGCCTAGGTTGGAGCCGAGGGCCCTCGTACAGAAAGTCAGGCAGACGGTAGTGGCTGTCTGCAGGGAGCCGGGAAGACAGTTGGTGGAACCGTAGGTAGCCGGGGCTGGGCGGTGGCCCACCGGTACTGAACCGGGGAGCCAGCTGGAAACCGGAACGCAGGAGGAGTGTGCACGGAGGTGAAAGAAAGGACTTACACCACCAAACTGGGTCAGGGGAAAAACAACAACCGCAGCCGTCTGTGGGACCCGTCCATCCAGCCGTGTGTTTTACTGAGAACTGTGTGATCGTCATTACCGGCTGAGTGAGTACCCCGTGCCGTGCGGCACCGCGCTGCCCCCGCGACCCTGCACCTCACCAGGCCCCGTAACCCGCCTGCTACCCATCCACCTACCTCACCGGGCCCCGGGACAACCAACCCCCTACCCACGGAGAGGAGAACTAACATCTAGCTGCTCCATACCATCACTCCCGGGATCCCCGTCCAGAGCAGCGGTGGTGTTCCAATCTCACCACAACCGTGGGTGGCGTCACGGACAATCTCCCTTACCAAACCCCCTTTTTACTGTGGAGCCTGGGATCACAGACCGGGTCACGCCACCGTGATACCCACAGAAGTGACCCCGTGGCCCGGATCTGAGTACCCCCTTATCCACGGGCGACACATATGAACATTTGGACATGAGGAAGCGATCTGCAAAGTGTGTCCCCAAATGTTTGACAACAGATTAGAGAAGCAGCGAGTGAAAACCTCCCGGTCCATTTATCAGCGTTTCCGGACTAATAAGAGCTTCCTGGAGCGACTGGTCACTATGGATGAGACCTGGATTTATTTGTATGACTCTGAAAAGAAGGAGCAGTCAAGAGTGGAGGCACAGTGGTTCTCCTCATCCAAAGAAGTTTAGAGTGCAAAAATCAGCCACGAAGTTGATGTCGTCTGTGTTCTGGGATAAGGAGGGCGTGCTGCTAGTGGACTACTTTCAAAAGGGTTCCACCATCAATGTAATAACATTGAACTTTTGGATCAATTAAACGCAGCTCTGAAGGCCAAAAGGCACGGTAAACTGTCCAAAGGAATCTTGTTCCTGCAAGACAACGCCTCCTTTCATACTGCACATGTGACCATGGCAAAACTGGCAGAGCTGGGCTTCCAGCTGGATGACCACCCACCTTATTCACCAGATCTAGCTCCCTCCAACTATCATTTGTTTCCAAACCTGAAGAAATACCTCAGGAGAACCAAATTTCACACCATGTCTGATGCCATGGCTGCTACGGATGCCTGGTGTGAGGCCTAACCGAAATCCTTCTTTTTGCAAGGCTTACAAAACTTGGAATACCGATGTAAGGCGGGCTTTACACACTATGACATCGCAGGTGCGATGTCGGTGGGGTCAAATTGAAAATGACGCACTTCCGGCATCACATGCGACATCGTAGTGTGTAAAGGCTCGATGATACGATTAACGAGCGCAAAAGCGTCGTAAACGTATCATCGGTGCAGCGTCGGCGTAATCCATGATTACGCTGATGCGACGGTCCGATGTTGTTCCTCGTTCCTGCGGCAGCACACATCGCTGTGTGTGAAGCCGCAGGAGCGAGGAACATCTCCTACCGGCGTCACTGCGGCTTCCGTAGGATATGCGGAAGGAAGGAGGTGGGCGGGATGTTTACATCCCGCTCATCTCCGCCCCTCCGCTCCTATTGGCCGCCTGCCATGTGATGTCGCAGTGACGCTGCACGACCCACCCCCTTAATAAGGAGGTGGGTCGCCGGCCAGAGCGACGGTCGCAGGACAGGTGAGTCCATGTGAAGCTGCCGTAGCGATAATGTTCGCTACGGCAGTTATCACAAGGATATCGCAGCTGCGACGGGGGTGGGGACTATCGCGCTCGGCATCGCAGCATCGGCCTGCGATGTCGCAGTGTGCAAAGTGCCCCTAAGAATTGTGTTGACATCAGTGGAGAGTATGTAGAATAAATGGAAAGTTTCATCGTCCTATCTCATTTCTTTCTGGGTAAAGCCAGACTTATCAGCAGCACATCGTATTTATTAAGCCCAGGGATTAGTAATGGAGAGGCCTCTATCAGACACTGCTATTACTAATCTAGCAAGTTAAAAGAAAACAAAAACACAGACAAAAATTTTATTTGAAAAAAAAAACAAAATATCCTAAAACTAGCTCTGGTTCAACAATTAATTAAAAGAAATGCCATGCAGATCCAAAGAAGTCCACAAATTGAAGTCTGAAAGACAAAAAAGAGAGAAAGAAAGCCAAGATACTGTCCTTCGTTCACCAATTTATTATTGAAAAAAATTATCCCCTCAGTCCACCGATTCTGCATTACAACCTATGGAGTCTGATTCTTAGAACGACACTTCTCTCCCAGTCAGGCTGTGCTCTGCAATACCTGGAGACTACAAAGAGCGGTGATGACATCAGGAACGTTACCGCTCTCACCAGGTCACCAAGTAGGCATCTCAAGACCTGGAATGTTACGGACGTCACAGCTTGTGAGACACTTTGGGTCTCGAGCTGCATACTGGGTGACCTGGTGAGAGCGGTGATGACTGGTAACGTTACTGATGTCATCACTGCTCGTCACAGATTCAGTGGCCATCGTGGGAACATCATAGACTACGTCGGAGCTGCGGGGATTAGTTTTTTCATAATAAATTGGTGAATGAGGGACTGTCTTGTTTTTTCTTTATCTCTCTTCTAATTTTCAGGTTCCCATCTATGGACTATGTCAGATTCGATGGACTACTTCGGAGCTGCATAGCTTTTTTTATCTTTTAATAAATTGGTGAACCAGGGTAAGAGTTGCAAAGTGTTTTAAAATAAAATATTCTTGTGTGTTTTTTTATCTTTATACTTAATGGGTTAGTAATTGGGGTGTCTGATAAAAGCCTCTTCATTACTAACCCCTGCTGACATTATACATCTGACATCAACCCTAAATATCATTACCCCGATTGCCATTGCACCATGGCAATTGGGAAGAGCCAGACAAAGCAACAGAATCGGCACATCTGATGGATGCGCCACTTCTGGGGCAGCTATGGGCTGCTATTTTTAAGCTGAAAAGGACCAAATAACCATGGGTCTTCCCCGTCTAAAAATACCAGCCCCCCAGTTGTCTGCTTTACCTTGACTGGTTATCAAAAATAGGGGGGACCCCATGTCATTTTTTTACATTAATTTATATTATGAACTATCCCTACCCCACCAACTATCCCTAAACTGAATACAGGTAACAGCAGTTTTACTAAAGAAAGAACAGCATGTAGCCCTGAAAATGACTTTTGTTTTAATGGTGCAGCAGCGGTATACAATTACTGCAATATCAATTAAACCCTACCTATACACCTGCTTTAATCTAAGCTCTGCCTCCTATATCAACTCTTCCTGAACTGCTTCCAAAGGACAGTATGCCGAGCATTGTGCCCCCTGGTCTCATAAAAAACGATGACGCGATGCGGCTGGCTAATCACAGTAATGCCAGTAGCCAAGATAGCTACGGCATTACTATGTATGGCAGGCAATTTCCACATTTTTATTGGCTGTCTGACTCTCAATCCCGTGTAACCGGACGGGGAGGAATTGGGTCCACTGGACCAAGGCACCTTCACTGACCCTGAGGAGCGGACCTGGGTGGCTACCGAGTCTTCACTACTACCACCAGAGGTGGAAGCAGCTCCACAGGCTGATAAGTGTATGACAGGCGGCAGCCCTGGGGGATCCCGATACCTCGGCACCTGGCGCCACATGACGAAGACCAGGAACTGAAGCGGAGGAGACCGCAGCTGGTGCGAACTGAAGCAGGCAGATAATGGAGGTCACAGGCAGACTGGAGAAGACCGGAAGATTACAGGCGAGTACGCGGGTACTATTGGACAGATTGAAGACAGTCACAGACAGATACAGACTGCAGGTTAGACCATGGGGACCTGACAACTAGCATGGGCAGACTAGCTATTGGGACACGTTGACCAGGCAACTCCCCAATAGGGAAGGATGCCTTAAATACCCAGTAACTGTAAAGCCATAGGAAGGAGTTCCAGGTCAAGTGGCGCTGACCTTGTAAGAACAGGAGAGGGAGCGCAGCTGCACCCTACAGGAGGAGGAGGCACAATCAGACTGTCAGTGCCTTTGCAGAGAAGGCAGCGGGGATGATGATAGAGGTGCAGGGAAGACCCAGGAGTGGCAGAACAAAACTGGGAGGGTGGGGATCGGAGGGATGAGCGGAGGATGGCATCAGCGCTTCCAGGCAGGGAGCGCCGATGGAGTGATTTTGACTTTTTCAATTATCACTAATTCTTTCACTAGTTTGAAAACAAGTGTATTGTGATGTGATATAGGAACCTGCGCAAAGATCTGATACTGCTTTGTGTATTTTTGTATTTAGTATAAAAACTGTCAAGCATAATCTAATTTCTAGATCTCAGGTTCCGTGGGGGCAGTCCAGCATTAGACCACTCCCCTGAGTAAAATCTGTCTGCTCTCAGCTCCCCCTAGTGGCAGCTATAGATAACTGCTGTGATGGGTGCCCAACTCACTGAAAGCCCAACAGAAATTGTTTATTATTCACATAAAAAAATGAAAAAATTATTAATAGAAATGAACGTGTCTGAAATATGAGTTACCAGCAAAATGGACAAGCTTCTGCTTTTCTGCTTGCTGGGAATATAGCTAGTTACTGATCAGTAATTCACACAGACGGCTCCTCACCCACTCCATCATTTTCCTCCGAAAACAACGGCAGCATCTGTTTACTTCATCTACAAACACACGAAGGGCCGTTAATTCTATTTAAGCCAAGCTGTTCATAGAGTTCTGTACAATTTACCATTATTTTACATATTATACATAAAGATACCAAACACTAAAATGTCTTACAAATTAACCTCTTGGCACAAATTAACATAACTGAATGTCCATAGGATGGGATTCATCAGAGACCACGAATTACACTATATAGTGTAATATTGCATGTACTGTAGTTAATAAAACAAGAGAGATTGCAGGATCAAGTCCTGCTAAGGGACTAAAAAAATAAAATAATTAAAAAAGTAAAACAAAAAATAATAAAATAAAAAATAATTTAAAAATTTCAAAAAGTAAACAAATCACTAAAATAAAAAATAATTTAAAAAAGTCATATTTAACAAAGTGAAAAAAAATACTAAAATAAAAAACAATTTAAAAAAATAATAAAATACACAAATGATTTAAAAAAATTACTAAAACAAAAAATTATTCAAAAAAAGTAAAAAAAACTAAAAGTAAAAAAAAATCATAATTAAAAAGTAAAAAAAATTACTAAAATATAAAATAATTTTAAGATGTAAAAAAGTATTAAAATAAGTTAAAAATGTAAAAAAATATTAAAATAAAAAATAATTTAAAAAAGTAAAAAGAAATACTAAAATAAAAAAAATTAAAAAGGTAAAAAAATTACTAAAATAAAAAAATTAAGAGTAAAAAATACTAAAATAAAAAATAATTTAAAGTGAAAAAAATAATAAAATAAAAAAATAATTTAAAAAAAGTAAAAAATATACTAAAAAATAATTTAAAAAAGTAAACAAATAATTAAATAAAAAATAATTTAAAAAAGTAAAAAAAATGAATAATCTAAAATTCCAATTACTCTTCCCCAGTTTAAAAAAAAAACAGTAATAAAAAAATAAAATAAAATAAAAAAATAAATAAACATATTTGGCCTCATTGCATCCATACAAGTCCAGTCTGGCAAAATATAGAAAAAGTTCCGGGAAAGGCAAAATCAAAACATCATAACTGTCATTTTTCAATCGCTGCACTTTGTCAAACTGCAACTAAAAGCCATCAAACTATTGTATGTACCCCAAAATAACAGCCCAAAAAATTACAGCTCAGAGCAAAAAAATAAGCTCTAATGCAGGTCTATCTGCAAAAAATAAAAAAGTTTTCAGTCTCAGAAAATGACCAACATCTGCTTATTTGGGATTCAAACATCCCCAGCACACCATCTATATAGATAGGAATACTTTAACTAACCCTTATACAACTGTAAAAAAAAAAGTTTGATATAGAGAAATACCTCTGTACTACAAACAGGACGGCATAGTACTACAGTAGTAAGTAAAAGTTAGTGAACAATCAAAGCAGCAGAAGAGGCATGTGCTGATTTTAATGGAAGCAGTGACCTTCAATTCATGTAATAATTTCTGTGACCTTGTGTATCCGAGGCTGATTTTGGAAGAATGGGATAGTGGTAATCGTACACTTCTATAAAACAATGCTATATTTTTTGTTCGCCGGGTCAGGACTGACTTAAAAAAAAAAGTCTGGTTCAGTACCCTAACCTGATATAAGTCAAAGGGGACCAGAACTTAAGCACTATAAAATGATGGTAGTAGGGACTAGCAGGCTGCAAAAGGAAGCAAAATGGGGATTATACTTACCGAGTTGACCGCAGGTCCCCTTAGTACCAGTGCTGGTTTAGTGACCTGGTGGCTTCTTTCCCCTACAACTGTCTTTGGTTGGTGGGTCCCCATGGCTTGGAATGTCTGGGGGTTCCCTCCTGGTAGTCTCTTAACGGCAGTCCGTATGACGGTAGCGTGTACCCTGTGGGGTCCTGTTCCCCCAGTTCTCCCGTTGCTACTGTGTCCCGGACTTCAAGGTCAGTGAGGTCCTTGATGGTCCCCTCATTGTGCAGATTTTATCAGGTCTGCCTGGAGCGTTTGCCTGACCTAGGACTCTGTACCCCGTCGGTGCTGTGGTTCCGGGAGTACTCCACCGGCAACCAACCACCTGGGCCCTCAGGTCACTGTCTCACTCCTGTCAGTGCGTCCACTCGCTTCCTCTGTCTGTCATCGACTCCACTCTCACTCTGTTTTGACTGAGCACTGTCTGCTCCTCCCACCTGGTCATCTAGTGAACTGGATCGGCTCCACCTCTGAGTGGCCATTCATAGATCCAACCCTAGTGGGGATGCAGTACCTTGTAGCTCCCTGATGGCTTCAGGGGCACTACACTAACTCTTTATATTACCCCAATTTCCACCAGACCAGGGCAATCTAGTAGATTCTGAGGCGGCTGCAGGATGCTATTTTTCCCCAGCCAGAAAAGAAAATACTAGCCCCCACCTATCTGCTTTATTTTGGCTGGGTATCAAAATTGGGGGGATGCTGTGTCGTTTTTTAAAATTATTTATCTCAATAATCAGAAAAAAAACCTCACTTAGGTTCCCTCGTATTTTGATACACAACCAAGATAAAGCACATGGCTGGGGGCTTCCGTCTACTTTATCTGCGCTGGGTATCAAAATACAGGGGACCCTAAACCACTTTTTCCAATTATTTATTTCCTTTTAACCTCCACTTAGGGGACCCAGACATCCAGTGTGAGGGCAACTAATCACAGATGCCGGCAAGAGGGTGGAGGTGCAGTTTGACCGCAACCAATCACAAATGCTGTCACAGAGGGTGGGAGGGGGAAGCAGTGAATATTCATAAGCTTTATGAGTGGACCTGGAAGCAGTGTTACAGCCACGTGGAAACTTAGTGAGTAGAAGTCTCCTGATTTTTGCAGGCTCCCAAGTTCCTTATCTGGCCATCCGAACCCAAACAGCAATGAGGACTTCCCTGAGAAGTCCGTGTTCGGGGTCCATCCATAGACACTAGGTATCCGGTACGTACCCTGAACTTTATAGTTCGGCTTCAGGGTGGCAGAGAAGTAAAAAAAAAAAATAACAGTCACCTAACAGATTGACGTCACTACTCCGTATTACCACGGGCGTTCCTCATTAGAGCGGCAAACTCTCTCCTTGCCTCGGATGAAGAAAAGCGTAATTACAACTTTGGTCCTACCTAACAACTGAAAATACATTAATCATCTATCTCTGTCGTTTTTTGGTCATTACACAAATTTATAAAACTTACATCTGACTCCAATATTTCCATATCCCCGTCATAAAAAGAAAAGATCCGTATTCCCTTTCAGAAACTTTCAACTTCAGAAGTGATTTGTACGATGCGTCCTTACATCAGAATCTCTTTGTGCCGATCCTTAAAAGGCTCCAATTATGAGACCATTTTATAAAACCAGAGAAAAATCGCATCAAACCGAGATTATTGATGGCGGAGGACTAAAGAGCAGGATGGATTTCACACGCCGGAAATTATAATTTCTTATCATGGTAGAGCTTTTCTTAAAAAATTTGGATATCAGGAGAAAAGAATGGACTTGCCCAGGGACGGAATCGCTACCATGACCAGGCCCGTGGGTGCAGGGGGCCCGCAGGCCCAAGTCCCTGCTTCAGCTGGATGTGCCTCTGAGGGCGCACATCCACCTGAAATGCATGTGTCGGGTCTCTGCCCTGCGAGGCATGCTGTCGGACAAACAGAAGCCGGCAGCTTTCAGCAGCATCCCCGTAACTGAGGCGGCGCATGACAATGACATCATGCGTTGCCATAGCACGGACGCCAATAAAAACTGCTGGACACTGCGGGCCGGCTATAGAGGAGGACACCGCATGATATGGGACCGGTGGTGGTTGAGTACAGTGTATATATCAGGAAAGGGACAGTATATACCAGGAGGGGCCCAGAAGAGGAAAATATATAGCAGGAGGGAGACAGTATATACCAGGAAGGGCACAATATATACCAGGAGGGGCCGAAAAAGGAACATATATACCAGGAGGGGGACAATATATACCAGGAGGGGCCGAAAGAGGAACATATATACTAGGAGGGGGACAGTATATACCTGGATAGAGGACAAATTAACTAGGATGGAGGACATACCAGGATGGGGGGCATATATACCAGGATGGGGAACATATTTACCAAAAAGTCGCCCAGGATGGGGACAGTTACCAGGATGGGGTCCATATTTACCAGGAATGAGCCCAGGATGGGGTACTATGCGCAGGATGGGGACATAATTACATAATGGGGGGAGGGCAACTCGTATGTCTTTCTAGGATTTAGAATGCTAAATGTGTACACATACATATATATACATCTGAGCAACATAATGGGGTGGGGTGGGGTGGGGTGGGGGCCAGGTCCAAATTTTTCACTGAGGTCCATCAAACTCTAGTTATGCCACTAGATGTGCCGACATTATCACTGACATCACCGAATGTATCAAGACCTGGAAAGTATCATCACTGCAGACTGCAGCTTGTTTGGTTCCTTTGTAAACGAGCGGCTGTTGGCCATCTTAGCAATATCAGCGTGGGAAGTTTTATTCAACTATTCAGGTTTGCTACTCTAGCTCTGTATCTGGAAAAGCCGAACTGGCTAATGTGCGGGTCTCACGGGTTCTCAGCATCCAGACACATGACCTACGTGTCCCTCTAGCTTTGCCACTACTACTGTATTTTTGCAGTACGCTTCAGTTTCTCTTGCAATTTCTCTCCTCTTTCTCATAAACTATATACAGATGTAGCAAAGGTTATCATGACTCACAATGCACCACCTAAATAACCTTTCCATTTTTTTAAATATTTTTAACCCCTAAAATGCAGAGATGTAAAATCATAGTGATAGTCACCTTCCCCCGGATCCCGCGCCGCCTCCCTGACGCTGCTCCAGTCTTTGTTGATCATCTGCAGCAGTTAGCGGTTCTAGATGGCACGGGCTGCTGAGCTCGGTGATTGGCTGTGGCAGTGGCATGCCCTATACATGTGACACTGCAGCTGCAGACGATCAACAAGCACTATAGGTGAAGAGGCAGCAGAGGGAAGGTAAACACAGCTGAGTCCAGAAATATTTGGACAGTCACAAGTGTTAGCATTTTAGCTGTTTACCAAGACATATTGAAGATACAGTTATGTAATCAATATGAGATGCCAGTAGCGGATGATTGCAGAATCCTTTCTATGGAGAAGAAAATGCCTTTCACAACATCCACCCAAGTGAAGAAAACTCTCCAGGAAGAGGGGGGTGTCAGTATCTAAGTCACCACAAGCTGCAAACCATTATTCAGCCTTAAAAATAGACAGGCCACATTACACTTTACCAAATAATATCTAAAGAAGCCACCCAATTTTGGAAAACCATCAGAGGACGGATGAGATGAAGATCAACCTGTACCAGAATGATGGGAACAAGAAAGTCTGGAGAAGGCTTGGAATGGCTCCTGATCAAAAGCACAGCACGCCCTCTGTAACACATGGTGGAGGCAGCAGGATGCCCGGACATGCAGAGCGTCCACTGGCACTGGGGCACTAGTGGTTATTGATGATGTGACTGAAGACAGAAGCAGCCGGATGAATTCTGAAGCGTACAGGGCGAGACTCTGCTCAGATTCAACCAAATGCTGCAAGGATGACTGGATGGCGCTTCACAGACAGATGGACAATGACCAAAAACATCCTGTGAAAGCAAAGAAGTGGAATATTCTTCACTGGCCAAGTCATCCTCAGATCTCAGCCCCATCAAGCTGCATTTCACATAAAAATGAAGGCAAAAAGATCCATAAAGAAGCAACAACTGAAGTCACCGCAGTAAAGACAGCAAAGCTCCACACAGGTGTATTTTGTAAGTGGGGATGAGAGCGTTAAAGGTGTCATTTCATCACTAGAGGTTGGAGTCATGTGATGCCATACCTGCCTGCGAGCGAGTTTGCGCAATTACTAGACGAGACATTACTTATATAGCGCTTGCGCTGGTTGTGCATGCGCAGGCAGAGGACACTAGTTATGTTGATTCCATCATTGTCTCACTGTTGTTCACATGATCCTCTGTGCTATAGCATAAGTCATGGATCGGGCCAGCGATGCACCATTTATGCCCAATTCTTAAGGGTATCATTTATATAGAGACAGTCCCAAACCCCTCCCTCTGGAAAACTAACTTGTCATCACATTACAGATACTGTCCAAACTCTAGTATTACACTTAGTAACGATGTCCCTCTCAGAAAAATGTCCCTCAAAGAGTTTGCTACCCGTAAATAGTCATGTGGGCGGTCTCAATTTCCTGGGAAGTCATGCAGTCCACTCCCATTTTGGATTGATTGACATCCCACGGACTGGGATAGGTCACTGCAAGCTCTGGTGGCATCGAGATAGGGACCACCGACATGACTCCTCACAGGTAGAGCACCCCATTTTATAACTATATTTTTTTCCTTTAAATTGCAAGGGACATTTCAGAAAAAAACTGTTTTTCGTTTTATAGTGGATCTTTCACGTGACATAAATATGTGTACTTTTACCTAGTATAACTGCTGCTGCTCCTCTCTGTTCCTGAGATATAGCCCCTTCTTCCCGGTTTAAAAATCTAGTCTTGGTAGTCAAGTGGGAGTGGTCCTCAACACTACAATTCTCTTTAGTTATATTCTTGAGGACCCTGCCCAGTTGGCTAAAAGACTTGATTTATAAAAAAAAAAAAAAACAATGCCAGATTATCCAAGTGGGCGTGGTTATCAATACTTCTCTGTAGGCATATTCTTGAGGATCATACCCAGTTGTCTAACATACTTAATTTATAGAAAAAAAAAACCCCAATGCTGCATTCAGGAGCACAGCGGTGTTTACACCAGCTAAGAAATCTAATATTTATTGCAAATGACAAGTCCTCTTTAAGAAGCGAGAGCCTCCATTATGTGCCTCTGCCCCCTGTGAAGACAAGTTTTGGGAGCAATGCAAAAACAGGGATCCACGACCAACTGATCACTATTGATGGATCAATCACCAATGAATACCAAGTAAATCATGGTGGGCTTAAACGGTATGGAATAATAAAACTTATTCTGCAGTTCTGGCTAATTGGTACTTGGTGTTACTGCAGCTGTCACACCAGGCACCAGAGGACTCCCAGCAAGCAGCGAAACACATAAGGAACAATACAACTGAAGGCCCTGGCGCTAGGGAAAGGACAGCAGGGTCACCTCCTAACACTCACCTGAGTCTGATCCCTGCACTCTATAACGCCCCTGGACGGGTCTTTCCCCCCATGCGCCATCATGTGCCTAGACCCTCGCTGACCCTGAACTCACTAGTGAAGGCCATAGAGATGCTGCTCTCGCCACTGCAATAAGAAAACACAAGCAAGGCAAGATCAACAAGTGGGGAAATACACAACAAATAACACTTCACAGCTTCTCCAGCAGGAAATTTCGCAGCTGCAACAGACATCTCAGCTTCTATAGAGACTGACTTCTTCAAAGTGGACAGCATAGGTATGAGCTATAGCCGGCATAGTGAGGAGCAGATATTTATAGCAGAAGGGAGTGGCTGCAACCTGTCTGCAACCAGAGCTAGAATGAACTGAAGAATATCACCAGCACCAGTCCAGGGAAGATGGGAGTATTTTAGCACATGGAGAATACTGATGATCAACAGCTGAATGGCATGAGACCTCCGCTGGGTCCTAAAGGGGAAGAGATGAAAACCCAGCAGGAAAGCTACCTAATACAACGAATACTAACAGCAGGAAAAATAGAAAGTCAGGCAGCCTTTTGAACAGCCAAACACTGTGACCTTCTATTGCCAGAAACCACATGACTGTCTGTCACCCGTGACACACCCGTGACATACGTAGGAGCATTGTGGAGGCTTTTACTGTTTATGGTGGTGTGACGACATGGACTCTCATGGGTTAAAGTTTCTTAAAATTCAGCCAGACAGTATGATAGATTGTCTATAGACGGGGGAGAAGTCCCTCATTGTTTTTACAAGACTCTTGTTGACTCAATATAATTGTGTTGGCCACTGAAAGCCAGACGTATTGTTCTCCAGACTTTTCCAGTAACCATTGTATTGTAGTTGTGTATTGCTAATGTGATTACCTTAGTAGCCATTGTCTAGTCGGTGACTCCCAGATTACATGTACACCCTCAGTCTTTCTGTAGACATCATTTGGATGAACATTGTCCATGCAGCTTGAAATTCGTCCAATGGGAGAAGCAATCTTGTCCAATCAATCGATGAGGATGCAGTGTGCCCAGAGGGAGGGCTGTGGCTATAAGAGAGGACTTCTTTAAGCCACCAGGTGAATGAAGGTTGATGGATGCTGATGGATCCAGTCTAAGCTCTTTGGAGCTGACTAGAGGATCAGCATATCTTATGGCTTCAATCTAGGGACTCCGGTTCCGGTTGGAGACCATATCCACAGTCTAGGGATTTCGACTCGGCTGCCAGGATTGTAATATCATACCAGGACTACCTAAGGAGGACACTCAGGTTGGGACAGTTCAGTCACCTGGTACAGACTTTGCAGACCTCACACAGCTTCCTAAATCTGGCGTTATTCCTTTCTCGGTGGGTGCCCGCCAAAAGCGGGGTGCTGCTGGACTGGAGTAAGCGGCCCTGGAAGCTCTGAGGCATGGACATTCTAAATCCCTGGTGAGCCATCGGAAGGGTGAGACTCTGTTGCCTGTTACATTTGTGTGTTTTGCTGGTTATGTGTTATGTCCCGTTAATTGTTTGGGGATCCAATAAAGTCTAATTATTGTGGTTCCCTCACCCTGTGTTGTCTGAGTAGTGTTACGCCCACGGTTAAGGAGGCCGGCGTTCAGTTGGGATGAGCTCTGAGCCACGCTGTCTTTCTAAAGGCGGCGGGTTTTAGTGGACGAGAGCACCCACTGAGCCCCGTGTCTCCACAGGTGGCATTTTGGTTACATTATTATCAGATGCAATGTGATAGCACTGTAAATGGGACACTTTAGGAGCATTGTTTATAATGGCACTGTGGTGGCATTATTTTTTAGGCCACTGTATATAAGATTTATGTGCCAATATTAGCAAGGAAGGGCTCTAAGGCTCCACAGAGCTAGTGCACTTTTGCAATTTAGGATCTATCGGATCAAATTAGTATACGGTATTTCTTGAAGGACATCTTCAGAACCTTCCATGTTATTCGGTAGACCTTCCCACCCCCAGGGTTACTACCTCTGCTCTATGTCAGCTTGCAGCTCTCAGCCTGGCATCCATGGCACAAGTCCCGAGTGCCCAGTGTTGGTGACATCACAGACAGAGTAGGTTGGACCTATAGCGCCCACTGCTGGGCACAACTGTGTACGACTCTCATCAGTAGGCAATGCCTCATCTCAGACCACAGTGTATGAAGCCTCCTGGAATAACCGTTCTGTCCTGATAGTAGATAAATATAGAAATATTACATGAAAAGTGTAAAGTAACCGCCACGATCAATGAATAATTTTTGATTAGGTCCATAATGGAACCATTTATCACCCGCGATGTGTTCGGTGGGAGCCTCCACCTGCCGCAGCCTAGGTGGAATGAGATAGGAGATTTGCATCCGCTCAGGGGATCGGCACTGTGATACCACAGGGCAACGAATATCCAGACTCGCACGTCCATGAAATTGAGAGCAAAATAGAATAACCTGGAACTTCTGAAGGACACTGAGCCGGAGAAATCACCGCGAGCTGCAAACCGGTTGGAGAGAACGTGCAAATGAAACCAACAGGTTTGACATTTTAGGCAATGAACTGAACAATCCGGTGATCCAAGAAATAACGAGAGAAGAGTTCATTCTCTATGCAGTGCTAAATGCAGGAGTAAAAGCGGAGTTATCTAAGAAGCACAAAGGGCAAAAACTACCGAGAGTTCATGATTTATAGGATAGAAAGAGATGCTGGATCACCGCGTCCTACAAGACCTGTCCGGGCAACTAAATAGGTAGAAATGATGTAAAGATTGGTGAGATTATGAGACATAGTGATTGAAAAGGGGTTGTCCGAGTAGTGAGTAACCCATTTAAGGTCAGAACTTTGACTTGGCCTTTGCTTTATTCTTTTTTTGGAGAATGACTTGTGCATTTTGGGTCATTGTCTTGCTGCATGACCCACTGTCACGCTTAAACCCGTGAGTGTCCAAAGCACGGCATGACAGATGTGCATGAACCAACCATGGCGAGCTACATGAATATCTTCGGGGATGGTAAAGGAGAAGAGGACACTGGCGGTATGGAGCAGGGCATGGACACCTCCTGACACTAATCTCTTGTCTAGTCCCTAAGCTCCCCTAGTGTCCCTATATGAGTCCTTCCCCTCGTCGCCGTCACATGCCTGATGGTAGGGAGCAGAGGATGGACACTTCCTGACACTAACCTGTATCTGGTCCCTAAGCTTCCCTAGCATTCCTATATGAGTCCTTCCCCTCGTCGCCATCACATGCCTGACGGTAGGTAGCAGAGGATGGACACCTCCTAACACTAACCTGTGTCTGGTCTCTAAGCTTCCCTAGCATTCCTATATGAGTCCTTCCCCTCGTCGCCATCACATGCCTGACGGTAGGGAGCAGAGGATGGACCCCTCCTGACACTAACCTGTGTCTGGTCCCTAAGCTTCCCTAGCATTACTATATGAGTCCTTCCCCTCGTCGCCGTCACATGCCTGATGGTAGGGAGCAGAGGATGGACCCCTCCTGACACTAACCTGTGTCTGGTCCCTAAGCTTCCCTAGCATTATTATATGAGTCCTTCCCCTCGTCACCGTCACATGCCTGACGGTAGAAAGAAGAGGATGGACACCTCCTGACACTAACCTGTGTCTGGTCCCTAAGCTTCCCTAGCATTCCAATATGAGTCCTTCCCGTCGTCGCCGTCATATGCCTGACGGTAGGGAGCAGAGAATGGACACCTCCTGACACTAACCTGTGTCTGGTCCCTAAGCTCCCCTAATGTCCCTATATGAGTCCTTCCCCTCGTCACCATCACATGCCTGACGGTAGGGACCAGAGGATGGACACCTCCTGACACTAACCCGTGTCTGGTCCCTAAGCTTCCTTAGCATTCCTATATGAGTCCTTCCCCTCGTCGCCATCACATGCCTGACGGTAGGGAGCAGAGGATGGACACCTCCTGACACTAACCTGTGTCTAGTCCCTAAGCTCCCCTAGTGTCCCTATATGAGTCCTTCCCCTCGTTGCCGTCACATGCCTGATGGTAGGGAGCAGAGGATGGACACCTCCTGACACTAACCTGTGTCTGGTCCCTAAGCTTCCCTAGCATTCCTATATGAGTCCTTCCCCTCATCGCCGTCACATGCCTGACGGTAGAAAGAAGAGGATGGACACTTCCTGACACTAACCTGTGTCTGGTCCCTAAGCTTCCCTAGCATTACTATATGAGTCCTTCCCCTCGTCGCCGCCGTCACATGCCTGACGGTAGGGAGCAGAGGATGGACATCTCCTGACACTAACCTGTGTCTGGTCTCTAAGCTCCCCTAGCATCCCTAAACGAGTCCTTCCCCTTATCGCCCTCACGTGCCTAGTCCCTTACTGTCCCCTCCACTCACCCTGTGTGGTGACAAGGCCGGTGAGGATACTAGACATCACCACTATAGTAACAACACACAAGGGAAGGAGGACAGACAAGGGAATATAGACAAAAGGATATATACACAAACTTCACGGCTGCAGCCAGACAACAAGGCTGCAGGTGACATGACTCCAAACAGTAGCCCCACGAAAGCTCCAGCAGCTGGTCACCAGCAGCTCCTATGGAACTTCCTCTTTCCAAGGTGGGGTCAGAAACAGTATCAATTATATTACTGGCATCAGATGATGGATCATGTGACTATTTAATCCCTTCATGACCGGGCAATTTTCTGTTTTTCGTTTTTGTTTATTGCTCCTATTTTTCCGAGAGCCATAACTTTTTTAGTTTTCGCCAATCTTGCCATTTGAGTGCTTGTTTTTTGTGGGATGAGCTGTACTTTTAAATTAAACCATGAGTTTTACCATATAGTGTACTGGAAAACAGCAAAAAAATTCAAAGTACGGAAAAATTGCAAAAAAAAGTGTGATTGCACGATTATGTTTAGGGTACTTTATTCACTTTGCTCCCTATATGGTAAAACTGAAATGTCGGCGTGATGCCTCAGGTCAGTACGAGTTCGTAAATACCAAACATGAATAGGTTTACTTTTATCTTAAAGGTTAAAAAAAAAATTCAGAAGTTTGTCCAAAATAAGTGGCGCACTTTTTGCATCTTTAGCTGATGTTCTTAACGGCACCATTTTTGTGCAGATTCTGTTTTGATCACCTGTTATTGCATTTTGCAACAACCAAAAAATGCAATTTTAGTGTTTGGAATGTTATTTACCGATCAGATTAATTGATTTTCTATTTTGTTAGGTCGGGCATTTCTGAAAGCGGCGATACAAAATATATATATATATCGTATATTTTTATTTTTATCTATTTATTTATTTATTTTCTTTAACCGTTTCATTTTCAATGGGGTGAATCGGGGGTGATTTGAACTTTTAGCTTTTATTTTTTTTAAAACTTTTTTAACTTTTTTATTTTATTTTACTAAGGATCAGCAGTCTGATCACTGATTCATTTTTCTTGATCAGAGCTGCACAGCTCTAATCAGCAGAAATGCTGCATTCCTGTTAGAGCCGCTGCTCTGCGGGTTGTAACAGGAACTATGTCATGAGAGTGACAGGACATCACATGAATCGTCGCTACCATGGCAACCATCATCTCTCTATGATCGTATCATGGAGCCGCCGTTGGCGGCGGGGAAAAACGTTTTGACAGCGCAATCAAAGGGGTTAACAGGCGCAGGTGGATCAGAGATCCACCCGCATCTGTTAGCCGCATGTCTGCTCTTCAAATTAGCAGACATGAGCAGGTCTCACCTCCATTTCACCACAGCAGCCGGCAGTGATTACCCCAACATGATTTAGGATGTACCGGTACATCCTCGGTCATGAAGGGGTTTAGATCAGGACTTTGACTTGGCCTTTCCAAAAATTTTTAAAATGTATTCTTCTTTAAGCAATTCTTTTGTAGAACGACTTGTGCATTTTGGGTCATTTTCTTGTTGCATGATCCACTGTCATGCTCGAACTGGAGAGAGTCCGAAACATGGCATGACAGATACCCATGGACCAACCACTGTCCAGCGCATGGCAAGATATAAGAATATTAATGGGGATGGTAAATGAGAAGAGGACCCTGATGGTAGGGAGCAGGGGAACGGACACATCTTGACACTAACCTGTGTCTGGTCCCTAAGCTCCCCTAGCTTCGCCAACATTTTTAGGATGGCCCCTGCCGCACCTTCCGCAGCGCAGGGTCCAAAGTCCACAGCATTGCCCCTGCCTCCTATCATCATCCTCTAACACCCCCGGTAAGCTAGATTTGACTTATAAGACCCACCCATCATTTTCCTCCCAAATATTTGGGAGGAAAAGTGCATCTCATAACCCAAAAAATACGGGTAAATAATAAAGTAATTATAACGCTGCTACTTCGCCGATTTTCACCTATTGCGAGGGTCTCTAGATAGGTGAGGGATCACTGTACTTGGAAGCCACCAAAGCCTCTTGAGATGGTCATATTTGCCAAAACTTCTCAAAGCTTTCATATGAGTGGCGTTAGAATATGCCACAATCTAGATGGACATTTAGGGGGTGGCAAATTAAGTGTGGCCTTTAAAAGGTTTGGGGGTTATACAATAAAATTGCAAATTTTCCTTTAGACGAAGCCCAGGAATCGAGAGACGCGTTCAAGGGGCAAGCAATGGGTTGTCATCTCTAACAAGGATTGGCATGTATGCTTCATGGTCCTTCTTATGCCGGTAACGGGAGTCAAGATACTATGGGTTAACCTGGTGAGGTGGCTTCTCTAAGCATAGCTTAGGGTGTACAGCACGGAATAGAGGCAATGATGCAGCAGGCAGAATTCACCAGACAGTATGTGAATTAGCGAGGGTACGCAGAATGTCAGATTGATGAGCAAAGCTGGAAGCACCAGATGAAGAAAAGCCGGATATGCGGATAGCACAAAAAAGCAGAGCTGTGTAGGCAACTGGTATTTTTTTTGCAGCAGAGACATAATTAATTACCAATTACCTTGATAGTAGAGGTGAGAACAGTTGAGAGGAGTTGGTAATCTGGCATCTTGATAGCAAAGATGAGAATATATCCATGCAACTTGTGACAGCGCAATAGTATTAGGGAAAGGTGAACAGGGCTTAGAAGTAGAGACTATTGGCGGAATTGCAGTTAGGAGTAAGGCTAGTTTCACACTTGCGTTGGACGGCTTCCGTAGCATTGCGTTGTGTGACGGATGCAACAGATGCGTTGCATATAGTGGCACAACGGATGCTACGGATCGTACAAAATAACGCAATCCGTTATAGGTTTTTTTCTTGACTTTACACATCTGAGCATGCGCAGGTGTGTAAAGACGGATGCGTTAACGGAATCCGTCAAATGACGCATTCTAACGGAATCCGCCACCATAGGCGTCCATTATAAACACAACGGACGCCAAACGGATTCCTGCAGGTTGCGTTTTTTTGACACTCTGCCAAGCGCAGAAAAACGCTACATGCAGCGTTCCATCCGCCCGACGCAGCGTCAAAATAACGACGCTGCGTCGTCCAGCGGATGCAACGCAGACACTTGCGTTACAGTGCGTTGTCCATATAAGTCTATGGAGAATAGCGCAGTGCGTTAACGGACTGCGCTATTCTCCATAGTGACGGAATGCGCTGAACGCAAGTGTGAAAGTAGCCTAACTTGGCTGGAGCAAAGTCACGTGGACAGTGAAGCAAACGCATGGAAAAGTATGTGGTAGCGGGAAGCTCTACTTGAATACTCAGGCACTGAGCAGCCACCTGAGGCAGCCTGCGCAATAATGCTTGTTAGGAAACCATACACTAGCACAGAAGAAACCGGCTATAGGGGAAGAAAGCAAACCCAGCACTAAAGTCTGGAGAGGTAACACAACAGAAGCAGGATACAAAAGCAAATAAGACTAAGGGCGGCGTTAGACGCACCGATTTATCGTGCGATCGCATGAGCGATCGTACCCGCCCCCGTCGTTTGTGCGTCACGGCAATTCATTGCCCACGTCACACAAAGTCGTGAACCCCCGTCACACGTACTTACCTCCCTAACGACCTCGCTGTGGGCGGTGAACATCCTCTTCCTGAAGGGGGAGGGACGTTCGGCATCACAGCGACGTCACACAGCGGCCGGCCAATAGAAGTGGAGGGGTGGAGATGAGCGGGACGTAACATCCCGCCCACCTCCTTCCTTCCTCATTGCCGGCGGGACGCAGGTAAGCTGTTGTTCATCGTTCCCGGGGTGTCACATGTAGCGATGTGTGCTGCCTCGGGAACGACGAACAACCGACGCACAGAAGGAGGAATGACTTTATGAAAATGAGCGACGTGTCAACAAGCAACGATAAGGTGAGTATTTTTGCTCGTTCACAGTCGTTCGTAGCTGTCACACGCTACGACATCTCTAACAATGCTGGATGTGCGTCACGGAATCCGTGACCCCGACGACATATCGCCCGATATATCGTAGCGTGTGACGCCACCCTAAGGGGAAAGCTGGGATGTGGTAACGTGTGCTGGGTGGGAAGTGTCACAGGTGACAGACAGTCATGGGGTTTCTGGCAATAGAAGGTCACAGTGTTTGCGCAGAATGTTCCCGGATTTTCTGTTGTTCCTTCTGTTAGTATTCATTGTAATAGGTAGTTTCCTGCTGGATTTTCATCTATTACCCTTTAGGACCCAGCGGATCTAAACTTCTGTCCAGTTGCTGATCATCAGTATTCCCTTTGGTGCTGAAATACCCCTTCCTTCCCTGGACTGGTGCTGGTGATATTATTCAATTCATTCAAGCTCTGGTTGCAAGCAGGTGGCTTGTACTCCACTGTGGTTTCGTTGCTGAAACTTTGCTGAACTTCTACCTGAGTCATCTGTGGATAAGTTATTCATGCTTTTGACCCTTTTGTGTCCCCCCTTGTGTCATCTATAGTGTTTAGTGGGGTTGACAAAGAGCTCATCCCTTCCGTTCCCTATTTAGGGTCAGCACTAGGGATACCTAGGATCAGGTATCCAGCTCGGCGCATAGCTGCAGAACTTATCTAGGGTGGTGAGGGACCCCAGGGACCAGCAGTTGGATTGGTCAGGGGCTACCCCCACCCCCTTCCTTAGACACAGGGGTCCCCTTTCCTTACGTTTCGCCGTTCGCTTGGTACTTCCCTGTACCTAGCATGACAGGAGAGATAATGTGCGTGTATGGAGGTAGATAGATGCACAAAGTCACAAAAAAATTACAGGAATTAAAAGAAAGAAAGAAAACAAAATAGATTTAGATATAAAGTGACGATGCCGCAATGTAATCACCTGCCGATATTCAGAAACAGTCACCGACGTTGTGATGTGACATGGCTCGCACCCGGCCGCCGCACATTACACTGTTCCAGGCAAAGCCACAATAGATATCTACAATCTGTTCCGTTTATCGACTGCGAATCGCAGGACGCAGGGAGAAACAACAGGTGCAGCGCGAACAGCTGGGCCCGGGAAATCACTGCATAACCTCGTGTGCTCAGCCTATAAAGTGTCTGACAAAGAGGACTGGAAACAATTCATTCAGAACACGAAGCAGCAATGTGCGGAGCCCGGAAGCAGCAGCCCGACTGCAAGAAGGAACCGCTCATAGGAGAATTATTACTGAGTAATTCTCATAATACACACCTCAGCTGCTGCAGAACCTCATAATACACACCTCAGCTGCTGCAGAACCTCATAACACACACCTCAGCTGCTGCAGAACCTCATAATACACACTTCAGCTGCTGCAGAACCTCATAACACACACCTCAGTGGCTGCAGAACCTCATAATACACACCTCAGCTGCTGTAGAACCCCATAATACACACGTCAGCTGCTGCAGAACCTCATAATACACACCTCAGCTGCTGCAGAACCTCATAATACACACCTCAGCTGCTGCAGAACCTCATAATACACACTTCAGCTGCTGCAGAACCTCATAATACACACTTCAGCTGCTGCAGAACCTCATAATACACACCTCAGCTGCTGCAGAACCTCATAATACACACCTCAGCTGCTGCAGAACCTCATAACACACACCTCAGTGGCTGCAGAACCTCATAACACACACCTCAGCTGCTGTAGAACCCCATAATACACACTTCAGCTGCTGCAGAACCTCATAATACACACCTCAGCTGCTGCAGAACCTCATAACACACACCTCAGCTGCTGTAGAACCCCATAATACACACTTCAGCTGCTGCAGAACCTCATAATACACACCTCAGCTGCTGCAGAACCTCATAATACACACCTCAGCTGCTGCAGAACCTCATAATACACACTTCAGCTGCTGCAGAACCTCATAATACACACTTCAGCTGCTGCAGAACCTCATAATACACACCTCAGCTGCTGCAGAACCTCAGCACACACATCTCGGCTGCTGCAGAACCTCATAATACACACCTCAGCTGCTGCAGAACCTCATAATACACACCTCAGCTGCTGCAGAACCTCATAATACACACCTCAGCTGCTGCAGAACCTCATAATACACACCTCAGCTGCTGTAGAACCTCATAATACACACTTCAGCTGCTGCAGAACCTCATAATACACACCTCAGCTGCTGCAGAACCTCATAATACACACCTCAGCTGCTGTAGAACCTCATAATACACACTTCAGCTGCTGCAGAACCTCATAATACACACTTCAGCTGCTGCAGAACCTCATAATACACACTTCAGCTGCTGAAGAACCTCATAATACACACTTCAGCTGCTGCAGAACCTCATTATACACACCTCAGCTGCTGCAGAACCTCAGCACACACATCTCGGCTGCTGCAGAACCTCATAATACACACCTCAGCTGCTGAAGAACCTCATAATACACACTTCAGCTGCTGCAGAACCTCATAATACACACCTCAGCTGCTGCAGAACCTCATAGCGCATACGTCAGCTGCTGCAGAACCTCATAACACACATCTCGGCTGCTGCAGAACCTCATAGTGCATACGTCAGCTGCTGCAGAGCCTCATAATACAGACCTCAGCTGCTGCAGAACCTCATAGTGCATACGTCAGCTGCTGCAGAACCTCATAACACACACCTCAGCTGCTGCAGAACCTCATAGTGCATACGTCAGCTGCTGCAGATCCTCATAACACACATCTCGGCTGCTGCAGAACCTCATAGTGCATACGTCAGCTGCTGCAGCGCCTCATAATACACAACTCAGCTACTGCAGAACCTCATAATACACACTTCAGCTGCTGCAGAACCTCATAATACACACCTCAGCTGCTGCAGAACCTCAGAGTGCATACGTTAGCTGCTGCAGAGCCTCATAATACACAACTCAGCTGCTGCAGAACTTCGTAGTGCATACGTCAGCTGCTGCAGAACCTCATAACACACATCTCGGCTGCTGCAGAACCTCATAGTGCATACGTCAGCTGCTGCAGAGCCTCATAATACACAACTCAGCTGCTGCAGAACCTTCTAAAACACCTCAGCTACTGCAGAACCTTGTAATACACACCTCAGCTGCTACAGAACCTTATAATACACCTCAGCTACTGCAGAACCTTGTAATACACACCTCAGCTGCTGCAGAACCTCCAAATACACAGCTCAGCTAATGCAGAGCCTCATAATACACAACTTGACTGTTGCAAAAAGTCATAATATGTACCCCAGCTGATGCAGAACGTCATAATTCACACCTGAGCAGCTACAGAACTTCATAATTCACATCTCAGCTTCTGCAGAACCTGATAACACACACTCTGTTCACGCTAATTAATGTGTTCATATTAGTCAATGATGGACTTTCTAGTACAAAAGATGTTCTGCAGCAGCTGAGCATGCTTTTTTCAAATCACGGAATTCATTGATGGCTTCTATTATAATGTACAGTAGGCGGCATATTCCCCCATAGTATTCACACTTCTATTAGCAGCCGGCTTGGTGTTCTAGTAATAGGGCGCCACCATTTGGCAGAAATCTGAATAGCAATGGTGCACATTGATATTTTTATGTGAAATTGGGTAAAAAAAAATGATTCACAGATATAGGTGAGACGCTAAAGAAAAAAAAACTTAAGAAACATGTAATTGATGGACAGGACATAACCATACAGCGTATCTGAAACATATACAGTGGCATGCAAAAGTTTGTGCACCCCTGGTCATAATTACTGTTATTGCGAACAATTAAGAAAGTTGAAGATGAACTGATCTCCAAAAGGCATAAAAATAAAGAAGAAACATATCCTTTGAATTTTCGGCAAAACAAAATATCTTCATCTTTCACATTTTAAAATTAACAACAAAAAAGGAAAATGAGCAGCTGCAAAAGTGTGCACACCCTGCATGGTTAGTTCCTACTAGCGTCCCCTTTGGCAAGTATCACAGATTGTGAACGCTTTTTCTAGCGTGCAAAGGGTCTCTCACTTCTTGTTTGAGGGATTTTCATCTATTAGTCCTTGGAGAAGTCTTCCAGTTCTGTGAAATTCCTGGCTGTTTTTGCATGCACTGCTCTTCCTTGGAGACATGATCCAGTTCTGTGAGATTCCTGGCTCATCTTCCAGTGCTGTGAGATTCCTGGCTCGTCTTCCAGTTCTGTGAGATTCCTGGCTCGTCTTCCAGTTCTGTGAGATTCCTGGCTCGTCTTTCAGTTCTGTGAGATTCCTGGCTCGTCTTCCAGTTCTGTGAGATTCCTGGCTCGTCTTCCAGTTCTGTGAGATTCCTGGCTCGTCTTCCAGTTCTGTGAGATTCCTGGCTCGTCTTCCAGTTCTGTGAGAATCCTGGCTCGTCTTCCAGTTCTGTGAGACTCCTGGCTTGTCTTCCAGTTCTGTGAGATTCCTGGCTCGTCTTCCAGTTCTGCGAGATTCCTGGCTCGTCTTCCAGTTCTGTGAGATTCCTGGCTCGTCTTCCAGTTCTGTGAGATTCCTGGCTCGTCTTCCAGTTCTGTGAGACTCCTGGCTTGTCTTCCAGTTCTGTGAGATTCCTGGCTCCTCTTCCATGCTCTGCTCGTTTGAGGTTTAGCCACAGATTTTCAATAATGTTCAGATCAGAGGACTGTGAGGGCCTTCAGGTTGCACCTTTTGAAGTCGTCTATTGTGAATTTTGATGTGTGATTAGGGTCATTATCCATTTGTAGAAGTCGTCCTCTTTCCTCCTCTTTTCATCTTTAGCCTTTTTACAGATGGTGTTATGTTTGCATCAAGAATTTGTTAAAATTTCATTGAATCCATTCTTCCCTCTACGCATGAAATGTTCCCAGTGCCATTGGCTGCAGCACAACCCCAAAGCATGATTGATCCACTCCCATGCTTAATAGTTGGCGAGATGTTCTTTTCCTGAAATTCTATGCCCTTTTTTTCTCCACACATAGCTTTGATCATTGTGGCTAAAGACTATTTTAACCTCATCAGTCCACAGAACTTTTTTTTTCACAAAATCAGGCTTGTTTAGATGTTCCTTTGCATACGTCTGACTCTGCATATTATGGTGAGGATGCAGGAGAGGTTTTCTTCTGATGACTCTTCAATGAGGCCATATTTGTGCCGATGTCTCTAAACAGTAGAATAATGTACCAGAACTCCAGAGTCTGCTAAATCTTTCTGAAAGTCTTTTGCAGTCATGCAGGGGTTCTGACTTGTCTCTAAGAATCCTACCAGCAGCTTGCACATACATTTTGCTTGGTCTTCTAGACCTTATCTTGATCTCCTATGTTCTTTGTAACTCTCATTTTTTAAAACATTTCAAACTGAGGAAAGAGAAACTTGAATACACTTTTCTATCTTCTTATAGGCTTCTGCTTTGTTGGCTTCCACCATTTTCATTTTCAGAGTGCTAGGCAGCTGCTTAGAAGAACCCATGGCTGCTGGTTTTTGGCACAAGGTTAGAGGAGGCTGGGTTTTTAAAAAGCTGTGAAATTTCTATCACCTGGAATTTCCTAACGATGATAGTGAACAAGCCATAACCCTAACAAGATAATTAAGGTCTGAAATCTTGGTCAAGGTTATCTGAACACATAAATCTCCAATGGTGACTTAACTTTTGCATTGGGCTAGTTTCCTTTTTTGTTAATTTAAAATGTAAAAGATAAAAAATAAAATGTGAGGGGGGGCTAAAATACAAAGGAAATTTGTCATCTTTTATGCCTTTTAGAGATCATTTCATTTTCAACTTGCAAACTGTTCACAATAACAGTAATCTTGACTAGGGGTGCACAAACTTTTGCATGCCACGGTGCGCCTGGTCCCGGGCGTTGATATGGGCTATACTGTTACTTTATATAGTGATTTGTAGCTTTGTGATATGAAGCGTATATACTGTAGTGATCATAATAAATATACAGCTCTCACTCCCTTCTCAATATTGCGTCCTTTTGCCAGTAATTGACAAAATCCAAAGTGGCCTCTGTGATACGCTGTTCCCCATTTATTTCTATGGGAGTTATGGAAACAGTGTAGCTTAGTTGCGCTCAGCTATTTCCTTTGCCCCAACTCCTGTGGTGATGGAGTTAATTCCATCTGAACCATGGAAGGGTGAGAACATTTTTTTTTAGAATCGATTATTTCTGCCTGGAGTGACCACCAGAGGGTGCTCATTGCATATGGATCTATACAGCTGTCTTTACTGCAATTACAGGTATACACCTCTGTATGCGGCAAGCTCCCCCAAGTGGCGGATGGGAGCAACTAGATTTTTATTCTATCTGCAAACTAATTTTGTTAGGGAATGCTGCTACGCCCAAACTGCTAAAGTTGAAATTAAGCATCAATTTAGGTACATGGCCGTCCACGTAAAGTCAGCTTGAGTCCGCCAGATTAGGAGGAGCTCTTACACGACAGCTCTTCAGTAAGTATGATTTGGTCGGGGTGTCATCCCTACGAGACAGAAAAAGAGGTTAGCTGATGCGTCTCTCCTGGTGCAGTTGATTATCAAAGCCCTTGGTTTGGATGAGCAGTTGTTACGCAGCACGGACATACAGCCATATGAAAAAGTTTGGGCACCCCTATTAATGTTAACCTTTTTTCTTTATAACAATTTGGGTTTTTGCTATTTCAGTGTCATATATCTAATAACTGATGGACTGAGTAATATTTCTGGACTGAAATGAGGTTTATTGTACTAACAGAAAATGTGCAATCCGCATTTAAAAAAATTTGACCGGTGCAAAAGTATGGGCACCTCAACATAAAAGGGACATTAATATTTTGCATATCCTCCTTTTGCAGAAATCCCAGCCTCTAGTCGCTTCCTGTAGCTTTTAATGAGCTCCTGGATCCTGGATGAAGGTAGATTTGACCATTCCTGGTTACAAAACAATTCCAGTTCAGGTAAGTTTGATGGTCGCCGAGCATGGACAGCCGCTTCACATCATCTCACAGATTTTCAATGATATTCAGGTCTGGGGACAGGGATGGCCATTCCAGAACATTGCAATTGTTCCTCTGCATGAATGCCTGAGTAGATTTGGAGCGGTGTTTTGGATCATTGTCTTGTTGAAATATCTATCCTCTGCGTAACTTCAACTTCGTCACTGATTCTTGCACATTATTGTCAAGAATCTGCTGATACTGAGTTGAATCCATGCGACCCTCAACTTTAACAAGATTCCCGGTACCAGCATTGGCCACACAGCCCCAAAGCATGATGGAACCTCCACCAAATTTTACTGTGGGTAGCAAGTGCTTTTCTTGGAATGCCGTGTTTTTTTGCCTCCATGCATAATGCCTTTTTGTATGACCAAACAACTCAATCTTTGTTTCATCAGTCCACAGGACCTTCACCAAAATGTAACTGGCTTGTCCAAATGTGCTTTTGCATACCTCAGGCGACTCTGTTTGTGGCATGCTTGCAGAAACGGCTTCTTTCACATCACTCTCCCATACAGCTTCTCCTTGTGCATCGTGCGCTGTATTGTTGACCGATGCACATTGACACCATCTGCAGCAAGATGATGCTGCAGGTCTTTGGAGGTGGTCTGTGGATTGTCCTTGACTGTTCTCACCGTTCTTCTTCTCTGCCTTTCTGATATTTTTCTTGGCCTGCCACTTCTGGGCTTAACAAGAACTGTACCTGTGTTCTTCCATTTCCTTACTATGTTCCTGACAGTGGAAACTGACAGGTTAAATCTCTGAGACAACTTTTTGTATCCTTCCCCTGAACAACTATGTTGAATAATCTTTGTTTTCAGATCATTTGAGAGTTGTTTTGAGGAGCCCATGATGCCACTCTTCATAGGAGATTCAAATAGGAGAACAACTTGCAAGTGGCCACCTTAAATACCTTTTCTCATGATTGGATACACCTGCCTATGAAGGTCAAAGCTCAATGAGGTTACAAAACCAAATTAGTGGTTTAGTAAGTCAGTAAAAAGTAGTTAGGAGTGTTCAAATCAAGAAATTGATAAGGGTGCCCATACTTTTGCACCGGTCAAATTGTGTTTAAATGCGGATTGCACATTTTCTGTTAGTACAATAAACCTCATTTCATCCAGAAATATTACTCAGTCCATCAGTTATGAGATATATGACACTGAAATAGCTTCTGCAAAAACCCAAATTGTTATAAAGAAAAAAGGTTAACAATAATAGGGGTGCCCAAACTTTTTCATATGACTGTATGGCGTTGGTGCAGCAGAGAGTAAGCCAGATGGAACAACGGGAGCAGTGGTGGCAGAAAGGTAAAAAGGAGGATAAAACGGGAGCCAGGAATCTGAGCAAAAGGAATTCTGCTTCATCTGTGATATAGAACAGCTGAGTTTGCCACAGAGTCTGATGCAGAGCTGGTAGCAGTAAATAAGAAGTGACTCAGAGACAGCAGAGTTGAGTTTGTCACAGAGTCTAGTGTCTAGGAGTATGACAGAATTGATGCAGCAATAGCAGAGCTGAGTTTTTCAGAGTCAAATACAAAGCTAGCAGCAAAGCTTGTCATAGAATCCAGTATAGTAGAGCTGAGTTTGTTACAGAGTTCATGATTGAGAACCCAGCCAGCAGTATGGTAGAGCTGAGTTTGTCACAGCTGAGTTTGTCGCAGAGTCAAATACAAAGGTAGCAATAGTATAGCAGAGTTTTTCATAGAATCCAGTATTACAGACCTGGCCAGTGGTATAGCACTGCTACGTTTGACACAGAGTTCTGTATAGCTGAGCTCACCAGTGGTACAGCACAGTTGTGTTTGTCATTGAGTCCTGTATAATAGAGATGGCTTTGTCAGAGAGTTCAATATAGCAAACCCAGCAGTGAAATACCAGAGCTGAGTTTGTCACTGAGTCTAAGGCTGTGTCCGCACTTTGCGTCGTCCTATTTGCAGTTCAAAACGCATCCTCTGACAGTAATTTATTTTGCCAAAGTTGCTTTTGACCACAAAATAGCGTTAAAAACGCAAGCGTATTTACCGCGTTTTAGCCGCATTTTTTTGCGCTTTTTACCTGCTTTTCTATTGCGTTTTGAAAGATGCGTTTTGAACATAAAGACACTGCTAAATAAAGTTTAAATAGTCAAACACAATGAAAAAAGGGGGAAAAAAAGGAACACATAATTATTGAAATCATAACGAAAATAGTTATATTTCATATAATTATAGCAGTTTTATACTATTTAGCAGTAAAATAGCATAAAATTTATATTTTTCATTATTTTAATTGTCGGACTATGTGTGTGTGTAAAGGGACATATTATTCCATTATTGTAATGTCAGAAAAGCATGCGTTTTGGATTTCCAAAACACATTGTTTCTGCAGCTAAAAAGCAGGTAAAACGCTGGAATTTTGATGTTTCTTGGTTTTTGCTACTTCTCATTGACTTCAATGTTAGCAAAACGCAGCCCAAATGGCAAAAACAATTGACATGCTGCTACTTTGAACGCATGGTTTTTGCCACAAATTATGCAAATCAAACGCTGCGTTTGGAAACGCAAAGTGGGGTCTAGAAATCCCCATTTTTCCATTGACTTTGCTGGAAAATCAAAAAGTATGCCTTTTGGCATGAAAACGCTGCAGTTCAAAACGGACCTAAAAAGCAGCTGAAACGCAGGTGAAAATGGAAAGTGCGGACACAGCCTAATGCAAATATGGTCAGCGGGAAGGCAGAGTTGAGGCAATGATAGCAGAGCGGGTTTTTCAAATACAAAGCTAGTGCAGCAGTTTGGCAGAGTTTGTCACAGAATCCAGTATAGCTAACTAGTGGTATAGCACAGCCAGGTTTGACACAGAGGTCAGTATAGTTGAGTTGGTAATTACACCTATCACATACACCCCCACCCCCTGTGAGGTCACACACACGTCACCCGAGAGGGAGACCTGATGCCTCCCTCAGGACCAGTAGAGCACACCAGGTGGGCGGAGTCAGGCAGAAAGACACGCCCACTGAGGAGACTACTGTCCTGGGGCAGGAAGTTCAAACAGTTGAGGTTTAGTTTTTGAGTTGACAGTGAGTGGTAGTGGAGCAGCTGTCAGGGACCCGGGTAGGAGCCTGGGCTTTTTGGAAACATCAGGCAGGCAGACGGTGATGGCCGTCTGCAGGAGTACCGGTACAGCAACCGGCGGAACAGAATGGACCGGGCCTGGGTTGGAGCCCGCCGGTCTGAGTCAACCATGTACCAGAGCAGCAGAAACCGGGAACTCAGACCCCGTCCTAGCTTAGAAGCCACTGAGTATAGGCAAATTGACTGATTGCTGGCCGGACCTCATGGGTTCATCCACACCCAAAGTCTCGAAAGAAGGCAAAAGCCCACCGAGACCGGATGAGCGCCACCGCCAAGGGCCAAACACCCGACGGGCCAGCGCCTGCGGGCAACCGAGGGCTCCTCCGGCAGCTCAACGCCGGGGAGCGGGCTACTACTGCTCAGGCAGGGGAGCCGAAACACAACAACCAGAGGTGCATGGGAAAAGGGGCCACCATCAACCCCACAGGGGACATCAGCAGCCGGCCGCGGGAACTGACCACATCCGAACTTTGGTTTACTAGTGACTCTGAGTGTGAATCAATCGTGAGTATACCAGTGCCATCCGGGCACGACACTACACCGCAGCATGGCACCCTGCACCCCGACAACAACATCAGCGCTCCAGTCCCCCATCGAGCCCCGAGACACACCGCCCCTACCCACGGAGGGGCTAACATCTAGGCTGCGGCCGCAACACCGATCCCAAACAAGCCCGCCTTCACTCCAGCTGCAGCGGTGGTGCATCCCGTCACCACGACCCGTGGGTGGCGTCATGACCAGTTGGACGACAGCGCGGCCCTCCCTGGCTGCGCGCCTCGTCCCATCACCACCACCACCACCCCACTGCCTCTCCCCTTAACAGAGCGACGTGGCCCCCGGTCCGGAGGCGCTCGTGCCACCGACAACCTGAGCCCGGACCTCGAGCGGCTCGGCCCGAGCGAGCGGGGAAGCAGGCCGGGCTTTCTCAGGGTGGAACACATCGACTCTTCTGGTGTCACCAACAGGATTCGGACAGTCCACTTACCTGTGGAAAGTGCGCCTTAGAAGTTTCCGCCAGCGGCGTCATGCCAAAAACGTTGAAGTCCCGCCATCTTGGCGCGAAAGTTTCCCGCTTGAGTCATCTTCCCCGAGCAGTGAAGGCGTGAAAGTGAAGCCCCGCCCCCGAAGGAAGAGTGCAGAGAGAAAACCAAGGGGGAGGCGGGCGAGAAGGCTGCCTGATGTAACCGAGAAGATAAAAAGGCAGGGACTCCAGGACCCTGCATCCGTTTCGTTTCTGGATCCAGACTGTGCAGTATGGCAACTCCCGTCCAGCGTCCCGATAACGCGGAGCCCGCGCAAGGAACTGCGGCGTGGGTGAAGGCCCGGACGGAGGAGATGTGTCGCTGCCTCCAGCACCAGGTAAGCTTCCTGGTGGAGCACTTGGTGGCGGAGATGGGGGAGATAGTGGCTGCCGTGCGGGCCCGTGAAAGGATGACGGTGTTGGCGGGGTGGGGAGGCGACCCACGTCTCTATGTTCTTGAGGGGTCGGCCTTCGCGGCTGAGGGGCTCAGTCTGCTGCTGCCCGCCATACTGCCTCCTCCATTGCCCGCAGCGGTTGTCGCTGCTCCTCCACCCGTATCCTCACCCCCGACACCGGTGGTGGAGTACGTCCCGGGCACTCATGAGAAGCTGCCTGAGGAGGCTGGCCTGGACTTGCAATGGAACCCGGCCACGCTGTGCCCGTTGCCCAAGGGGACCCATTACCAGTCGGCACCTGAACCAGAGGCGATGCCGGATGTCCTGGAAGTGGCCGCGCCCAAGAGTGTCCAAGCTCCAGCAACCCGCCAGGCCAAGAAGGCCCAGAAGGCCAGGCAAGCCACTCCAGGGTCACGGGCCTCGGCTGAGGTTCCGCGGGGAGGCAGCTGCAAGGCAGCAGAGCCGGCTGCGACACAGCAGCGCTCCCCTCCAAGGGTGCCGATTGTGGTCGACACCGGGGAGTGTCGGCTGGGCCAGACCACCACTGCAATCGACCCTGGGCATGCAGGTGCCCCGTACTGGGAGCGGCAGCCCAGCCAATTGAGCCAAGAGATAGTGGCCCGGGAAAAGAGGAGAGAGGAGGTGCTGGCCCGTACCATCGAGGGGAATGAGCAGCTGAGGAGCGCTGGCTACTGGGTGCGGGGCCCCACCTACCAGGGCCAGGTCCGGCGATTTAACAAGGATAAAGGCTGGGGGTTCCTATACAACCCCGAACTAGACGGAGAAGTGTTCTTCTCCCGGTGGGATGTGAATGCCCATCTCCCGTTTGGGCACCCAGCTCGTGACCTCCTGCCCGGCGATCTGGCACACTATACCCGGCACCGAGGGGAGAGGGGCTGGTTTGCCCTAGATGTCCGGAGTGGCAGACAGCCCCTTCCTCCACCGTACAGCCCCGGAGTGGAGGTGGAAGAAGAGTACCCCGTTGATGAATAAAGAGTAAAGCCGGTAGCCTGTTAGCTACAAAAAGGACCCGTCCCCGTTGGGACCTGTGGTTTGAAAACCCTGTTGCGTGAGTGACTGCTCATGGACAAGGCCATGGACTTGCCGGCCACCCAAAAACTTTTGGGCTTGTAAATATTGCCCTACCTGCCCCTTTTACATGCCTTCACGTTCCGTTAGCCTCCGGAGAGGCAGATTGGAGGTAGGACCCGCAGCAGAGCAGGCTGGGGTCCGGTCACCCCCGGAACCGGTGACCATCCTCCGGGGAGCCCTTTGTCAACTGCCGGGTGCGTTGCACTGTACCCGTTCCCGCCTGGGTGACCTTCCATGTTCCTGTTTCCGGACTGGGGAAAAGGGGTGCTGCCCATTTCTTAGGGGCAGCATCAAGGCTAGGTTGTTTGGGTGGGAAAGGCGGAAGGACATGAACCCGTTCCGTTTAATAAAGTTTGAAACGTTAAAGCAAAATGCCTCCCGTTATGGGAAGACCTTCAGTAACCATAGTTTGTATAAATGTTATTATAATTGTAAGTGTTTCCCGTTTTCCCGTTTTACAGTTGGAAAAGAAAAATAAACCGGAGTTGGTCGGGCAGCCCGCGGACGGTCTGCATTAAACCAAGGGGGTATCTGACGCCCTGGACCCCAGGGGTCACAGGTAATTACACCTACCACATACACACACCCCCATCCCCTGTGAGGTCACACACACGTCACCCGAGAGGGAGACCTGATGCCTCCCTCAGGGCTAGTAGAGCACACCAGATGGGCGGAGTCAGGCGGAAAGACACGTCCACCGAGGAGACTACTGTCCTGGGGCAGGAAGTTCAAACAGTTGAGGTTTAGTTTTTGAGTTGACAGTGAGTGGTAGTGGAGCAGCTGTCAGGGACCCGGGTAGGAGCCTGGGCCCCTTGGAAACGTCAGGCAGGCAGACGGTGGTGGCCGTCTGCAGGAGTACCGGTACAGCAACCGGCGGAACCGTACGGACCGGGCCTGGGTTGGAGCCCGCCGGTCCTGAACCGGGGAGTCAACCGTGTACCGGAGCACCAGAAACCCGGTACTCAGACCCTATCCTAGCTTAGAAGCCACTGAGTATAGGCAAATTGACTGATTGCTGGCTGGACCTCACGGGTTCATCCACACCCAAAGTCCCAAAAGCCCACAGAGACCGGGTGAGCGCCACCCCCAAGGGCCAAACACCCGACAGGCCAGCGCCTGCGGGCAACCGAGGGCTCCTCCAGCAGCTCAACGCCAGGGAGCGGGCTACTAGTGATCAGGCAGGGGAGCCGAAACACAACAACCAGAGGTGCACGGGAAAAGGGGCCACCATCAACCCCACAGGGGACATCAGCAGCCGGCCACGGGAACTGACCACATCCGAACTTTGGTTTACCAGTGACTCTGAGTGTGAATCAATCGTGAGTACACCAGTGCCATCCGGGCACGACACTACACCGCGACACGGCACCCTGCACCCCGACAACATCAGCGCTCCAGTCCCCCATCGGGCCCCGGGACACACCGCCCCTACCCACGGAGGGGCTAACATCTAGGCTGCGGCCGAAACACCGATCCCGGATGAGCCCGCCTTCACTCCAGCTGCAGCGGTGGTGCATCCCGTCACCACGACCTGTGGGTGGCGTCACGACCCATTGGACAACAGCGCGGCCCTCCCCAGCTGCGCGCCTCGCCCCGTCACCACCACCACCACCCCACTGCCTCTCCCCTTAACAGAGCGACGTGGCCCCCGGTCCGGAGGCGCTCGTGCCACCGACAACCCGAGCCCGGACCTCGAGCGGTTCGGCCCGAGTGAGCGGAGAAGCAGGCCGGGCCCCTCTCAGGGCGGTTCAATAGCACAGCTGGGTTTGTCACAGAATCTAATTTGGCAAAGATACTGTAGGTTTGTCACAGAGTTCAGTACAGCAGAGCTGGGTTTGTCACAGAATCTAATATCTAAAGATAGGTTTGTCACAGAGTTCAGTACAGCACTGCCTCGTTATCTTGGGTATCAGGATATTGTTCAAAAGGCCATGAATCATCTTGTTCTTGTGTTTTCCTCAAATATCTCCTATTTCTCCTTAGGCTTCTTCCGTCTTCTGTTACAATTTCGTAGAACCGAGGTCCTAGTTTCTGGACAACCTTTGCCTTTTTCCAGTGTTTGTCCTATTTGCTGCTTGGCTGCAGCCGTATGTTGTCATTCCTCTGGAGATCTGGCAGATCCTTTGCAGATTTATTGTAATAGAAAGCTTGCCTATCTTGATTTTTCATTAGTTGAGTATTCTGTCTCTTCCTTGTAGCAATGAATCCAACCGCTCTAATTATCAGTCCCTTAGATAACTGTATGATTTTACTCACTCTACGGCTTCCACAGATAGCTCAACTCAGCACAACGGTGACTTGTAGGAAGACAAGGAGAAACGCTGTAGTTTTCTTCTAGAATCTTGTATTAAGTACAAAGTAAATGCAGGTGAAAAGGAATAATCTGTACAGAGTTGCAGACATGTCTCTTCAGCAATGATTTCTCTAGACTAACTGAAGGAGAAGGGAGGAGCATTCTATACAGAAGCCAACTAAGGGAGGTACATAGGGACAAACTTCATACAGTCTAATCTACCTAGTAACAATAAAGGAATTTCTTGATAGGAGGAAAAATATGCAAAGCAAGAATTACATACAACAGGTTGTTCCCATTCATGGGACACAACACTCCCCGTCTGAAATCATATGATTTCACAAGTCCTTTTACGATGTAAGGAGTCGATCCTGTCCCTCGATGTCACGAAACCTGTAACGAGATAAGAGGCAACACAAAAAATGCAACGTAATGCACTGAATTCAAGTCCATGCTTTGTTGATGACGCATTGTCCTTGCGTAAAAAATGAAAAAGTAGAAAAATGTTAAACATGAATTCAAGTTCAACAAACCCATCTTCAGATTGGGGAAGCCGCAAACATGCCAACTCTTCCTCCAACCCAATAATATAACGGTAAAGTTTTAATCCAAAGGAAAAGTTCAAGGTTCATTAGACACGGACAGTTGTGTCTCCGTACAGCAGGGGTAAGGAAAGGTACGCTCCCCGCCGTAGCAGTGTCCAACGACAAAGTTAGTTCATGTAACGTCCTCCTTTGGTAAAAGTAGCGCGAGTTCGGTGACTGGACGAATCACACACATGCGCCAGCCGTGGCACGTTGAAGACTTGTAGTTGGTGAAACAGTGAGCAGTGTGAACAAGGCAAGCTACGGCTCGTACCTCAGATGACCAACTTGAGAAGCACTCAAAGTGATGAGATCTCCACTTCTGTTTTGATGTCACTGAAGTGTAGCGAGCGGAGACGATTGGTCTAATTTCCTTGTCGGATTCTGGTTCCACCAGCTCATACATGTTGTCAGCGTAGTTATCGCAGGTCTCCTCGTATAAGATACTTGGAGGTGTCAGCCACATGTTGTCGCCGAGTTTGGACGCAGCAATGAGTCTCGTTCCTCGGTCAGCTGGATTTTGTTCGGTGGGAATGTGGTGCCACTGTTCAGCATGATCTCTGTCGAGGATATTTTGCGTAATCTCGACAAAGCATTTCTCCATCTCTGGTTGTCTTTCCAAAGTGCGTTTTAGAGAGGAGGACCTTGCGGTTGCTTGCTGGGAGTTGTTTGGCAACCTTGACCTTGGAGACCGAAAGGGTAATGGGGCTACCCAACTGTTAGAGTCGTTTTGAGAGAACTCTTTATCCATAATCTTTATCTTTATGAATTCTTTGTCTTCTCTCATCGAAGCCAATTTGTTGTCTTCATTTGTAGACTCGAACGCTGTTGACCCGAAGTCGTCATCCCAGAGATGATATGCGTCCGCGCAGTCGGGAGGCTGCTGTCGCCACCTGGTGTCGCTCAGCCTCTCTTTCACCCCGTAGTGATGCGGACATGGTTGAAAGTGAGTGCCGCGACCGTTTGGGGGGATGTGCGTCTTGTAGGAGATCACGTCGGGACTCTTCACTTTGCCTACGCAGACGTTTCCTATGATGACCCAGCCTAGGTCGTAGCGCTGAGCGAATGGCGCATCGTGTGGCCCGTTGATGTGTTGGCGTACTTTGTGTAGCCGGAGGATGTCCCTTCCAATCAGAATCAGGATTTTTGCACTATGATCAAGAGGTGTGATCTTGCTGGCGATAGTTCTCAGGTGAGGGTGGTGAAGAGCTGCCTCTGGCGTTGGAATCTCTTCCCGGTTAGCCGGTATCTGGTTGCACTCGACGAGTGTCGGTAGAGGTATCTCTACGGTATTTTCCAGAGATGTTACCACGAGACCACTGGCTCTTCTTCCGCATGCTTCTGAGATGCCGCTGCAAGTGCCTAGTGTGTAAGGGTAGGCATTTCCTTTTAAGCCGAATAAGTCGAAGAGTTCGGACCTGGCGAGTGACCTGTTGCTCTGGTCATCCAGGATGCTGTACACCTTCATGGCCCTTTCTGGGTGACCTTTGGGATATACCCTTACTAGGCATATTTTTGCACAAGACTTGTCCCAGAGATCTTCTCCGCAGACTGCGGTGCACGAGGAGGATACTGTGAGGTGGTTTGCAGCTTGGCCTGTACTCTCCCCGCCATGACTTGTGGTAGGAGAAGGTGTAGGTGCAGGATCAGGCTGAGATGGGTGGAGCGCTTGTACGTGATCCGTGCTGTCGCACTCCATGCACTTAATTGTAACCTTACAGTCCTTGGCAAGGTGTTCTGTAGAGGCACAACACCTGAAACATACCCCAAACCTTTTCAAGAGTTCCTTTCGTTCTTGAAGGGGTTTCTTCCTGAAGCCAATGCACTTCTTCAGGGGGTGTGGCAGCTTGTGAATAGGACATTGGCGGTTCGGATTTTCCGCCTTCCCGCCTTCAGTGCCACTGTCTGGTGCTGATGGTGTAGGTGGTAGAACGTCGGTCTTCTTGACTGATACTGGGCCCCTACGTTTTCTGTCATTTTGATGAGGGCTCTCATATCCGGGAGCTGGTGAAGTGGAGGCGGTTGGTTCTCCACAGGTGAAGCTGGGGTCTGACTTACGTTCCGCGATGCCGTTGATTAACTCGCAGAAGTAGGAGAATGGAGGGAAGGAGACTTGGTGCTCTTTTTTATAGTTTGTTCCTACCGTAGTCCACCTTTCCTGCACGTTGTAAGGTAACTTGGCGACTATGGGTTTCACCCCACGAGCGGTGTCCAGGTAGCTGAGGCCAGGTAGGTGTGTGTCTGTTTTGGCCAGCTGGAGCTCGGACAGCAGGTCGCTGAGTTCCTGGTACTTTGAAGCATCCTTGCTAGATATTTTGGGAAGGTCGTATAGTTGTTTCAGCAATGCATCTTCAATTGCTTCAGGACTGCCGAAGCCTTTCTCTAGCCTGTCCCATGCGGTTGCGAGACCAGTTGTTGGGTCGCTGATGTAGACGGATCTGAGTCTCTTGATTCTCTCAGTAGACCGTGGCCCTAGCCACCTGATTAGCAAGTCCAGCTCTTCAGCAGCTGTAATGCCGAGGTCACGCGTTGCGGTTTTGAAGGCACACTTCCACCCTCTGTAGTTTTCGGGCTGGTCGTCATACTTTGTGAGACCGGTGTTGGTGAGTTCTCGGCGGATCATGTACCTCGCAAAGTCGGACATGTCTGATCTTTCCGATAGTTGGGGCACATTTGCTGACTGCGTGATGCTGGTTGCGTGGTTCGTAGCTTCGTGGTTCGGGAACATGGGAAAGTACGGAGTGGCGTAGGCGTTTAGACCAGTGACCGCCGGTTTGGTGTGTACAGTCTCTGTTGTATGCGGGTCTGGAACTACACAGTTGTTGGGAGTGTAGCGCCTTGCCGGCATGTTAGGTTGCATGTAGACATGGGCATACGGAGGTTGCTGATGCGCAGAGTGTGGCTGTGCATTGGAATATGAAGCAGGTTCAGGCTTAAAAGTCTGAGGTGCATTGGACTGACCTGGAAGGCTGGAAGCTGTAGGTGGATCAGTGTCTTGAGGCTCTGGAGAAGTGTTAGCACTGACGGGAATGTTGATGGTAGTTGGCGGTTCGTCAGCTTGGCTCAGCACGTAATCTCTTGTACGCTTAAGTGAGTCTTCTGTGTCGAGATCACACAAACTGGCGCTGCCTTCTTGGCTCCCACCCAGAGCTTGCTCAAAGACTTTTAGCCTTGCCATGGCCGCCACATGTTCACATTCCTTCTGAAGGGCTTCAATTTCTGCTTCCTTGCGTGCAGATTCTGCTTTCATCTCCGCTTCCTTGCGTGCAGATTCTGCTTTCATCTCTGCTTCTCTCTGGGCGAAGATGGCGTGTACTTTTGTTGTTTCTGCTTCAGCGCGCGCCTTTATGAGCTGCTCGCTGAGGGTTGAGTACCTTGATGAGCCTGATTTGAGTGAGTGCCTTGAGCTCTTAATGGACCTGGATCTGTAAGATGCCGCTCCTGACATTTGCGCAATTTTTGCTTCAGTCTCGCTCACAATGTCGCGCACGGTGCGGTCTCGTTCAGCATTAAGCTGTCGGAAGTCCTGTAGTTCTTTTTCAGACTCAGACGTATTTGCTCTCAGCAGGGTAGAGGAATATTTTTTACAAATCTCTTTGTAGGACTGGTATGCTGAGTACAGTTGTTGCAGGGCTCCCTCTGATGGTAGCTCATGAGCACCGGGCGCAGATAAAACAGTCACTTGTTTTTGCACTCTTTGCCACAATAATGCTGTCTGGGTAAATAGTTCACTTCTGGCTGTTTCTAGGTTCTCTTTAACCTTCCATGTTGGTTTGGTCAACCGCTTAGATCTTTCACTGTAATTTGAGTGTGAGTCCCTGTCTTCCTCTTGTTGCTTTAAAGCAGGTAGGGAAATTGTTCTCTTTGACTCCATCAGGAAGGGTGAATGCTGCTCTGCACTGGTTGTCAGGGAAACAATACAATGTTGCAATCTCTGCAGTCTGTTTTGCAGGATGTATTTACTGAGTCTCTGGCTGCAATTTACAATTAGCTTATGGGAGATTCTTGGTTATAGCTGCACACAGTTCTGATAACAGGTTAATACTTTACATTGCACTTTGTCTGAAGCTGCTATAAAGTTTTATGCTGTGGCTTGTTATCAGCCCCTTGGGGTAATCCTTTCTCTGGATTGTGTGCAGTATAGCACTCCTGGAAACAGGTTCTTTACTGATATATGTATACTAATCCCGGTCACAGCTAGTCCTTTTCACTATTCTGTCTCTTCCTTGTAGCAATGAATCCAACCGCTCTAATTATCAGTCCCTTAGATAACTGTATGATTTTACTCACTCTACGGCTTCCACAGATAGCTCAACTCAGCCCAACGATGACTTGTAGGAAGACAAGGAGAAACGCTGTAGTTTTCTTCTAGAATCTTGTATTAAGTACAAAGTAAATGCAGGTGAAAAGGAATAATCTGTACAGAGTTGCAGACATGTCTCTTCAGCAATGGTTTCTCTAGACTAACTGAAGGAGAAGGGAGGAGCATTCTATACAGAAGCCAACTAAGGGAGGTACATAGGGACAAACTTCATACAGTCTAATCTACCTAGCAACAATAAAGGAATTTCTTGATAGGAGGAAAAATATGCAAAGCAAGAATTACATACAACAGGTTGTTCCCATTCATGGGACACAACATTGAGCTTTGATGTTTCCCACCAACTTTGGCTTTAACAGATGACTAGCGGTTGGTATGAGTGTCTTTGTACGTCTACTCATGAGCCTCTGTGCCGGACTGATCACAAAAACACAGAATTAAGTATAGCAGATTGGCCAGTAAAATTGCACAGCTGGGTTTGTCACAGAGTTTAATATAACAAAGATAGATTTGTCACAGAGATCAGTATAGCAAAGCTGGCCAGTGATATAGAAGAGCTGGGTTTGTCACAGAGTTTAGTATAGCAAAGCTGGGCAGTGGTATAGCAGAGCTGGGTTTGTCACAGAGTTTAGTATAGCAAAGCTGGCCAGTGGTATAGCAGAGCTGGGTTTGTCACAGAGTTTAGTATAGCAAAGCTGACCAGTGGTATAGAAGAGCTGGGTTTGTCACAGAGCTCAGTATGGCAAAACTGGCCAGTGGTATAGCAGAGCTGAGTCCAGCATAGTAGAATTGGGTTTATAACAGAGTTTACTACACCGAACACCAACTACCTGATTACTCAGGCAGTAATCGACCACTTGAGCCAGATTTTAAGGCCCGGGGGAATGATGTCAGGTGCAGAGGAACACAGAGAACCATTGGCAGGACAAGACGAGACCACTCAGCACTGATGTGCCCGACATTGGAGCTCAGTCCGTTCTCTAGGACTTTGCCGTGTCAGGTACTACGGTGAAAGAGCGGCCCCCTTATACCGATCATAACATAGCCCATCAATAGAAACCCGTGGTCAGGCCCTGACATAGATATCAGCTGAGAAACCTGGAAGGTAGCATTGAACAGTAATTGTCCACAGGTCTAGGACAGGTCTTCTCTAAATCTCTGGATATTGGAAGGACTTGGTGCCCTGTACCAGCGAAGCCAATTAATAACTATATGGAGAGGTCTAATCATCTAACTCCTGATTAAACGTCCAACTGTTTGGCTAAAATTAGTGGCCTCCATTTAGTGTTTTTATTTAATTCACTGCTAAGAGCGATCCTCAGCCAATTCTCACCATGAGAGATCATTACTAGTACAAAGACTATTGGGCCTACCTCCATGCCAGCCTGCAATTACCGAGAACTTAACTTGTTCTGGCAGCTCCTCGCCTCCGTGCGTCTATATCACGGAAACAATCCCTAATTACAACCCCCACCGGTCTATAATGAGGGGGGTGTCAATCCATCAGCGCCAGGTAATGCGTTTCCATCTGTATCACTATTTGTATACCCAAAGTCACTACCGGATTCATAATTTGCTAAATATTCAGTGTCAGTGTGGACTCAGTGATCGCTCTGGGCAAGCGAGAGCTGTCAATCAAGTGGATGGCGGGGGCGCCGTATGGAGATTGAGAGGGCAGATAGGTGCAATGATCAAAGGTGCAAACAGGAGCGTCATTCACATAGGACATCAAAATGTCCCCCACAGGAGTGGATAAGGAGGTTTAATTGCATTTTGGCCTTAACACACTCCCATTAACCACAAAAAAACACCTCCCATGCTGGAAGGTCCTACCAGGTAAAGTGTGGCGCCCCTGACCTGGTCAGGCACCACTGAGTACTGCACCCATACTGGGAGCAGTGCAATACAGGTATTCCAGAAGGCTGACCGAGGTGTGACTACACAGGCACATAGTAATCAGGTCTCACACATCTACCTTTGATAGGGACCCTGGGGAATTCAGGAGGGGGTGTAGCCTCCATGTCCACTCAAGGGGTGTGGTAGAGAGCCTGGTTGCTAGGTTGCGTAGGCAAGAACAGGAGAGGAGGAAGGAGTGAGCTGAGTCTGAAGTGGAGCTCAGGGACAGCAGACGCAAAGAGGAGACCTGAGGCTGCCACTAGTCAGACAACGTACGTACAGTGACTACCGACGGGGGAGATCGGTCACCTGGTAGTGCCACCCGAAATCCACCCAAGGCTAGAGAGAGCAAAGAGGTGGCAGAGTAAGGGGACTGCCAGGGAGGTACCAGGCCCGCAAGGGTAACAGGTCCCAGTGCAGAGATTTATTCAATTTTTTGCTGCCAAACCTGCCGGTGGGGGCACTTAAGACCCACACCATACCACCACAGAGTCCACAGCCACGTAGCAAATAGAGGGCCCATAGTTCACAGGAGGCAAGCAGCCGGAGTGACCTGCTCCAGGCTACAAGCAAACGGGCCAAAAGAAGGGGAGAGAGGCATCAGCCACTTCCCTGGGTGACCCCAGCAGGGCTTCAAGTAGGGGTCACCCCAAATCACACAGGGCTAGGAAGGCGAGTTGGTAGTCACCCTCATCAGCCAGCCGGAAGGATACCTGGTTCCAGCCTGGTTCATCCCAGCTACACCCGGGATACTCACCCTACCATCAACTGTCAGTAAAAACCCTGAAAGACTGCCTGGACTGTGTTTGAGTCATTCTGCGCCTTGTGGTTCCACCCACTCAAAACGGGCCCTGGGGCCAGCCCAACTCTTGGGGGGCCACACCATCTAACTGCACCTACCAACAACCCCAAGCGTCCCTTAACCTGCAGTGGCGGTCCCCTGACCACAATACCGAGAGTGGCGTCACGAAAATCCTAAAGAGAAGGTTCCCTACCTGTGACCAGACCGTCCCACGTGGAGTCCCTGAAGGTAATGCACCGACACAACACCTGTGGGGCTTCACAAAAGCATGATTAGCCATTCATTTACAAAATGGACAAAAAATAACCCAAGGTGTTTGGAGCCATGTGCAGACTGATCCAGGGGACAGAATTAGCTGAAGATGCGTATGTATGTTTCCCCACCAGGTGAAAAAGTGGTGCTGTACAGTGAGCGAGCGGCCCAAAAACCGTGTGCCAATAATTGGAGATGTGACAATTGTTCCACGGGCCAGCATAACTGTTCAATATGGCCGTCATGCATGGTGATCATGTTCATCCTATGCAGAACATCCTCGACACGTATCATGTCTGGTGGGATGCTGTGAACTTCCAAAATTATACGGTCTTTGAGGTCAGCCAGGATGTTGACATTTCCCCAATAAACACACTCTTTCACGCGTCCCCACAACCAGAAATCACAAGGATTGAGATTGGGCGCATGCGGTGTCCATGCATTACGGAAATAGCGGCTCAGAAACCTGTCATCGGGAAAATGTGCACGCAGAACATTCGTCACTCGATTTATGATGTGAGGAGATGCTCCATCATGCATGAAGGTGATCGTCTGAAGACACTGCTGCTGTTGGACTTGCAGAACGACCACTGTTTCCAGCATTGTATGGTATCTCGCTGCTGTCACGGAACAGGTAGCAACCCCAGTTGGCCTCAATTGTTCGTAAAAGAACGGTCCGAGGACGAATGATGAGGTGAAGCCACACCAAACGGTTACCTTTGGCGAATGCAGCAGAACCCCTTTGACCGAATGCGGGTTTTCGGTAGCCCATATGTGACAGTTTTGTGTTCACCATTCCATTTGTCGCACCACAGAACATTCCGTGGCCAATTGCCATCCACTTCCACTCTTGGCACAAACATGAATGCAAATGTCATGCGGGTATCATTGTCACGAGGTAAAAGTTGTTGATGATGGTTAATTTTTTATGGGCTGCCCGCAAGACCTTTCATTGAACCTTCCACACTGTGCTGTACGGGAGCCCCAATTGCCTGGAAACACTGCGTGCACTGTTGTAACCGGCAGGGTTGTCCGTGCCCTGTCCCACGACGGCAGTGGCAATGTCCTCTACAACTTCTCTACTTACTGGTCAACGTCCGCGCCCCGGCTGAACATTCTGTTGCCTCAAAACATGTCATTATCTGTCTTAGCGAAGACGGTCATTGGACAGCTACGTGTGTGAAGGTCTTTCTGGCATTCTCATAAAACTACCGCACTAACAGCGCACGATCTGGCAAAGAGACAGCATCTTGCAAACTGAGTTGCAAGGTGCACTCATGTGACGCCCTGGACTAGCCAGGTAGGCCCTTACACAAACACCTCCCCCCTTAATAAGGTGACAGCAGCCAAACTACAAAACCCTTGTCACCTCCCTCCGGGTTTGATGCTCACACCAGGGGGGCGAAGCCAGGTGGTTGGCTCCTCCCACCGAGGAGTACACAGGCCCTGAGGCAGGAAAAACAGAGTAGATTAGCTTTGACAGTGGAGTGGAGTGGAGTTCAAGTGCAGACCTGTGCCCATGTCTGCTATAGTCTAACACCAGGTGTCTGGGTTGGAGCCCAGTCACCTCTAGCAAGGAGGCAGACGGTGGTGGCCAACTGCAGGAGCTGGGATTACAGCCGGTGGAACAGTAAGGACCGGGGACGGGTGGTGGCCCGCCGGTACCGAACCGGGGAACCAATTGGAACCCGGAGCACCAGGAGGGGTACTCAGACCCAGTACGAGGCCCAGAAACAACTGGGCTGAGTCAAATCAACTGATTGAGGACTGGACATTAGGCCCTTTCCCACCTAAGACCCGACTGAAGACAACAGCCCAACCATAAGGGTAGAAAGCCACCGCCCAGGCATAGAGACCCGACGGGCTAGCGTCTGCGGGCAAAAAGGGCTCTCTCGGCACACACCAGGCTGGGGAGCGGACTACCATTGCTCAGGCATAGGAGTCATCATTTCTACACAAGTGAGGTGCAGGAGAAAGGCGGAAACCACCAACCTGAAAAGGGGAAAACCGCAGCCGGCTGCGGGCACCGTCCACCATCTTGTTTGGTTTACCAGAGACTCCAGCATGTTTGTAATAGTGAGTACAACAGTGCCTTCGGGCCGCGCACCGCGCCGCACCGCACCGACACGCCACCACGCATCCAATCCCCTGCCTCAGCACCTCCATTGGGCCCCCGGGACCATCATCCCCCTACCCACGGAGGGGTCAACACCAAGCTGCGCAACACTGTCCCCAGGAGCCTAGTCAACGGCAGCGGTGGTGTCCATCCATTCACCACAATCTGTGGGTGGTGTCACAAACTCAAATCCCCTACAAACAACCGCGGCTCCGGCCGTGGACCTCCCCACCGAAGTCACTATGTGTAGCACCAAGCCCCTTTCAGAGCGACGTGACCCCCGGGTCCGTGAGGAGCTCGAGCCACCCACCGACGAGCCTCACTGTACAGCGCCACTTTTTCACCTGGTGGGGAGTTTTGGTACAAGAAATTTTTTAAGACCCTTCTGTTTCCCCAAGCCTAGAATAGTATACATACCAATTTTCAGCCTATTCTGTCCACTGGGTCAGTCTGCACACGGCTCCAAACACCTTAGGTTATTTTATGGCTTTATATGGCTTTGTATGTGCTTACCATGTAATACCACAGCTGCCCTGCAGTGGCTGCTACAGGAAAAATGTCTCGCAAGATGCAGCGCTACCTGGCAGCATTAAATGCCCCAATAGCAGCATCAAAAACCACAGTGCAGCACTAAATACCTCTCCAACAGCACCAAGTACCACAGTGCAGAACTACAGTGAAGGTAATAAGTATTTGATCCCTCGCTGATTTTGTAAGTTTGCCACTGACAAAGACATGAACAGTCTATAATTTTAAGGTAGGTTAATTTTAACAGTGAGAGATAGAATATCCAAAATAAAATCCAGAAAATCACATTGTATAAATTATATAAATGTATTTACATTTTGCAGAGAGAAATAAGTATTTGATCCTCTACAGACCATTAAAGGAGTTGTCCGACATTAGCTTAACAAAAAATGTTTGAGTTTATCTGTGCTGTATTGTCATATAAATCACACCTACATTGTTATTTTTTGTTTTCTAACTTTTGTTCCTCTTGAATTCACCCTTTATTCTCTGCAGCTCTTGTTTACATTCAGATCCAGCAGCAAACTGACCACTTCCTGTGCAAAACCTCAGTCAGAGCTGGCACCACCCAGCCCAGTGTCCAGCCCCACCCCAGTGTCCAGCCCCACCCCAGTGTCCAGCCTCACCCCAGTGTCCAGCCTCACCCCAGTGTCCAGCCTCGCCCTCTGCACACACATTCCCTGTCAGTATTCTTCCCCAGCACCTGACCTGGTATCACTACAGCATTGCAAATAACAGCCCCACATCGGGCTCTGCACCGCACACGTATGCTCTGCACCACACACATATGGCTCTGTACCGCACACATATAGCTCTATACCGCACACGCACACATATGGCTCTGTACCGCACACATATGGCTCTGCACCGCCCACGCACACATATGGCTCTGTACCGCACACGCACACATATGGCTCTGCACCACACACATATGGCTCTGCACCGCACACGCACACATATGGCTCTGCACCGCACACATATGGCTCTGCACCGCACACGCATGGCTCTGTACCGCACACGCACACATATGGCTCTGTACCGCACACGCACACATATGGCTCTGCACACACACACATATGGCTCTGTACCGCACACGCACACATATGGCTCTGCACACGCACACATATGGCTCTGCACACGCACACATATGGCTCTGTACCGCACACGCACACATATGGCTCTGTACCGCACACGCACACATATGGCTCTGCACCGCACACGCACACATATGGCTCTGTACCGCACACGCACACATATGGCTCTGCACCGCACACATATGGCTCTGCACCGCACACGCACACATATGGCTCTGCACCGCACACGCACACATATGGCTTTGCACCACACACATATGGCTCTGCACCGCACACGCACACATATGGCTCTGCACCGCACACATATGGCTCTGCACCGCACACGCATGGCTCTGTACCGCACACGCACACATATGGCTCTGTACCGCACACGCACACATATGGCTCTGCACACGCACACATATGGCTCTGTACCGCACACGCACACATATGGCTCTGCACCGCACACGCACACATATGGCTCTGCACCACACACATATGGCTCTGCACCGCACACATATGGCTCTGCATCGCACACATATGGCTCTGCACCGCACACGCATGGCTCTGTACCGCACATGCACACATATGGCTCTGCACACGCACACATATGGCTCTGTACCGCACACGCACACATATGGCTCTGCACACGCACACATATGGCTCTGAACACGCACACATATGGCTCTGCACCGCACACGCACACATATGGCTCTGCACCGCACACATATGGCTCTGTACCGCACACGCACGCATATGGCTCTGCACCGCACACGCACACATATGGCTCTGCACCGCACACATATGGCTCTGTACCGCACACGCACACATATGGCTCTGCACACGCACACATATGGCTCTGCACACGCACACATATGGCTCTGCACCGCACATGCACACATATGGCTCTGCACCGCACACATATGGCTCTGTACCGCACACGCACACATATGGTTCTGCACCGCACACATATGGCTCTGCACCGCACACGCACACATATGGCTCTGCACCGCACACATATGGCTCTGCATCGCACACATATGGCTCTGCACCGCACACGCACACATATGGCTCTGCACCGCACACGCACACATATGGCTCTGCACCGCACACATATGGCTCTGCACCGCACACATATGGCTCTGCACCGCACACGCACACATATGGCTCTGTACCGCACACGCACACATATGGCTCTGCACACGCACACATATGGCTCTGCACCCCCCCATAGGGAACACATGTAGGGAGTGCATACTCACCCGTCCTCGGTCCCCGCCGCTCCTGCATGTTCGCGCGCTGTCTGTGCTCTGGCCATATCAGCACAGTAGTGGCGTCACCGCTGTGCTGAAGAGAGCACAGACAGCGGGAGGGACAGTGAGGAGAAGCTGCGCTGCGCTGCTTCTCATCAGCACTTTCAAATGTATCGGCATCTGTGATCTGTGATCTGTGATGCCGGTACATTTGAATGTGTGATCCTGGGCAGGGGCCCGGTGCTGGAGCTGACACCACGGCAGATGCCGCCAGACCCCGCCCCCAGGTCACGGACCCCACAGCAGTGCAGGGGGAGGTTACTGGAGAGTAAAAGAGGTGCGGGGGAATGTGTGGGAGGGTGCAGGGACGGGGGCGGTGACTCTTCGCACTGTACAGCCCAGCAGGGAGGCAACATGCTGTTCACATTTGCATGTCAACATGGCCCTGCCCATGTTGACATGAAATGACCGGAAGCAGCAAAATCGCGGCAGTAGCGGTCACATGACCGCTCTGAGCCGGGGGAGAGGGGCTGACAGCAGGGCAGGTAAGTGGTCTCTATCTACTTACCTGCCCCAATGTAGCCCAATAGGGAAATAAAAAAAAAAATGTCAAAGAAGCCGGATAACCCCTTTAAAGGTGGCTTTACACACTGCAACATCGCAAACGACATCGCTGTAACGTCACCGGTTTTGTGACGTACTAGCGACCTCCCCAGCGACATTGCAGTGTGTGAAACACATCAGCGACCTGGCCCCTGCTGTGAAGTTGCTGATCGCTACAAATCGTTCAGGACCATTCTTTGGTCCTTTGTTTCCCGCTGTGCAGTATGATCGCTAGAAAGTCTCAGTGTGTAAAGGGGACTTAAATGTGCAGGCAGCAGGAGCCGGCTTCTGCGGACACTGGTAACCACGGTAAACATCGGGTAACCAAGAAGCCCTGTCCTTGGTTACCCGATATTTACCTTCGTTACCAGCCTCCGCTGCTCTCACTGTCAGTGCCGGCTCCTGCTCTGTGCACATGTAGCAGAGTACACATCAGGTAATTAACCCGATGTGTACTGTAGCTAGGAGAGCAGGGAGCCAGCGCTAAGCAGTGTGCGCGGCTCCTGCTCTCTGCACGTGTAGCTGCAGCACACATCGGGTAATTAACCCGATGTGTACTGTAGCTAGGAGAGCAGGGAGCCCGTGTAGTTGTGTGCGCTGGTAACCAAGGTAAATATCGGGTTGGTTACCCGATATTTACCTTAGTTACCAAGCGCAGCATCGCTTCAGTGCGTCGCGGCTGGTTGGGGGCTGGTCACTGGTTGCTGGTGACAGCTCACCAGCAACCCGTGTAGCGATGCTCCAGCGATCCCTGCCAGGTCAGGTTGCTGGTGGGATCGCTGGAGCGTCTGACTGTGTGACCTCTCACCAGCAACCTCCTAGCAACTTACCAGCGATCCCTATCAGGTTGTATCGTTGTTGGGATCGCTAGTAAGTTGTTTAGTGTGAAGGGGCCTTAAAGCGGGCTTTACACGCTGCGACATCGCTAATGCGAACTCGTTGGGGTCACGGAATTCGTGACGCACATCCGGCCGCATTAGCGATGCCGTTGCGTGTAACACCGATAAGCGATTTTGCATCGTTGCAAAAACGTGCAAAATCGCTAATCGGCGACACGGGGGTCCATTCTCAAATCTCGTTACTGCAGCAGTAACGAGGTTGTTCCTCGTTCCTGCGGCAGCACACATCGCTGCGTGTGACGCCGCAGGAACGAGGAAGCTCCCCTTACCTGCCTCCCGGCCGCTATGCGGAAGGAAGGAGGTGGGCGGGATGTTACGTCCCGCTCAGCTCCGCCCCTCTGTTGCTATTGGGTGGCGGTTCAGTGACGTCGCTGTGACGCCGCACGGACCGCCCCCTTAGAAAGGAGGCGGTTCACCCGTCACAGCGACGTCGCCGGACAGGTATGTATGTGTGACCGGTCTGGGCCATGTTGTGCGGCACGGGCAGCGATTTGCCCGTGTCGCGCAACAGATGGGGGTGGCTACCCACACTAGCGATATCGGGACCGATATCGCAGTGTGTAAAGTAGCCTTAAGAGTTCTGGCTCCTACAGACGCTCCTAATCGCCTCGTTCTTTGCATTACAGGCACTTATCTTACATTGTCAGCTGTATAAAGACTCCTCCTGTCCACAGACTCCATTAATCAGTCAGACTCTAACCTCTACAACATGGGCTTTCTAAGGATGTTTTTACCAAAGAGCTTTCTAAGGATGTCAGGGACAAGATCTTAGACCTGCACAAGGCTGGAGTGGGCTCCAAACCATAAGTAAGACGCTGGGTGAGAAGGAGACAACTGTTGGTACAATAGGTAGAAAATGGAAGAAATAAAAAATGAGTGTCAATCGACATCGATCTGGGGCTCCATGTAAAATCTCACCTTGTGGGGTCTCCAGGATCATGAGGAAGGGGAGAGATCAGCCTAAAACTATACGGGGGAACTTGTTAATCATCTCAAGGCAGCTGGGACAACTGTCACCAAGAAAACCATTAGTAACATATTATGCCGCAATGGCTTAAAATCCTGCAGTGCCCGTAAAGTCCCACTACTCAAGAAGGCCCATGTGCAGCCGGCACATCTGAAGAAGGCCCATGTGCAGCTGGCCCGTCAGAAGAAGGCACATGTGCAGTGTGCCCGTCTGAAATAGGCCCATGTGCAGCCGGCACATCTGAAGAAGGCCCATGTGCAGCTGGCCCATCTGAAGAAGGCCCATATGCAGCCGGCCCGTCTGAAGAATCTGAAGAAGGCAGATGTGCAGACAGCTTGTCGGAAGAAGGCACATGTGCAGCCGACCAGTCTGAAGAAGGCACATGTGCAGCCGGCCCGTCTGAAGAAGGCCCATGTGCAGCCTGCCAATCTGAAGAAGGCAGATGTGCAGACAGCTTGTCGGAAGAAGGCACATGTGTAGTTGACCAGTCTGAAGAAGGCACATGTGCAGCCGGCCCGTCTGAAGAAGGCCCATGTGCAGCCTGCCAATCTGAAGAAGGCCCACGTGGAGGCCTGTCTGAAGTTTGCCAGTGAACACCTGGATGAATCTAAGAGTGATTGGGAGAAGGTGCTGTGGTCAGATGAGACAAAAATTGAGCTCTTTAACTCAACTTGCCGTGTTTGGAGGAAAAGAAATGCTGCCTCTGACCCAAAGAAGACCGTCCCCACTGTCAAGCATGGAGGTGGAAACATTATGTGTTAGGGGTGTTTCTCTGCTAAGGGCACAGGACTACTTCACCGCATTAGTGGGACAATGGATGGAGCCATGTACTGTAAAATCCTGAGTGACAACCTCCTTCCCTTTGCCAAAACGGATCGTTGCCGGGTCTTCCAGCACAACAGTGACTCAGAACATACAGCCAAGGCAACAAACGAGTGGCTCAAAAAGAAGCACATTAAGGTCATGGAGTGGCCTAGCCAGTCTCCAGACCTTAGTCCCATAGAAAACTAATGGAGGCAGTTGAAGCTCTGAGTTGCCAAGCGACAGTCTCAAAATCTTAATGATTTATAGATGATCTTCAAAGAGGAGGGGAGCAAAATTTCTCCTGACGTATGCGCAAACCTCATCATCAACTACAGAAAACGTCTGACTGCTGTACTGCCAACAAGGGTTTTGCCACCAAGTATTAAGTCTTATTTTCCAGAGGGATCAAATACGTGACTAGGAGCGTCTAAGTGTCTGTAGGAGCCAGAACTCTCAATGGTTGGTAGAGGATCAAATACTTATTTCTCTCTGCAAAATGCAAATACGTTTATATAATTTATACAATGTGATTTTCTGGATTTTATTTTGGATATTTTATCTCTCACTGTTAAAATTAACCTACCCTGAAAATTATTGACTGTTCATGTCTCGGTCAGTGGGCAAAGTTACAAAATCAGGAAGGGATCAAATACTTATTTCCGTCACTGTATATGCCTCATCAGCTGCAGCAAACACCACAGTGCAGCACTAAATACCTCCTCAGCTGCGGCAAACACTATGCGGGACCTGCACAATTCATGCTCCATTCCAACTTGTCCTATTATTTGCCTTTTGCATGAACAGCAAAGATGAGAAACTTAGATCCTTCTCCACAATGAAATTTATGGGCAGAGCTGACGGAAGGCTCCCGCTGTCACTTCTTGAGCTGCCCAGAATTATTTTGACAGCCGGCAGCTTAACACACATCCCCAAGGGCTGCCCAGCTTTTATGCCTGTTGGTGCATGTCTTACGTATGGCATAACACTGACGCATTTGCGTCTAGACCTATGACAGCGCATTATAAAAAAAAGTATATGTACCCTAAACTAACTGCAAAAAATGCTAAAGATAAAATTAATAAGGTACAAAAATATGAAAAAGAAAGATAAAGTGGCACAAATTAAAAAATACATTTTGAATAGATTTTTTTTTTTATCACCGGATGATTTTTTTGCTTTCTTGCACCTGACTCGCCCACCCCAGGGCTATGGGACACCCAGTGCTGGGCCAGACTAGCCCGGGGGTCGTCAGTGGTGGCGGGGCCCGACTCCGTGACCCTGGCGGGAGTCAATTAATATGGCTTCAGTGGGGGTGATTATTAAAGTTTATATTCGTGACGCCACCTGTGGTTTGCGGCTATTAAGCTGCTGCTGCTGTATGAGGCCTCCGGGGTTGATGGAATGGCAGCTTGGATGGCCCTGCTCCCCACAGGTGGAGCGGTACCCCGGGGCAACAGTTGGTGCTTATTACAGTCTATGCAGTGCTGGAAGTCTATGCCATGATGGAAGTCTATGCAGTGCAGATGAAATATCAGAGGCAACACCAAGGGTGCAGTTTCAAGTTGTTTACTCACAATTCCTGGTTTATGGCGCACTGTGCCTTTGGACGGCTGGAACCCCCTGTCAGGGACCTCCGCTGATCCCGGGTAGATCTGGGAATAAAAGCCAGTGCACTCTTCTATTGTGTTCCTCTCTTCAGCTGACTTCTAAGCCTTGCCTTTGCTGGATGAACCTGGCTTGGCCTCCACTACAGCCTCCGGATAAGGGGCTTGCCTAGCTGGAACTTCACCCTCTTCCCAGAGGTTCTGCTGTGGGCTGTGGCCCTGGGCGCTTGCAGCCACCCTGGACCTCGGTTTTCACTTTTGGAATTGACTTCTCTTCCTCCAGTTTCTAGGGACCGTCCCCTGTCTGCAGCTTGATCCCTCCACCTGATCTTCCTGTGGAACAGGCCCTGTGCTTGAAAGCAGTTCAGTGGCCCTGGAATCCCTTCTGTATTTCTCGGTTGTGGCGTCACCTGGACCTAGCTGGGTCCCAGGGTCTTCACCAGGAAGCGTCACTTTCTCCTTCTTGCTCCTGACTGACTAGAGCACTACTCTTCTCACTCCTCTCAGCTCTCCTCCTTACTTCAACTCCTCTCACCTCACACTCTACAAACTGAAACTTGACCTTCCTGCATCTGCTCTACACTCGGCTGGCTCCTCCCACCTACCCAGTTGCTAAGCCCTACCCTATGGGAGCAGGGATGGGTCTTACGGCCCCCCAGCATGCAGCCTAGGGGGTTGCTGCCACCGTCCCTGGTCCCTGTGTGTGCCTAACAATGGGTGTAGTGCAGATTTGCCTGTGGACCGGCGTTTACTCCCTTCCTTACCCAGGATGGGACATCACACCGCTGGCTGGGGTGCAATGTTCCTGTGGCGACGGAAGCCTCAGGGGCGCCACACACCAACTTTGCCGACTGTCATGGTGGCAATGGACTCTATTCACATTGCAGATTCTGACACTTCGCCCAATGGTTTCTCCGGTGTCTGGGATCAAGACAAACAGTAACACCTCTGCTCTGTGGTGATTCATAGGCAGGATAGCAAGAGTTATTGTCTGCTGGTCTGCTTGTTCCCTTGGTCACATGTGGGGAGGCCTATCACATCTACTCTCCTCCTATTTATGCTGGTTGAATCCTTCCACCCATACCAGCTATAGTTTGTCTATGTTGGTCTGTGTGGTGTGGTGTCCTAGACGTTCTGGTGAAAGTTGTGCTTTTTGTGGAGTTTACCCCTGTTAGCATGTTGCTTCCTTCCTGCTCTTGTTTTTCTCCTGAATCACTTATTGTCTTTACCTATGTGTGTGCACTGTGTGACAGAGTTTTGGTTTTCCCTTTTCTGTTTTTACCAATGAGTTTCATCACACTCCTGTCCTGTCTCTCCCTGGGGAAAGGGGGAATCAGATCAGGACTGGTCAGGAGCAGGGCCAGGAAAAAGGCTCAGGAATCTCCACCATCAAGACTATCCTTGAGATTAGGAATAGCATAGGGCGCCCTAGTTTGAGGGACAGCTTACGAGCCACGGGTCCCCTCTATCACATAGTCACCATGACACATAACCATGTAAGGTCTTGTTTTTTGTGGAAAGAGTTACAGTTTTTAAGGACACTATTCACTTTGCTATAAAATGTATGTATCTAACTAATTCAATACCTCTGTATCAAACAAACTAGGAGTATGCCATTTCTACAGATAGAGGAGATGGCTTTAGTTTATATTGGCAAAACCTAGTGACTCGTTCCCTTTAATGTTGTAAACAAAATTAAAGAGGTATTGAATTATTTAGATTTTCCGCCAATATAAAAAAATCTAAATTAAACATTGACTCATATTTAGCTCATAATAATAACTAAAAATGTACAAGTTGTCACAGAAATTAAACAAGCCTCAATTATGTGGACATTAAAATAAAAAAATGCGTGAAAGCCCCCCCCCAAAAAAAAAATTCCAGCCGTTTCTAATCCAAAATTGTTTATATGCAACCGTATTTCTCCTTCTGAACTCTAACAAAACTTATATGACTTCCACAGACAAAAATGTTAAAATATCTACCGTAGTTAATCAATATCCATGCTGTCAGGTTGACTTTCTCGAAGTCTGTGTAGTTCTGAAAACCTTGACACATGAAGCTTTCCGGGTGGAAATTGTAGTATTTGGCCTGAAGGAGTTGCGTAAACCACAATACAAGGATCGATATGGTAGAGATCAGATCCTGGAGGATTTTCCTTAAGACTCTTGGTATCATGGAGATTGTGGAGAAAGATGTAAAACAGTTTGATGTTCACAAGATCGAAAACACAGAGACCTCTGCTCCTTGCAAAGAAACGAGACCTGGTCTTGTTTGGTGTTGACATTGTCTACCTCTGGACCTTACAGCAGCTCTAAAATCTGGATTCACGTATTACTCACCTGACATATGATCACAGTGAGTGACACCAGGGCTGCCATTAGGAATTTCAGGGCCCATACTGGAAAAATATTTGGGCTCCCTCAAGACTCCAGCTCTGCCTCCACTCCTCAAACCTTCCACAGTCTCCCCACCACTCTTGCAAAAACTCAGAAAATTAATAATACATCCCCTACTCCAACCCCTATGCATAATACACCCTCTACACCGCCCTCTCCATAATACACCATCTATTCCGCCCTTCTCCATAATACATCCTCTATACTACCCCTCTCCATAATATCTCTTCCACACAGCCCCTATGTATAATATCCTCCCACACACCACTACTCTCCATAATACACCCACTACACAGCCCCTCTCCATAATACACCCCCTACACTGAACTTCTCCATAATATACCCTCTACACTACCCCTCTCCATAATGCACCCTCTACACCGCCCCTCTCCATAATATCTCTCCCACACTGCCCCTATGTATAATATCCCCACACACACACTGCCCCTGTGTATAATATACCCACATACACACTGCCCGCTCTCTATCTCTCCCACATATGCTGCCTCTCTGTATAATATTTCCTCCACACACTGCCCCTCTGTATAACATCCCCCCACACTGCCCCTCTGTATAATATGCCCAACACACTGCCCCTCTGTATATTCCTCACATACGCTGCCCCTCTGTATACTATTTCCACATACTGCCCTTCTGTACAATATTCCCCCCACACACACTGCCCCTATGTATAACATCCCCTCACATGCTGCCCCGCTGTATAATATTCCCCCAACACTCTACTCCCACCATACACACACTGCCCCTATATAATATCCCCACACACACACACACACACACACACTGCCCCTGTGTATAATGTCCCCCCACAAACTGCCCCTCTGTATAATTTTCCATTGTTAAGGACAGATTGCAATTGGAAACCTTTTGCATGGGTACCTACTACCAGGTGATCTCCTTCCACTACTTCATGCTTGGCCTGGTGGCTTTTTACCATCAATTCAACCCATCTGGGCCTCTTGGGAACAGACGAAGCATATTTTTCAAACTTTTGACTGACTACAAAACTAGTCCCAAATTAGTGCATCTGATACAAAAGTGCCTCAAAGTGGGCATTCCTGTGAGGTTACATGGGCATTCCTTGATGACTTGAAGATGACTTTAAACTTTAGATAAGTTTTAAAAACAAACAAAACAATTTTTGTCATCCCTGCAAACTGGAGGTAAATTGTCTTGTGATTCCTCAGCTCTTACAGAAGTAACTTCGAGTGATCCTGAAATCCTGACCATTCTCTAAGCCCACTTACAATAAAGAAGGCAATTTATTGCATCTCTGCAATTTCATCTTTTCTCCGGCAACATAAAATACTTTTATATACTCGAGTCTTGGATCGTCGACATGAATTGTAGACAGCATTCTTCAGCTCGGGTACTCATGCGATATCTTTTCTGTAAAAGGCAATTTTATGGCCTTTTATTCTTTATGGATTCTGGAGGGAATTTAGAAAATATTCAACTAAATTTAAAAGGCTTATCCCTCGAACAAGGTACATTTTAATCAATAGATCTAGGATTAATAATACAATCCATAACTGGATGTCTTAAAAAATGTTCCTGTGTTGAGAAAATCTTATATATGTGCTATTTACTGTGTAATGTTTGTGTCTGACCATACAGGGACATAGTTGGTACATACCATAATTCCTGGCTGGTGGAGAAAACAAGAGAGTATACAGACAGGACAGAATGGGATTTCAGCTACTACTTTCTGTGGGGTAAAACATTCCCCTGCCTGTTTAAAGGGATCCTGTCACCAGATTTGCCGACTATAAGCTACGGCCACGACCAGTGGGCTCTTATATACAGCATTCTAATATGCTGTATGTAAGAGCCCAGGCAGAATGTAAAAATCACTTTATAATAGTCACCTAACGGTCGGTGTGGTGCAGACTGGTCGGATGGGTCTCTCCGTTTTCCGGTACCGGCGCCTCCTCTTTCGGCCTTCTTTGTCCTCCTTCTTCTGATGCATGGGTGCATGACGCGTCCTATGTCATGCACACTATCCGGCATTGAGGTCCTATGCAGGCGCACTACAATAATTTGATCTGCCCTGCTCAGGACAGATCAAAATGCACCTGCGCAGGACCGCAATACCGGCTAGTATGGATGACATAGGAGACGTCATGCACCCAGGCTTCAGAAGAAGGAAGACAAAGATGGCCAAAAGAGGAGGCGCCGGACCCGGAGAATGGAGACACCTATCCGACCGGTTTGCACCACATCGACCATTAGGTGAGTATTATAAAGTGATTTTTACGTTCTACACAGCTACCTGGGCTCTTATATACAGCATATTAGAAAGCTGTATATAAGAGCCTACTGGTGGTGGCCGTAGCTTATAGTCACCAAATCTGGTAATAGGTTCCCTTTAACCTCTACAGGTACATCCTATTTTGAAGCATATTACCGCAAATTGATGTACCAGCATGTCCTGGCGATCTCGTGACCACCACCGGGAGCTTGGCTTAAGTGATAGCAGATCTCCGGCTATCACAGCCAGGGCCGGTTAACACAGCGCCCCTAGCTGTTTAACCCCCTAAATGTTGCATTCAATTGCAATCGCAGCATTTAGGAGGCTGGGAGAGGAAGTGTGCTCCCTCTCCCACACGATCAGATTCACCCCCACAACGTGATCACAGGGTCCCGATATTTGCCATGGCAACTCGAGGTCAAATGATGTCCTCTGGGCTATCTAGATACCGTGGCCTGTTAGACCATGCCAAGAGCATAGTTTAACAGGCATTCTGTCAGTGTCACTCTGACAGGTGTAATGCATTGCCATGCTTGTTACACCAATGATCAGACTAATAAAAGTTAATGTCCCATAAGGGGACTAAGTACGAAAGTTGTAAAAATATTTTTTAAGTCCCCAAATAATAAAAAATTAAAATAATATATACCAACAAACAAGTAATGTAAAAACAAAAATAAACCAAAAACTACATATATTTGATATTGCTCCATCCAGAACGACCCAATCTATAAATCTGCTAGACTAATTAACCCCTTCAGTGAACACCGTTAAACAAGTAAATAAAAAATGTGGCAAAGATTAGGCTTTTTCATGAAACTGCCAAAAAAATAGTAGAATACAATGGGATGAAAAAAACAAATATAAACAATTATGTTATACTTCAAAAGGTCATCAAGCAAAAAAAAGCTGCGATACAGCCCTGTCATCGGAGAAATAAAAAAGCAACAGTGGTTAGAATTTAGCGATGCAAAATCAATTTTTTTTTCCTAAAAAATTGTTTTTATTGTGTGAAGGAGACAAAACGTAAAAAAAATATAAATGTGGTATCGCTGTAATCGTACTGACCCGAGGACTAAAGCTGTGTAATCACTTTTACCAAACAGTGAATGACATTAAAAAAAAAAAAAAATTCTGAATTTTCTTCATTCTGCCTCTCAAAAATCTGAATAAAAGCGATAAAAAAAAATGTTATGACTCCTAAAATGGTACCAATAAAAACATCAACTCCTCCTGCAAAAAAAAAAAAAAAGCCCTCACATGACATCAAATTATGGTGATGCAAAAAAACTTTTCTAAAGCATTGTTTTAGAAAAACCCAAACATAAAAACTTGACATAAACCTGGAATCGCTGTAATTGTATCGACCTGAAGTATAAAACTGTCTGACCACTTATACCGCTTGGTGAATAGCATAATTCTTGATCTGCAGTTGATATGGGTTTTTTTCTGCCTCTCAAACAAAACAGTATGGCTTGGCTCACATTTATCCTGCGCTCTACAATGAGCACTTACACTGGGGTTTCCGTGTAAAACTCTTAAATATGTGATTCAGATGGAACAACCGACAGAACATTCACTATAATGAGGCAGATGGAGGCACTTTGGACTAAGTCTGTACTATAATCCAGTGGTGTCAGTCTTTTTAAGCATTCCTAAAAATGCGGTTGGCCAGTTTTGTGTACTTCTGAAGAGACGGACACCACTAAACAGAGGCCAGACAAAGTCCAGAGCAACTCTGCTGCCTCAAAATAGTGAATGGATCCCTTCAGTGCCATCTGAATTATGTCATTCGGAGATTTAGCTGTAAATCCCAAAGTAAGTGCTCAGTGTAGAGCACAGGATAAATGTGATCCAAAATGTTCCCAATAAAAGCTTTAACTCATTGCACAAAAACACAACAACCTCCACTCTGGTCCGTCATCTGTAAATGGAATCATAGGTGTTTCCATGTTACAGGTAACACAAAGGCTCTGGAAAAGCGCTATGCCTTCCCCCAAGAAGAAATCCAGCAAAATCTGAACAACAAAATCCAAATGCCCCCTCTATTCTGAGACCTACAATGTGCCTAAACCATATCTAGCATCCACAAGCTTTCATTTCTGTAATGATGAGAGCCCGCTTAATTTACCAGGTGCACGTGTCTCTATATCTAGCCACAATCTATGGGCACTACAGTGTATGGGCACTATAATGGCAGATTTGCAATTTTCACTCAGCAACATACTTTCCTGCTTGTGTCTGGGAAACACATTACCTATAGTGGGCAGTACTTTAAATGCCCTTTCAACATCTTTACATAAATCAATAAAATAAGCGAATATAAGAAACTTTGTTAAAATCTAGGCTATTTTCTCCTCTTAAGAGCCACTTCATTTTCTCCCCTTCCCTCCCTGCTAAATGCATTAATGTTTTGAAGAATGCCTAAAATCTATCTTGCTTTAAGATAAGACTTACAGTATATCACCGGAGTGATCAGATTACAACTTTTATTGAAGTCTGAAAACAAGACTATAGAAGGAAGGAGCAGAAAAAAAAGAGACACAAAAATGGTTTTACATCTTTTTAAGAGGGGCTGCTGATAAGTCTTTGGCTTTGTGATCTTTATTTGTTTCTATGGTAATGAATGTTCCATCACATGAAAGCCTTATGTGTCTATATGTTTTCAAAATTTTGTGTTTGTTGCTTATGGCAACAGCGTTCTACGCACGCGGGAAAACACAATGGCGGAGTCTAATGCGATATCCACAGCAACTGAGAGCAGAGGAGGGATAAAATTCTTGTTTCTGCAAGGATTCCCACATTCCCCATAGTCACTAGTGACAATAACATTTTCCATGCTGGTCTTGCTTCTGAAAATATGCTATATGGAGACTGGAAAGCAGAAATCCCTTGCGTTTCTGTGTGTGCTGTGCATAGGAGACATTATAGCACCTACTAGCTCAGAAACAACTGAAAACTAAAGCTGCAGTGGGTGAAAAATGCAGCATACAAGACATATAATAGCCTGAAAATAGTGTAATTCCATATACACACACGACAGCTTAATGTGAACAGCTGACTGAAATAAATACACTTTAAGGTTCCAGGTGGACTCACTTTTAAAAAAAAACTGCATGTAAAGCAATTCATAGTATGGCGCCCCTGAGGTTTCAGTCGCCACAGGGTACTGCAGCTCAATTGCAGTATTCATCTCAGGTAAGGGTAAGGAGGGGGTTAATCACCAGTGTTTCCACATTTACACTTTACATACAGTTTAGGTGCCTTCTCACTGGGGACTGGACTAGGGTAGATAGGGGGGTGGCCATCACGAAGCATGGGACTTTCCCGGTCACTCGGACAACCACCTGGCGGGCACCCCTTGGGGTAGAAGTTGGGGCAACCTTCATACAAACCTTCAGTCAAATCAAGCCAAGACTTCACTTCTGGTGACACGACACCACTCTTCTTCTCTTCTTCTTTTACGGGGCCTAGGCTTGAAGCGGGACGCTCAGCCGAGTTCCTCACTCCTGGAGGGGTAACTCTTAGGCCCCCTTCACACGTCTGTGAGACACGTGCGTGTTTGGTCCGTTTCCGTATGTACCGGAGACATGGACACACGTACTCCAATGTTATTCAATGTTTGGAGTTACACGTGCGTTTTTCCATTAGGTCCGTGTGTCCGTGTGCGTGATACATATGTGTATCTGTATTGCACAAATGCTGGATGTGGCTCGTAACTCTCGATGTTGGATGTTGCTCACGACCCTCTCTCAGAGCTGGACGTGGCTCGCGACCCTCTCTCAGAGCTGGATGTGGCTCACGACCCTCTCTCAGAGCTGGATGTGGCTCACGACCCTCTCACATAACTGGATGTAGCTCGCGACCCTCTCTCAGAGCTGGATGTGGCTCACGACCCTCTCTCAGAGCTGGATGTGGCTCACGACCCTCTCTCAGAGCTGGATGTGGCTCACGACCCTCTCGCAGAGCTGGATGTGGCTCACGACCCTCTCTCATAACTGGATGTGGCTCACGACCCTCTCGCAGAGCTGGATGTGGCTCACGACCCTCTCACATAACTGGATGTAGCTCGCGACCCTCTCTCAGAGCTGGATGTGGCTCGCGACCCTCTCTCAGAGATGGATGTAGCTCGCGACCCTCTCTCAGAGCTGGATGTAGCTCGCGACCTTCTCTCAGAGCTTGATGTGGCTCTCAAGGTCTCAAAATCTCTGCCTTTACCCCTGGATGCAAACCACAAGTTTCCAATTGTGGGGCTGAACACCTGGAAGACTTTGATAGTGTTCCTGGAAACAACAAATCGGAGTCTCATATAAAGGGAAAATGTATAAATCTTCTCCTTTTTGGATCCAGTCCCTATGTAGAAAATAAACGGCATGACAACTGCTCAGTGTGACTGAGGCCTACCTCCTGCTCTTCATGACGGTGTATTCCCCTTTAAAAAGAAAGGGAAATCTGTATTTTATTGATTTGCCAGCAGAACTGGTAATGATTACGCAGCAGATTACTTGTGCATTAACCAAAATACTGCAGTGACGGTTTCTCTTAAGAACTTAAGAAGCTTTCACATCCCTGCTATTTTCCCGGGAACGGGCCCAGCTGCATCAAATCACAAATCAGACCTGACGGTTTGTGGCATTGTACTGAGCAGCTGCACTTTGAAGCCTCATTATGAGCTTACGCTTGTGCAGTCAAAGGCCGGGGAAAATACACACACATTACAGCGTCTTTCTCGGAAATTATAGCGCTCTTCAGTAACATTTTATAGCATGGAGGGCGAGCCGTGGTGATACGCAAAAGCCTCGAATCACAACATGAAAAAAACAACTGAAGGGGTAAATTATACCATGGTACAACCACAGCGGGAAACCAGGACTCAACACTCCAAACCAAGAGAAACATAAACAGCCATTCTCGCCTCCTGTCAGGCATCTGTCTGCTGCAGGAGCCCTCCCCCCGACCAGAAGCCCAAAACCAAAAAGCCTTGTGGCGCCCTGGACAAGCCAGGGGCCACAGAGCACAATATCAACACCCCCCACCCTCAGCAGTTCACAGCAGACATCCCCAGTGAAACCTGATTCCTTCCCTCGGGTTCAGACAGACACACTAGGTGGGCAGAGTCAAGCAGATAGGCACGCCCACCGAAGAGTCTAGCTGGCCTGAGGCAGGAAGCAGGTCCAGAGAAGTCTAGGAGAGGAAGGGAGAGGAGGTCTGGAGAAAGGCAGACAGACTGGGGCCTAGGTTGGAGCCTAGGGCCCTCGAGTAGAGAGTCAGGCAGACAGTAGTGGCCGTCTGCAGGAGCCGGGAAGACAGTCTGGTGGAACCGTAGGTAGCCGGGGCTCGGCGGTGGCCCACCGGTACTGAATCGGGGAGCCAGCTGGAAACCGGAGTGCAGGAGGAGCGCACGGAAGGTGCAGGAAAGGACTTACATTACCAACCTGGGGTCAGGGAAAAAACACCGCAGCCGCCTGTGGGACCCGTCCATCCAGCCGTTTGTTTCATTAGAGACTCTGTGTGTATCATTGGGCTGAGTGAGTACCACCGTGCCGTGCGGCACAGTGCTGCCCCCGCGACCCTGCACCTCACCAGGCCCCGTAACCCGCCTGCCATCCATCCCTACCCCATCACCGGGCCCCGGGACAACCAACCCCCTACCCACGGAGGGGAGAACTAACATCAAAGCTGCTCCCTGTCATCACTCCCGGGATCCCTGTCCAGAGCAGCGGTGGTGACACCATTATCACCACAACCGTGGGTGGCGTCACGGACAATAAATCCCCACAACCAACCCCCTTTTCACTCATGGGCGAGGAACGCCGCTCGAGTCCCCGGGATCCGGCCCACCGCTCGAGCCACCACCGGGCAGCAGCAGCCGCAGCACCGGCGGCCGGACCCGAGCAGTGAGAGACCGCAGCGTCCCCTCCTCAGCCCGCGACAGCCTTACCCCTCTTGTCTAAAGGCCACTTTACACACAGCGACATCGTTGACGAGCGTATCTGTCGCGGGCGGAGGAGGGGACGCCGCGCTCTCCCACTGCTCGGGTCCGGCTGCCGCGACTTTCACTTCCTTAACTCCACTGTTTACTCCTTCCACTTCTTCCTCCTAAACTCATCTGCCTGGTTCTTCCCGCCTCCAGGGCTGTGAACTCCTCGGTGGGCGGAGCCAACCGCCTGGCCCACCCCCTGGTGTGGACACCAGCTCCTGGAGGAAGGCAACAAGGATTTTGGTAGCTTGGGTGTTCCTAACTGTGGTGTAGGGTGTGGTGGTGTAATGACCTGTGACCCCTGGCTTGCCCAGGGCGTCACATTCCCCCTTAGCAAAATGCAGACCGTCCGCGGGCTGCCCGTCCAACACCGGTTTTATTTTCTGAAAATATATAAAAAGGTAAACGGTAACATATTACAAATTATAACTTCATCCCAAATCGGGAGGTACATTTCTTAAACGTTGCAAAACGGTCACTATCGTCCATCCTTACGTCAGGCGGGTTGCCGCCAGCTGCCGCAGCTTCCAGGCTTGCCACTCTCTCCGCCACGGTCACAGAGGGGTCTACGCCCGACGGGCCAGGCGCAGTGCGGTGCACGAGCAAGGAGGACGGAGGTGGCGTGGGGGCCAGGGGTAGACCGGGTCCCTCAGCCGCAGCGGCTGGTCCCTCGGGGACACAGGGGCGTGGGTCACTCACCAGCTCCTCCATCATGGCCTCCATTCCATACACTCGTGCAACAGCAGCTATCGCCTCCACCTCCGCGGTCCACTGCTCCATCAGTCTGCAGATCTGGCTCCGGTAGTGACGGCAGATCCCCGCCGTCCGGGCCCTCAGCCATGCCGCTGTCCCGGGCACCAGCTCGGTAGCCTCCGCATAACTAGGTGGGGCGGACATTCCTTGCCAGGGTCGGCGGACCGTGGGGTCTCAGCGTCTCTGTTTGCAACGCCACACTCACATGCGTCCAGCCGCCATTTCGTCCCCCTTAGCTTCTTTCCGGCCCCTCCTCTATTGGGGCGGGGTTTCTGGCCTTCGCGCCTCTGCTACTCGAGAAGACGCTCGAGCGGGAACTTTTCGCGCCAAAGATGGCGACTTCTGAAATTTTTCAGCCGGATACCTCCGGCGGTCACAAGGCGCACCTCTACCCAATGGCAGAGCGGTAAGATCCTGTTCGTGACGCCAAGTTGGCGCGGGCGGAGGAGGGGACGCCGCGCTCTCCCACTGCTCGGGTCCGGCTGCCGTGGCTGCCGCGGCCTGCTGCTGCTCGGTGGCTCGAGCGATGGGCCGGATCCCGGGGACTCTAGCGGCGCTCCTCGCCCGTGAGTGAAAGGGGGTTTGGGTGTGGGGATTGTTTATTGTCCGTGACGCCACCCACGGTTGTGGTGATTGAGTGTACACCACCGCTGCTCTGGCTGGGGATCCCGGGAGTGATGATATGGAGCAGCCAGTTGTTGTGTTGCCCCTCCGAGGGTAGGGGTTGGTGATCCCGGGGCCCAGTGATGAGGTGGGAGATGCAGGGCTTGGTGGGCGCAGGGACGCGGGGGCAGCGCTGTGCCTTGCGGCACTGTGGTACTCACTCAGCCTGAGACGATGACACAGTTCTCGGTAAAACACACGGCTGGAAAGACGGTTCCCACGGACGGCTGCACTTGCTTTCCCCAGTAGGTGACGGTGACGGTCCCTCTGTCCTGCACCTAAGATGATGATGGTTGCGATGGGTTCCCACCGGTAACCCGCTCCCCGGCTTGGATATGGGCCGGAGGAGCCCTACTTTGCCCGCAGGCGCTGGCCCTGAGAAACTTGTGCCCTGGCGGTGGTGGTGTCTCTCCGTAACGGTCGGACTGTTGCCTTCAATCGGGACTTGGTTGTTTTTAGACAGACGTCCCCTTCACTGACGGATTTGGCAAATTATGGCGACTCCTAGCCTTGCCGGGATCCGAAAGGCCCCTGCCCTGGTGCTGACTGTTCTTGGTATACTGCTCCAGACCGCCGGGCCACTACCCGTCCGCGGTCCTTCCAGCAACCTCCGAGCAGTCACCCCTGCAGACTATCACCGCCATCTGCTGACGTTGCTGTCTCTCAGTCCGGGGCACACACCCGGACCAGCTTCAGGCTTTACAAACTGTTTCTTTTCACTTTACTTCCGCTTTTCTCCTAAGCTCCTCTACCACTTCACTTCCTTCTACTTTCACTTCCTTAACTCCACTGTTTACTCCTTCCACTTCTTCCTCCTAAACTCATCTGCCTGGTTCTTCCCGCCTCCAGGGCAGTGGGCGGAGCCAACCGCCTGGCCCACCCCCTGGTGTGGACACCAGCTCCTGGAGGAAGGCAACAAGGATTTTGGTAGCTTGGGTGTTCCTAACTGGGGTGTAGGGTGTGGTGGTGTAATGACCTGTGACCCCTGGCTTGCCCAGGGCGTCACATATCCCCCCGTCGGTTGTGCGTCACGGGCAAATCGCTGCCCGTGGCGCACAACATCGCTTACACCCGTCACACGTACTTACCTTCCTAGCGACGTCGTTGTGGCCGGCGCACCACCTCCTTTCTAAGGGGGGGCGGTTCGTGCGGCATCACAGCAGTGTCACCAAGTGGCCGCCCAATAGAAGCGGAGGGGCGGAGATGAGCAGCCGGAATATCCCGCCCACCTCCTTCCTTCCTCATTGCCGGCGGCCGCAGGTACGATGTGGTTCCTCGTTCCCGGCCTGTCACACATAGCGATGTGTGCAGCCACAGGAACAACGAACAACCTGCGTCCTGCAACAGCAACGATATTCGGGAAAGGAACGATGTGTCAACGATCAACGATTAGATGAGTAATTTTGATCGTTAGCGGTCGTTCCTGCGTTTCACAAGCAACAATGTCGCTAACGAGGCCAGATGTGCGTCACGAATTCCGTGACCCCAACGACATCTCGTTAGCGATGTCGTTGCGTGTATAGCCCGCTTTAGCCCACCACAGTCATGAGCCAGATATCAACTAAAAAGATCAGGAGAAAAGTAACATGGGACAAATTCATCTTTTTTTCTATCATTCATTCTAGCTTTGCTGTTTTTCAAGGGAATTTGTCATCTGAAAACCACCTACTGTTTAAATAAAGTTTATTTAGTAAACAAATTTTCCAATCATTTTGGTTAATTTACTTTCCTTTTTCATGTCACCATTTATATCGAAATCTAGCAATTTTCGCCCTGGACACTGGTCGCATATCCTTAGAAATAACTAAAGCTGGTGTCACACTAAGCGACAGCGACAACGACGTCGCTGTTACGTCACCATTTTCGGTGACGTAACAGCGACCTTGTAAGTCGCTGTTATGATCGCTGCTTAGCTGTCAAACACAGCAGAAGCAGCGATCATAACGTCGCTGTGCTACATGTGCAGAGAGCAGGGAGCCGCGCTTAGCGCTGGCTCCTTGCTCTCCTAGGTACAGTACACATCGGGTTAATTAACCCGATGTGTGCTGCAGCTACATGTCACAGTGCAGAGAGCAAGGAGCCGCGCGCACTGCTTAGCGCTGGCTCCTTGCTCTCTTTGCTACAGTATACATCGGGTTAATTACCCGATGCATACTGCAGCCACATGTCACAGTGCAGGAGCCGGCACTGGCAGCAAGAGCGGAGGCTGGTAACCAGCGTAAACATCGGGTAACCAGGGAAAGGTCTTCCCTTGGTTACCCGATGTTTACGCTAGTTACAGCTTACCGCAGCTGCCAGTGCCGGCTCCTGATCGCTTCATTTCGTCGCTCTCTCGCTGTCACACACAGCGATGTGTGTGTCACAGCGGGAGAGTGACGACCAAAAAATGAAGCTGGACATTCAGCAACGACCGGCGACCTCACAGCAGGGGCCAGGTCGTTGCTGGATGTCACACACAGCGACAGCGACGGGACGTCGCTGCAACGTCACAGAAAATGGTGACGTAGCAGCGACGTCGTTGTCGTCGTCGTTATGTGTGACACCAGCTTAAGAAGTCTCATTATCATCATTTATATAACAACTGTAACAATATACAGGAGATAATACATGATCCACCATTCAGAATAGGTGATGTGACGCCCTGGGCAAGCCAGGGGTCACAGTTCATTGCACCACCACACCCTACACCCCAGTTAGGAACACCAAAGCTAACCTAAAATCCTTGTTGCCTTCCTCCAGAGGCTGATGTTCACACCAGGGGGTGGGCCCGGCGGTTGGCTCCGCCCACCGAGGAGTTCACAGCTCTGGAGGCGGGAGGATCCAGGCAGTTGAGCCCAGGCAGGGCTAGAGTGAAGTCTAGCTAGGGACGTGAAGGAGTAAACAAGTAGTGAAGTGAAGGAAGTAAAGTGGTAAAGGAGGACAGTAAGAGTGGTGACAGGAAAGAAAGAGTGTAAAAAGCCTGAAGTTGGTCCAGCTGTGTGCAGGACAGAGTCAGCAAGGTCAGCAACGGCGGTGATTGTCCGGAGGGGTGACCGTTTGGAAGTTCCTGGAAGGACCGCGGATGGGTGGTGGCCCGGCGGTCTGGAGCAGTGGACAAAGGACAGTCAGCACCAGGGCAGGGGCCTCTCGGACCCCGGCAAGGCTAGGAGTCGCCATAATTTGCCAAATCCATCAGTGAAGGGGACGTCGATCCCCCAACAACCAAGTCCCGATTGAAGGCAACAGCCCAACCATTACAGTAGAGACACCGCCACCACCAGGGCACCAGTTTCTGAGGGCCAGCGCCTGCGGGCAAAGAGTAGAGCTCCTCCGGTCCAGCTTGAAGCCGGGGAGCGGGTTACCAGTGGGAACCCATCGAGACCATAAACAACATCAGGTGCAGGAAAAGGGACATCACCGTCACCTACTGGGGAAAGCAAGTGCAGCCGTCCGTGGGAACCGTCTTTCCAGCCGTGTGTTTTACCGAGAACTGTGTCATCGTCTGAGGCTGAGTGAGTACCACAGTGCCGCAAGGCATAGCGCTGCCCCCGCGTCCCTGCGCCCACCAGGCCCTGCATCTCCGACCTCATCACTGGGCCCCGGGACCACCAACCCCTACCCACGGAGGGGCAACACAACAACTTGCTGCTTCACACCATCACTCCCGGGATCCCCACACCGAGCAGCGGTGGTGCTAACAAATCACCACAACCGTGGGTGGCGTCACGGACAATAGACTTCATCCCAAACCCAATCCCCTTTCACTCACGGGCGAGGAGCGCCGCTCGAGAACCCCCGGGATCCGGCCCACCGCTCGAGCCACCACTGAGCAGCCGCAGCCGGACCCGAGCAGAGGGGTGAGCGCAGTGCTGACACCCTCCTCCCCGCCCGCGACAACTTGGCGTCACGAACAGGATCTTACCGCTCTGCCGTCTGGTAGAGGTGCGCCTTGTTACCGCCGGAGGTGTCCGGCCGAAAAATTTCAGAAGCCGCCATCTTTGGCGCGAAAAGTTCCCGCTCGAGCGTCTTCTCGAGTAGCAGAGGCGCGAAGGCCAAAACCCCGCCCAGAGAGAGGGGGGACGGAAAGAGCTAAGGGGCTCGGAAACAAGATGTCTGCGCCCGACGGAGCCGCTGGAGGAGCGGCGGTCGCAGCCGCAGTGGCACCCGCGGATGGGAATGGGCCTGCCCAGGCCCCCGTCGCGCTAGCGGGAGGTGCCGCGGCCCCCGCACTCGCTCAGGTGATGCCGTTCTCCTTGCCCTATGCGCCCGGAGCTACCTGGCTACCGCAGTATGACGGGAAACCTGATGCTTTACAGGTCTTCCGGAAAAAGCTTAACCCGTTGCTAGAACTGTACCCCCTGACCGATAAGCAACGTGCGGCGGTAGTGCTGGGCCAGTTAACTGGCGCGGCTGAGCAGGAGGCGGAGACCTGGGCTGAGGGGGACCGGCTCTCTGTAGCCACCATCTTTGAGAAGCTACAGACTGCCTTTGAGACCCGGACTGAAGCTGAGCTGAGGATGCAGTTTTACCAGTGCCGGCAACGGGCTGTGGATAGCATTCGGGACTATGCTTTACGTCTGCAGACCGCCCTCCGCACGCTAAAGCGGGTGAACCCTATCAGCGAGGCGGATAGCAACAAGATGGTAGTAGAGCAATTTGTGCAGGGGATGAGATCCTCTGAGGATCGCAAGCAACTTCGGCTGTGGGCCCTAGAACACCCTGATGTGGACTTTGCCGTGTTAAAGGAACGGGCCATTAAAGCACTACAGCCCCCAGCTGCAGAAGTCCTGGAAACCGCCCCGTGGCCCGTCAAGACGGCCCCCGTTGTGGCGGCCCCTGCCCTACCAACCTCTCCAATACCTATAGCCCCAAGCAGCACAGTGGAAGAACTGGCAGCCCAGGTCCATCGCATGGACGGAGACCTTGCCAAGATCCTTGCTGCACTACAACCTCTGACCAGATCTCAGCCTCCAGCACAGATACAGCTTGCCGACAGCCCTGAGGATGTTCCCTGGATGCAGCGGAGAAGTGCTAATAACCCGCGGAGCAGACCTCCAATCTGCTACAAGTGCCGTAAGCCTGGTCATTACTTCCGACAGTGCCCGTTAAACGAGCAACCCCTGGGGCCCCGGGCCAATCCTCAGGAGTAGAACATCGTGGCCCCCCGGACTGGCGGGACCGATATATCGGGGCCCGCCCCATCATCCCCGTGGCTGTGGACGGCATACCAGTGATGGCTCTCTTGGACACTGGATCACAGGTAACCACCATACCATACACGTTGTACCAGCGGTATTGGGGAATAGACGAGCTGGCACCCCCAGATAATAGTATAACGCTAATTGCTGCTAATGGACTCCCATTGACCCAGGTGGGGTATAAACAAGTGGCTATGACAGTGGGGCAAGCTGAACTGCAACACCAGGGTATGATTGTGATCATGAATGAACCCAGTGATCATAACCCGAAGATAGTGCTGGGAACCAATGTGATGGAGCACTGCATGGCTGATGTGTTGACCCTATTGCAATAGCTAGCCGCCACAGCGGCGGGGAGCCGGCAGAGGGCTGTGCAGCGTGAGATCCGAGCCCTGATGTACCGCCAGCATGTAAGCTCAACAGGAGGGGAGATTGGTGGAATGAGAGTGATGGATGTTGCTCCATTGACTGTGCCCCCTAGGAGTGAGATGATGATCTGGTGTAGGGCAGCAGTAGGGCCTCAGGGGCGTGACTACCCTGCTATGATGGAGCCCATGCCCTCCGAGCACTGGCCCACTGTAATGGCCGCCCGAGGGGTGGTGGATGTAAAGAAGGGGAGAGTGCCTGTGAGGGTGTTGAACTGTGGGGAGGAAGAGGTCAGGCTTCCTCGGTATGCCACTATTGCCAAGCTGCTCACCCTGGATCCCCACACCATCCACGAGGCCACTCCCTCAGTTTCCCCACCTAACACCAGCACTTCCCCGCCTCAAGGGGTGGTAAAGGAGTGGCACCAACAGCTACACGTGGGCACTGACGATACTCCTACACATCACAAAGCAGGGGTGTACAGGGTGGTGCAGGAGTATGAACAGGTTTTCAGTAAACATCCACTAGACTTTGGGCAGATCAAAGGGGTCCAACACCACATCCCCACCGGTGAACACCCCCCTATCAAAGAGAGGTACAGGCCTATTCCCCCTGCACATTACCAGTGTGCCAAAGACATGTTGAGGAATATGAAGGAGGCAGGGGTTATTCGGGACAGCTGTAGTCCCTGGGCCGCTCCGTTGGTACTGGTTAAGAAGAAGGATGGTACCATGCGGATGTGTGTGGACTACCGGAAGATTAATCAGATAACCCATAAAGATGCCTACCCTCTGCCCCGTATTGAAGAGTCTTTGGCCGCACTGAGAACTGCAAATTACTTCTCTACCCTTGACCTCACCAGCGGGTACTGGCAAGTGGCAGTGGCACCGGAGGACCGGGAGAAAACCGCCTTCACCACTCCGATGGGGCTCTGTGAATTCAATAGTATGCCGTTCGGGCTGTGCAACGCTCCAGGAACCTTCCAACGGCTGATGGAGTGCTGTCTGGGACACCAGTTTCTAAGGGCCAGCGCCTGCGGGCAAAGAGTAGAGCTCCTCCGGTCCAGCTTGAAGCCGGGGAGCGGGTTACCGGTGGGAACCCATCGAGACCATAAACAACATCAGGTGCAGGAAAAGGGACATCACCGTCACCTACTGGGGAAAGCAAGTGCAGCCGTCCGTAGGAATCGTCTTTCCAGCCGTGTGTTTTACCGAGAACTGTGTCATCGTCTCAGGCTGAGTGAGTACCACAGTGCCGCAAGGCACAGCGCTGCCCCCGCGTCCCTGCGCCCACCAGGCCCTGCATCTCCCACCTCATCACTGGGCCCCGGGACCACCAACCCCTACCCACGGAGGGGCAACACAACAACTTGCTGCTTCACACCATCACTCCCGGGATCCCCACACCGAGCAGCGGTGGTGCTAACAAATCACCACAACCGTGGGAAGCGTCACGGACAATAGACTTCATCCCAAACCCAATCCCCTTTCACTCACGGGGAGGAGCGCCGCTCGAGAACCCCCGGGATCCGGCCCACCGCTCGAGCCACCACTGAGCAGCCGGACCCAAGCAGAGGGGTGAGCGCAGTGCTGACACCCTCCTCCCCGCCCGCGACAATGTCACAGCTCACCTCCTCCCACTCCTGTACAATGACTGATAACATCTCTATATACAGTAGATAACACAGGATCCACCATTCACAATAGGTGATGTCACAGCTCACCTCCTCACACTCCTGTATAATGACTGATACCACATCTATATATAGTAGATAACACAGGATCCACCATTCACAATAGGTGATGTCACAGCTTACCTCCTCCCACTTCTGTATAATGACTGATAACACCTCTATATACAGTAGATAATACAGGATCCACCATTCACAATAGGTGATGTCACGGCTCACCTCCTCCTGTATAATGACTGATAACACCTCTATATACAGTAGATAACACAGGATCCACCATTCACAATAGGTGATGTCACAGCTCACCTCCTCACACTCCTGTATAATGACTGATACCACATCTATATATAGTAGATAACACAGGATCCACCATTCACAATAGGTGATGTCACAGCTTACCTCCTCCCACTTCTGTATAATGACTGATAACACCTCTATATACAGTAGATAATACAGGATCCACCATTCACAATAGGTGATGTCACGGCTCACCTCCTCCTCCTGTATAATGACTGATAACACCCCTCCGTATAATTGATGTCACAGGTCACCTCCTCCACTTTCCTGCCTAATGATTTCTGCAAAGCTCACAGTGCTTGCCCTCAATATTCTCCCATTGAAGCCAATGAGTCTTCTTGACGCATCTATAAGGGATAAGCAGGTTACCATACAAAGCACCCAACCATATCTACCTAAAATAAAGACTAGAACCACGACTTTATTGCAGGAATGGCCACAGTTTATTTAAACCGTATATATGTATACCAAAACTCGTGGCTCAACATGCCACTCAATTGTTACTTAAACCTTATACATATATACCCGTATAACCATACACACCGATAGATCCGTCCGAGAGGCCAACCATCCTTCATAACCCCCCCCCGGCCGTAACCTCCAAACCGGCCCAGAGGACCACCTCGGCCGTGACCACCCGGCCCAAAGGTGAGGGGTAACAACGTTCCATCGTTAATTACCCCTTCCCAGAACCTGCGGGACCTCCGCCCACAAGTTCCCATCCAATCCGAAGCCACTCCCCTTGAGCGACTTCGTACCAACCAACCGACTGTCGGTACTCCCAACCTCTCAGACGGACCTATCCCCCCGCTGTGACAACAACAACTTGGCAAATCAATCTTGTATTCTCCAGTCTTTTCTTTTTTTTTTTTTTTTTGTTTTTTTTTTTTTACCTTTGCACAATGTTTTTCTCTTTTTTTTTTTTTATATACATAACATCAGGGCGGGCGGGTGGGACACAACTTTTCAGCGACGAAAGGGGAGGTAATCAGTGCACCCCCTTTCTTATACCTCCCACAAACCCCCACCCCTTCCCTGCTCCCCTCCAATCCCCCTACAGCTCCCTTCCACCAATCCAATAGTCCTAACTATCCCCTATCCCAGTTCAACCAATTAACCCCCTCCTAACCTTGCACCCTCCCGATCGTCATGGGGTCCATTCACCCCTATGGGGCTCACTGCCCTTCTTGACGCATCTATAAGGGATAAGCAGGTTACCATACAAAGCACCCAACCATATCTACCTAAAATAAAGACTAGAACCACGACTTTATTGCAGGAATGGCCACAGTTTATTTAAACCGTATATATGTATACCAAAACTCGTGGCTCAACATGCCACTCAATTGTTACTTAAACCTTATACATATATACCCGTATAACCATACACACCGATAGATCCGTCCGAGAGGCCAACCATCCTTCATAACCCCCCCCCGGCCGTAACCTCCAAACCGGCCCAGAGGACCACCTCGGCCGTGACCACCCGGCCCAAAGGTGAGGGGTAACAACGTTCCATCGTTAATTACCCCTTCCCAGAACCTGCGGGACCTCCGCCCACAAGTTCCCATCCAATCCGAAGCCACTCCCCTTGAGCGACTTCGTACCAACCAACCGACTGTCGGTACTCCCAACCTCTCAGACGGACCTATCCCCCCGCCGCAGACCGGCCAAGTGACCCCCTTACTTGGCCCGGGCCCCCCACACCCCCAACGCTTGCTCCAGGCCATCCCTCAAACCCAACATCCATAAATCGAGACCCACATCGGTCAAATGAACCCCATCTCTCCTTAGATACTGCTCCGTGGACTCCTCCAATTCTCTATGCCGCACCACCAATCCACCATTTCTCGCCACAAACCTGCCAATTGCCCGATTCAGCTTGCTCCGGGCCCTATTGATACGGTCCACCGACCTGCCAAAACGCCACTGCATCCGAGCTATAATATCCGACCAAACAATAACTATGCCCGGGAACGCCCTCCACAAATGTAACAGGTCCAGCTTTATGTCCCTTTTCAATTCCCTCGCCGACCTTACTCCCAGATCGTTCCCACCCACGTGCAAAATTAACACATCAGGGTCACGATCCATACGGCTAAAGTAAGCCACCTCTGGGCGCACTCTACCCCAGGTCATGCCCCGAATTCCGAGCCACTTAACTCGGGCTTCCGACACCGACACTCCGAGCTGCCGACCGTCACGACGCACATCCGCTCGCAACGCTCCCCAATACACGTAGGAGTGCCCGAGGATCCACACAAGGCATGGACCTACAAAATATAAAGAACCACGAATAAAAACAGCAACAGCCAAGTAAAATTGTCACATAACAGCATCAAAACGCGAACCAAGAATCCCCCACCCCTGCAACATCACCTGACCAGGTGAGGCCTAATGTACAAGCGAAACCTGGAAGACTCCCACCTCCCAATCCGCCGGATACAATCCTCATTCAAACCCCACCTGGCGGCTTCCGTTGCCGCCCCAATCCGGAAGGAGTGAGACCCGTACTCACTGGGCTCCTCCCCCACCCGTGCTAAAGCCGTCTTCAGCACCGCAATAAATTGGTAACGCGACAAGGCCAATCCATCCGCATGCCGCAGGAAAACGCCAGGGTAACCTCCGCGCACCTTTAAAAACTCCGAAACCTGTACCACCGGACACAGTTGGTGCCCCGGTAACGCAAACAACACCACTAAGCGCCCCCGTCCCCTCTGATCCGTCTTCGAAAAACGAAGCCGACATTCCACTCTATCCTCCCCCAGCATTACATCCTCCATCAGCAAACCACCCATCGCTTGCTTAGTCGGGCTGACCAATTCCCCAATGCGAAAGGCACCAAAAAACGCCAATACAAAAGCTACCGAAAACAACACCCGCTCAAAAGGAGACGAACACAATTCCCCCAAACATCCCACTAAACGCCCCAACAATGGCAATGACACCGGCCGCCTCATGTCACGCGACTGGACCCCTTTCCGAAAACCCTTCATTGCCTGCCGCACCAGAAAATCCTTCGTCGCGTCCCGAACCCCTTGCATCTGAAATAAGAAGGCCAACGCCGCCAACTTGACACCAATCACCGAAACGGACCGACCTGCCGAAAAATCCCCACTAATGAACACCAGGACCCCCAACACTCGGCCCTTGTAACCCGACTCCATAAAATCCCCTCTTTCCAACTCCGCCCATTCCTTCCACACCGCCTGATATCGGCACCAAGTAGCCTCAGACACCGATCTCCTGATCCCCTCAAATGCTACACCGATGCCAGGTCCCACAGCCATTCCGGACAAGGTTCTCCATCCGCGTCCGCTCCCGGCACCAGCTTCCTGAACCTGCAAAACTGAAATCGTGATAGCGCGTCAGCCACCTCATTTCGAATCCCTGGCACGTGCCGAGCCACCACACAAATGTTCAACTCCAAACACCTCAACACCAAGTGCCTTAAATACCCCACAACCGGCGGGGATTTGGCCGACAGCGCATTGATGGAATGCACCACCGCCATGTTGTCACAATGCATGCAGACCCTCCTTCCTGAAAAAACGGAGCCCCATAACTCCACTGCTACAATGATGGGAAACAATTCCAGCAGCGCCAAATTCCTCACCAGACCTGCTTCCACCCAAAGCCGTGGCCACTTTCCAACACACCAGTGCGTTTGAAAAATTGCCCCAAAACCTGTCGATCCAGCCGCATCAGTGTACAACTCCAACTGGCTATTGGACAAAGCCTCGCTCATCCAAAGGGTCCGACCGTTATACCGGTCCAAGAACTTCTCCCAAACCAACAAATCCCCTTTCATCACTTTTGTCACTCTGACAAAGTGATTTGGAGCTTTCACCCCCGCGGTTGCACTTGCCAGCCTTCTATTAAAGATCCGCCCCATTGGCATAATGCGACAAGCGAAATTCAATTTTCCGAGCACTGACTGCAAATCCCGCAACCGCACCTTCTTGGCCTGATACAAAACCCGCACTGACGCCTTCAAATCCAAAAGCTTCCCCTCAGGCAATCGGCATTCCATTGCCAGTGTATCAATTTCGATACCTAAGAAACATAGGGCCGTTACCGGCCCTTCTGTTTTTTCCCTTTGCCAACGGAATACCTAGGCTCCGCGCGATCCGCTCTAACGTAAATAACAACAAGGAGCAGACCGAAGAGCCCGCCGGACCCACGCAAAAGAAGTCATCCAGCTAGTGAATCACTGAATGGACTCCTGCCACCTCTTTGACTACCCATTCCACAAAAGTACTGAATGCCTCAAAATGAGCACACGAAATGGAACAGCCCATCGGCAGGCAGCGATCAACATAGTATTCACCATCCCACATACACCCTAAGAGATGAAGGCTCTCTGGATGCACCGGGAGTAAACGAAAAGCTGCTTCTACATCCACCTTTGCCATCAGGGCCCCCCGCCCGGCAACCCTTACCAGCTCCAAAGCCTTATCAAAAGATACATAAGAAACTGCCGACAACTCTGGCGATATCCCATCATTCACCGACAATCCCGCCGGATAAGATAAATGATGAATGAGCCGAAATTTGTTCGGCTCCTTCTTGGGCACCACCCCAAGGGGGGAAATCCTTAAATTGGAGAATGGCGGGTCCTGGAATGGACCCGCCATCCTCCCCAATTCCACCTCCTTTTGCAGCTTTTCCTTCACCGCCGCCGGATGTTCTTTTGCGGACCTCAAATTCCCCGGGCGAAACACCGGCGCCTCAGATTCAAACGGAATCCGAAAACCTTCCGTAAAACCACTTGCCAACAACTCCGCCGCCCTAACATCCGGATACCTATTTAAATAGGGAAGCATCGCCTCTACCCTCACTGGCGTCCTCCCTTTTTCCAGACCCCTCCCCCGCCTTTCCTTTTCCTTTTTTGAAGCACCTGGCCAAGGAGTGGGACCCTCCACATCCGGAACACTCGTGTTTAAACCGACACGAGGCCCCAAACCTACACTGTCCCTCGTTATACTGCCAACAAGCCCCCTTTTTCTGTCCAGCCGAGGACCCGCCGCTCGCACCCGGGCTCCCGGCACCCCCTCGAAAGGGCTGAGCCGGAGCCGTCATCAACCGCATCCACAAAGAAATATCCTTGTGGCCCCACTGGACACCCTGCCGCAGAGCCTTCCGTTGCCGGAATTGCTCATCATATCTTAGCCACCCTAAACCGCCATACACTCTATACGCCTCCCCTATCGCGTCCATATAACCAAATAGGGCGGAACAATGCTCCGGCTCCTTTTCCCCGATCACGCTGGCTAAGATCGCAAAGGCCTGTAGCCAGTTAGTAAACGTCCTCGGGATCAACCTATACCTCCGTTTTTCCTCATCCTCTTTCTCCTTTTTTGTATCACTGGGTTTCACCTTATCCAAATTAAACTTCTCCAAGGGAAGCAGGGAAAAAATTTCCACATACTCCCCCTTCCAAATCTTTTCCCTCACCTCCTTCTTCAAGTGAACCCCTAACTGACCTTCAAAACATACGTAAATTTCACTCCGTGCCCTATCATCCAAACGCACAACCTCCTCCTCCTTTTCTTTTTCCTTTTCCGCCTCCTTGCTCGCACCCACTTCAGCCGCCCCACTGGCCGCCAGTCCCGCACCTACCGCCGAGGCAGGGTCACGCACCGTCACCCCGCTCACCGCCGCCTCAGTCTGCACCACCTCCGTGGGGCCCACCCACGCCCCCACCGGAGCCCCCCGGCCCGATCCGACTAACCCGCTCCGCCGACAACCCCTGCAACGCTCCCAAAAGTTGCCCCCAAAACTCCGGGCCCGGGAAACCAGACTGACCGACCACACTCGCCCCCTGCGCCACACTTCCCGCTACGGAACCCCCACCCTCACTACACACAGCATTAAACATGTCAGTCGTCTGCTCACCAGGCTGCCGTGGAACCGACGCCGGCACAGCCGTACCACGATCTTCCTGCTGCCGCTCAGCCCGACCTGCCGCTGCCGTTGCTCCATCGTCACCGCCGGAATCTGACGTGCTGCCGAAGTCTTCAGGGGGGACCAGCGAGGGGACAGCCTGCACCTGGCGGCCGTCAACCCCCACGGTCACCGCACCCTGCTCCTCCGGGCGCCTCCTGCTCGACCTTTTCCGTTTCTCACGCCGTGGCGCCCTGCCGCCGTCCTTCCTCGCTGTCTGCATGGACGCCTGCTGCGCTGCTGTTCTTGCCGCCGTTCTCAGTGGGCTCCCTCCCTGCCGACTGCAGGAAGGCCGTGCTGCATCTGACCGTCGCTGGGAACCCCCCCCAGCCCGATCCTTGCTGGCGGGGACCGTTACTGTGGACCTCATCCGTGCCTCCGGGCCACCGTACCCCTCCTCCAAACTCCGCACGTCGCCGCTCCCCTCATCACCCATCCTCCGACCTGTCGCTCTCCCCTGCCGTCTGCAGGGAGTCCCCGTCCGTGATATATCCTGACGAGCGCCACCCCCAGCCGGCACTTCACTGGGGGCTGCTGTGATCGCTGCTCCGGTCCTGGACTGTGCTGGCCGCGGACCGGAAGTGGGCCCCGCCGAGGCTCCGCCCACCCCCGACCCGCGGGATCTCCGTCGAGGATTCCTCCCGGCGGCCGGCAGCTCCCCCTGGTAAGATGGAGGGCTCCGCTGTCCCGGAGGGTCCCCGTAGGGGCTCCTAGATCTCTCTCTCCCCCTCCCACTGGGGGAGTAGCGCTCCGGCGGTCGCGCCCGCCGAGCACGTAGCAGCGGTCCGGGCGCAGGAGTAGCAGGCTGTACCGCTCCAGCTCCACAGACCGCCACCAGCTGCTGCCGCAGAGCGTCCACACCGAGGACCTCGGAGGCCCCCCGCACCATCTCTAACAGCGCATTAAGGTCAGTCATAGCAGCAGGCAGCACAAACGTCCTGGGGCCACAACTTTTCAGCGACGAAAGGGGAGGTAATCAGTGCACCCCCTTTCTTATACCTCCCACAAACCCCCACCCCTTCCCTGCTCCCCTCCAATCCCCCTACAGCTCCCTTCCACCAATCCAATAGTCCTAACTATCCCCTATCCCAGTTCAACCAATTAACCCCCTCCTAACCTTGCACCCTCCCGATCGTCATGGGGTCCATTCACCCCTATGGGGCTCACTGCCCTTCTTTCTTCTGCCATTGAGTGACGTCTGAGATGATACTGACCGTAGAGAATAATGTCCCCCATAACTTCCAAGCTACATGTAGGGGGAAGTCACTGGCAGCAAGTAATAGATCAGTGTCAGTGAAGGCTGTGGTTGTATATGACTATAATATGACCCAGCCACGACTGATGAACGACTGATGGACTTTATAAAGCGCTGACCTCGGACATTTTATGGGAAGACCTAGATCATTGGTAAAGATGGGAGAAGAAGTATCCAGGAAGATGGATGGAAACTATTAAAGAAACGGTGAACACATCATTGAGGAACTTGACGGTCTAAGTAGGCGACATTCTGGAGAAAGTCTAATTACACGGGTGCCGGGCAGGAGCTCTGCTTCCTCCATGGGTGAGTTATCCATCACGGAGCTGAAATATGGATCAATATTTTTTCCTTTAAACCTCTGATATCTTGTATGCCTCTGCATAGGGTTTATGTGCGCTATGGAGACAAACGTGTCTGCGTAATAGCTGTGTGTGCACACAATGGCAGTATACTTTTAACCCCATTACCCCAGGGCATTTTTGCGTTCTAAATTTTTTATTTTTTTTTTGCTCCCTTCTTCCGAGAGACATAACTTTTTTATTTTACCATCAATCATGCCGTATAAAGGCTTGTTTTTTGCAGGACAAGTTGTACTTTTAAATTAAACCATAAATTTCACCATATACTGTACTGGAAAGCAGCCAAAAATTGCAAAAAAAAATGCGATTGCACGATTGATTTTGAGGGTATTTTATTCACTGTTTTCCCTATATGATAAAACTGATGTGTGGGTGTGATGCATCAGGTCAGTATGAGTTAGTAGACACCAAACATGTATAGGTTTACTTTTATCTAAGGGGTTAAAAAAAAAATCAAAAATTTGTCCAAAAAAAAGTGGCACACTTTTTGTGCCATTTTCCGCTACCCGCAGCATTCTCATTTTTCTATGGCTCAGTGGCGGCTTATTTTTTAGATCTTGGGCTGACGTTTGTAACGGTACCATTTGTGCGCCGATGCTACGTTTCGATTGCCTGTTATTGCATTTTGCGCAAAATTTGCTGCTACCAAAAAAACATAGTTTTGGCATTAGGAATTTTTTTGCCGCTACAACGTTTACAGATCAGATTAATTTTATATTTTGACAGATCGGGCGTTTCTGAACGCGGCGATACCAAATGTGTGTATATTTTTTCAATGGGGCAAAAGGGGAATATTTTGAACTTTTAGGTGTTTTTATTTTTTAAAACTTTTTTTACTTTTGTTTATTATTTTACTAGTCCCCTTAGGGGGCTATAAGGATCAGCAGTCTGATCGCTCATTAATTTCTGTTGATCCGAGCTGCACAGCTCAGATCACCAGAAATGCTCATCTCTTGTAATCAGCTGATGACATGTGCGGGGATCGCCATAGGCTCCCGCAGCAGCCAGCGGTGGTTACCCCTTGATTATTAAGGATGTACCAGTACGTCCTTGGTCGTTAAATTACCATATTTTTCGCTTTATAAAACGCACCGGATTATAAGACGCACCCCAAGTTTAGACATAAAAAAAGGTAAAAAAAAAGAAAAATGGGGTCCGTGTTATACTCCGGTGTTCTCTTACCGGAGGGGGGCAGCAGTGGTGGTGAAGCGGGGTCACAGGAGGCAGAGGTTGTGCTGGCAGGCGTGGCGGATCAGTGGCAGCGGGGTCCGTGGTGGCAGGTGCGGTGGCGTCCGTGGTTGCAGGTGCGGTGGCGTCCGTGGTTGCAGGTGCGGTCGTGGCAGGCGCGGTGGTGTCCGGGGTGGCAGGAGCCGCGGGGTCTGTGGTGGTGGTGTGGCGCCCCTGACCTGGTCAGGCACCACTGAGTACTGCACCCGTGCTGGGGACAGTACAATACAGGTAATCCAGAAGGCTGACTGGGGTGTGGAACACAGGCGCATAGTGATCAGGTCTCACACATGTACCCATGAGAGGACCCCTGGGGATCCCAGGAGGGGGCAAGCCTTCACCTTCACTGGAATAGTGGAGGGGGTAGAGCCTCCATCTCCTCTCAAGGGGTGTGGTAAGAGAGTCTGGTTGCTAGGTGGCGTAGGCAAGAACAGGAGAGGAGGAGCAGTGAGTCAGTTAGAGCAGAGAACTCCATAGGGCTCAGTGAGGAGCAGACCTGTGGGGCTGTTGCTGTCTAACAGCGCCCGCGCAGTGGCTACAGACGGGGGAGAACGGTCAACTAGGAGTGCTGCCTGAAAGCCAGCTTCAGCTAGAGAGTGCACGGAGTGGGAAGTAAGGAGACTGCTAGAGAGCACCAGGCCCAACCGGGCGGCAGATCCCGAAGCGAGGATAGATTCAACTTTCTTCTGCTAAACCTGCCGGTGTGGGGCTCTTAAAGCCCACACCACAACACTACAAAAGCCGCAGCCACGTAACCGCAGTGAGGGCCCATAGGTCATAGGAGGCAAGAGGCTGGAGTGGCCTGGTCCGGGGAACAAGCACACGGCGAAACAAGAAGGGGAGAGAGGCTTGGAGCATCTTCCCTGGGTGACCCCCATAGGGACTCAAAGTCGGGGTCACCCCAAACCACCAAGGGCTAAGGAAGGCGAGTCAGTAGTCACCCTCATAAAGTCAGCCTGAAGGATACCTGGTTCCCATCTGGTTCATCCCAGCTACGCCCGGGTTACTCACCCTGCCATCAAATGTGAGTAAAAACCCTGAAAGACACTCTGCCTGTGTGGTCATTCTGCGACTTGTAGTACTACAAACCTACACCGGGCCCTGGGGCTTGCCTCACTCTCAGGAGGCTACTACATCCGACTGCACCCACCATCAGCCCCAGGCGTCCCCTAACCTGCAGTGGCGGTCCCCACTGACCGCAATACTGAGAGTGGCGTCACGATCAAACAAGAAGATTTCCTACCAGTGACGGAGATCCAGCAACGTGGAGTCCCTGAAGGTAATGCACCGACACCGACACAGCACCCGTGGGGCTTCACATCTTCTGGCGTCACGAACAGGATAAGGACTAGACCTGTTCAGACAGGTGACCATGTGCCTGGGCGGTCCGCTTGAAAAATTGGAAGCGCCGCCATATTGCCACCATGAAAAGCGCGCTGAAAAACAACAGCAGCCCGCGCTGGAAGAAGTTACCGCCCACGAAGAGGTGTGGCTACCCAGAGATCCCCTGCAGAGTCCTGACCTCGCTGATCAAGAGAGCGGAAGCGTCCAGAGACGGCGGAGCAGAGAAGAAGCCAGTAGCGTGCTAGAGGAAATGGAGTCCAGACGTGGATACCCAGAGCCAGGCTCCGCTGCCTGGTGGTGCCGGGAGCTTGCTATTTTCTGTGACCAGCTGGAGGCTAGGATTGTGCGACAGCTCAGGGAAGAACGCACGGAGCTCCTGGAGATGGCTGCGGCGGTGCGGACCTACGAGGAGGGAGCCGCGCGACGCCTGCCAGACCGAGCGGCGACGACGACGCAGACCCCGATGCTGCCACAGATGGGTGAGTCGAGTGATGCCCCGGCCAGCGCAAGTGCCCCGGCCCCTGCTGCCACGCCCGCGGTCCCAGAAGAGGCGCCCGGCGCGGCGACGCTGGACCAGGCCGCAGCCACGCTAGAAGCGGCCCGCCAAATCCAGGCCGCCGCAGCGATGCCCCGCCTGTCCCGCAGGGCTCCGACCACCACGGCAGTGCTGATCCGTGCTGCAGGTGTGACGCTGACCCAGGCTGCCACCCTGCTGAACCCGGTCCGCCAAGACCCCACCGCAGCAGCGACGCTCGTCCGCGCCGCAAGTGAGATGCTGAACCAGGCCGCAGCCCCGCCAGGTGCGGCCCGCCAAGCTCCGATCGCTGCAGCGACGTCCAGCCCAGCCTGCAAAGAGCCCCCTGCAACAGCGACACTGATTCAGGCCGCCGCCATGCCAGGCGCGGCCCGCCAAGACCAGGCCGCCGCCATGCCAGGCGCGGCCCGCCAAGACCAGGCCGCCGCCATACAGGGCGCGGCCCGCCAAGACCAGGCCGCCGCCATACAGGGCGCGGCCCGCCAAGAAGAGAAGACTACCTCACTATTTTCCCCGGCCTGCAAGGCCAGAGCAGACACCGCTCCCCAGCTCAAAGAGGTCCCTGCCAGGAAGACCCTGATAGGAGAGGACCCTGAATACTGGAAGCTGAAGGCTGACCTAGAGGCCCAGTTCCCACAGGAGATGGTGGATCGGTATCTGCTCCCTCCGCATACCCCCAAGGAGATTCCGGCAACCCCTGCAGCCGCGCCAGAGAGTCCACCGCCCAGACCAGCTGAAGAAAGCCCATCCCCAGCACTGCCACCAAAGGAGTGCCAAGAAGAACTAAGGGGGAGAGGAGGCCAGGAAGCTGAGGAGCTGACTCCGGAGCCACCAGCAGTGGATCCATACCCAGAGCCAGAGATGCTGCCCTATTCTCGCTGGGATGAGGAAGACCTGACACCGTCCGCTGACGAAGAACTGCCCAAAAGTCTCACCTGGGAGTTTGCAAGCTGTACCACGCAGAGTTCAGGCCGCAAGACACAGCGCCGCAGTAGAACCCAGTTTTCCCCTGCACCACCATCCCCAGAGCAAGAAAGTCACAGGTGCCAGTGCCCAACGTGCCCACGCCCTAGTGAAAAAGAGGAGTAAAGTAAAAGAGAAGTAAAGAAATACAGCAAGTTACCAGTTGAAGTTTTGACAAGTTTTGTTTGCAACGTTTAAGAAATGCGCCCACAAAAACTATTGTGAGAAATAAACTCTAAGGCTATGAACTTGCTATAGCCACAAACTCTCGCAGTGTAAATAGTTACACCAGTGGCACCACCACCAGGGCCAGCCTGTTTAGGGGCTTGGCTCGTCTGCGACCAGGGGGGCCCGTCCGTAGAAAAGGGCCTTGGCTCACCTGCGACCAGAGAGCACGCCTGTTTATGGGGCCTTGGCTCACCACCACAAAGAGGGTACCTGGTCAGCACCAACTGTGGAGGCCGCCTCTGCATCCTGCCAGAAGAGGCTGACGACGCGGATCCACCAGGCCAGGTATACCCTGAAACCACCAGCCCATGAAAGCCGCCTCTACATCCTGCCAGAAGTGGCTGAAGTCGCGGCCAACGGGAGAGGAAGATTGGAGGAAAGGTCTGGGGAAACGGATGGCCCAGACCTGGTTACCAACAGGACCGGTGACCTGCCTCCTGAGAGGGTTTTGGGTGGGTTAACGGACTTGTGGGTGGAGGGTGGTGATGTCTGATACCTGGTGCTTTTAAATGTTTTACATGTTTTAATGTTTTATGCATTTTAAAATGTTGTCTTGCAGCCCGAGGACGTGCTGGTGATAACTAAGGGGGAATGTGGCGCCCCTGACCTGGTCAGGCACCACTGAGTACTGCACCCGTGCTGGGGACAGTACAATACAGGTAATCCAGAAGGCTGACTGGGGTGTGGAACACAGGCGCATAGTGATCAGGTCTCACACATGTACCCATGAGAGGACCCCTGGGGATCCCAGGAGGGGGCAAGCCTTCACCTTCACTGGAATAGTGGAGGGGGTAGAGCCTCCATCTCCTCTCAAGGGGTGTGGTAAGAGAGTCTGGTTGCTAGGTGGCGTAGGCAAGAACAGGAGAGGAGGAGCAGTGAGTCAGTTAGAGCAGAGAACTCCATAGGGCTCAGTGAGGAGCAGACCTGTGGGGCTGTTGCTGTCTAACAGCGCCCGCGCAGTGGCTACAGACGGGGGAGAACGGTCAACTAGGAGTGCTGCCTGAAAGCCAGCTTCAGCTAGAGAGTGCACGGAGTGGGAAGTAAGGAGACTGCTAGAGAGCACCAGGCCCAACCGGGCGGCAGATCCCGAAGCGGGGATAGATTCAACTTTCTTCTGCTAAACCTGCCGGTGTGGGGCTCTTAAAGCCCACACCACAACACTACAAAAGCCGCAGCCACGTAACCGCAGTGAGGGCCCATAGGTCATAGGAGGCAAGAGGCTGGAGTGGCCTGGTCCGGGGAACAAGCACACGGCGAAACAAGAAGGGGAGAGAGGCTTGGAGCATCTTCCCTGGGTGACCCCCATAGGGACTCAAAGTCGGGGTCACCCCAAACCACCAAGGGCTAAGGAAGGCGAGTCAGTAGTCACCCTCATAAAGTCAGCCTGAAGGATACCTGGTTCCCATCTGGTTCATCCCAGCTACGCCCGGGTTACTCACCCTGCCATCAAATGTGAGTAAAAACCCTGAAAGACACTCTGCCTGTGTGGTCATTCTGCGACTTGTAGTACTACAAACCTACACCGGGCCCTGGGGCTTGCCTCACTCTCAGGAGGCTACTACATCCGACTGCACCCACCATCAGCCCCAGGCGTCCCCTAACCTGCAGTGGCGGTCCCCACTGACCGCAATACTGAGAGTGGCGTCACGATCAAACAAGAAGATTTCCTACCAGTGACGGAGATCCAGCAACGTGGAGTCCCTGAAGGTAATGCACCGACACCGACACAGCACCCGTGGGGCTTCACAGTGGTGGTGGCGGCGGCGGCAGCAGCAGCAGCAGTGGGTGAGTTGTGCAGCAGGCCGGTGCAGTGAGTATCCCAGTGTCCGCGGTCCCGGTTCAAATGATGGCGCCTGGAGCGGCGCATGCGCAGATGGAGCACTCATCCAAGAGCTCCATCTGCACACGCGCTTGCTCCCGGCACCATCATTTGAAACTGGGACCACGGACAAATTGGGTAACTTGCTGCACAGCCGCCCGCCCCGCACGCACAGAGTGGCAGCCAGCAGGCTGCCCGCCCACCCTGCGTGCAAGCGACCGTGTACCTGTGCTTGCGTGCAGGTGCCTGTGTGAGGGCGGCAGCCAGCTGCTGCCTGCACACAGCACCCGACTGCCACCCGCACACAGCACCCAGCTGCCGCCCGCACACAGCACCCGGCTGCCGCCCGCACACAGGACCCGGCTTACGCCTGCACACAGCACCCGACTGCCACCCGCACACAGCACCCAGCTGCCGCCCGCACACAGCACCCGGCTGCCGCCCGCACACAGGACCCGGCTTACGCCCGCACACAGCACCCGACTGCTGCCCGCACACAGGACCCGGCTGACGCCCGCACACAGCACCCCGCTGCCGCCCGCACACAGGACCCGGCTGACGCCCGCACACAGCACCCGGCTGCCACCCGCACACAGGACCCGGCTGACACCCGCACGGGCACCCGACTACCACTCGCACACAGCACCCGACTGCCGCCCACACACAGCACCCGGTTGACACGCGCACGGGCACCAGACTGCCGCCTGCATACAGCACCCGACTGCCGGCTGCCACCGCACGCAAGCACAGATACCCGGCCGCTTGCACGCAGCCACAGGCACCCGGCCGCCCGATTGCCGCACAGACAGGACACCCAGGTACCGCTATATTCGGATTATAAGACGCTATAAGAAGATTATAAGAAAGACATTTTTGGGAGGAAAAGTGCGTCTTATAAAGCGAAAAATACGGTAATCAAAACTGTTTCGTAAGTTCCTTCATTTTTTAAAATGTTTAAATGCATTAGGGCAAAAACAATTATGTGGTTACAAAATTAAAGCAACATTCAGGCGGTCGTATTAATTGACTCAAGAAAGACACTATGTTCTGTACTCATCAGTGCTGCAGGCGTCATTGGCTTTGAGTTGCAAACGGTGCAAGTGTGGCCTTTTGTTGCATGCACTATTCTGGTGCATAAAAGATTTTTTTTCCACAAGAACCATCGTATCATTCCATATGGAAAATAGCCCAGGTGGACTGGCACACCCTCGTCTGAACGAGACCCCCACTAATTGCTACAGGTAAGGGGTATAAGCCCTCTACAGACTGCTGTGAGACTGTGGCACTTGCTGGAGCTGTTTATGGACTGTAGAACTTACAGCATATCCCAAAAGTGAGTACATCCCTCACATTTCTGTAAGTATTTTACTATATATTTTCATGGGACACCACTGATGATCTGCCCCTGTGATACAATTTACAGTGTGAGTGTGCAGCTTGTATAACAGTGGAAATATAGTATCCTCTAAATAACTTACACAGCCATTAATGTCTAAATGGCTGGCATCAAAAGTGAGTACCTGTAGTAATTGCAACTGTATGAACTTGTTACCTGTATATAAGACACCTGTCTACACACTCAATCAATCACACACCAATGTCTCCATTGTGGCCAAGACAAAAGAGCTGTTTAAGGACACCAGGAACACCGTTGTAGGCACAAGGCTGGTATGGGTTGAAGACAATGGGCAAGTAGCTTGGTAAGAAGTCAACTACTGTTGGCGCAATTATTAGAAAATGGAAGAAACACAGGATGACTGTCAATCTTACTCTGTCTGAGGCTCCATGCAAGATCTCGCCTTGTGGGGTAAGGATGATTCTGAGAAAGGTCATGAATCAGCCTAGAACTACATGGAAGGACCTGGTCAATGATCTGAAGAGAGCTGGGACCACAGTCTCAAAGATTACCATTAGTAACATCCTAAACTGTCATGGATTATAATCCTGCAGGGCACACAAGGTCTCCCTGCTCACACCAGCACATGTCCAGGCCCGATTGAAGTTCGCCAATGACCATCTGGATGATCCAAAGGAGACATGAGAGAAGATCATGTGGTCAGATGAGTCCAAAATAGACCTTTTTGGCATCAACTCCACTCGCCGTGTTTGAAGGAAGAAGAAAGATCAATACAACACCAAGAACACTGTCCCAACCATGAAGCATGGGGATGGAAACATCATACTTTGTGGTTGCTTTTCTGCAAAGAGGACATGACAATTGCACCATATTGAAGGCAGGATAGATGGGGTCATGTATCATGAGATCTTGGTCAACAACCTCCTGCCCTCAGCAGGAGCATTAAAGATGGGTCGTGGTTGGGTCTTCAGCATGACAAGGACCCAAAACACACAGCCAGGGCAACTAAGGAGAGGCTCCATAAGAAGCATTTCAAGGTCCGGAAGTGGCCTAGCCAGTCTCCAGACCTGAACCCAATAGAAAATCTTTGCAGGGAGCTTAAACTCAATGTTGCCCAGCGACAGCCCTGAAATATCTGAAAGATCTGGAGAAGATCTGTATGGAGGAGTCACCAAAATCCCTGCTGCAATGTGTGCAAACCTGGTCAAGATCTACAGGAAGCGTCCGACCTCTGTAACTTCAAACATAGGTTTCTAACAAATATCAAGTTCTTTTTCATTGTATTGTTGTAACAAATACTTACAGTGAAGGAAATAATTATTTGATCCCTTGTTGATTTTGGAAGTTTGACTACTGACAAAGACATGAACAGTATAATTTTAAGGGTAGAGAAATAATTATTTGATCCCCTACCAACCATTAAGAGTGCTGGCTCCTACAGACATTTAGAAGATCATAATCAACTTGTTAATTCCATTAAACTCAGATGTCTTACATTGTCACCTGTATAAAAAACTCCTGTCCACAGACTCCATTAATCAGTCAGACTCTATCCTCTACAACATGGGCAAGACCAAAAGCTTCTAAGGATGTCAAAGACAAGATCATAGACCTGCACAAGGCTGGAGTGGGCTACAAAACCATAAGTAAGACGCTGGGTGAGAAGGAGACAACTATTGGTGCAATAGTAAGAAAATGGAAGAAATACAAAATGAGTGTCAATCAACGTCGATCTGGGGCTCCATGCAAAATCTCACCTCGTGGGGTATCCAGGATCATAAGGAAGGTGAGAGATCCGCCTAAAACTACACGGGAGGAACTTGTTAATGATCTAGCTGGGGCCACTGTCACCAAGAAAACCATTGGTAACACATTACAGTGCCCCTAAAGTCCCACTGCTAGAGAAGGCCCACGTGCAGCCGGTCTGTCTGAAGAAGGCCCATATTCAGCCGGCCCGTCTGAAGAAAGCACATGTGCAGCCAGCCCGTCTGAAGAAGGCCCATATGCATCTGGCCCATCTGAAGAAGGCACATGTGCAACCGGCCCGTCTGAAGTTTGCCAATGAACAACTGGATGATTCTGAGAGTGATTGGGAGAAGGTGCTGTGGTCAGATGAGACAAAAATTGAGATCTTTGACATTAAGTCAACTTGCTGTGTTTGGAGTAAGAGAAATGCTGCCTATGACACAAAGAACACAATCCCCACTGTCAAGCATGGAGGTGGAAACATGTTTTGCGGGTGTTTCTCTGCTAAGGGCACAGGATTAATTCACCGCATCAATGGAACAATGAATGGAGCCATGTACCGTAAAATCGTGAATGACAACTTCCTTCCCTCCGCCAGGACATTAAAACTATGAGTCATGGTTGGGTCTTCTGGTAGACAATGCTCCAAAACATACAGCCAAGGCAACAGAGGAGTGGCTCTGAAAGAAGCACATTAAGGTCATGGAGTAGCCTAGCCAACCTCCAGACCTTAATTCCATAGTAAACATATGGAGGAGCTGAAGCTCAGTTGCCAAGAGACAGCCTCAAAATCTTAATGATTTAGAGATGAACTGCAAAGAGGAGTAGAGCAAAATTTCTCCTGACATGTGCGCAAACCTCATCATCAACTACAAAAAACATCTGACTGTGGTGCTGCCAACAAGTATTAAGTCTTATTTGCCAGAGGGATCAAATACTTATTTCTCTCTGCAAAATGGATATAAAGTTATATAATTTATACAATCTGATTTTATGAATTTTATTTTGGATATATTAACCTACCCTTAAAATTATAGACTGTTCATGTCTTTGTCAGTGGGCAAACTTACAAAATCAGCCAGGGATCAAATACTTATTTCTTTTACTGTATTTCATGCAATAAAATGCAAATTTATTATTTTAAAAAATCATACAATGTGCCTTTTCGGATTTTTTTAAATTTTAATCTGTCACAGTTGAAGTTACCTAAAAGACAAATTACAGAACGCTGAATTCTTTGTAGGTGGGAAAACTTGAAAAATCGGCAGTGTATCAAATATTTATTTTCCCACTGTAGATCTTTTGAAGAATGCACATTGATATTTGAGTTGTGCTGTCTAATAACAATGGGATCTGAAGGGTTCTTCACGCCAAGCCTACTCTTTTCTGGTACCTACTGATTCTGAGTGTCACGGGGTCCTTCTCCCATATCACACAATCAACAGAGCGACAGAAGGGTGAACAATCCAAATATTCTTTATTCCATGCAATCTAGAAGGTCTATAAAATAATCCACCATACAGAGGGTTAAGTAGTCCAGTAATGGGATAAATCTCCCGGGGATCAGTCATAATCCTCCAGCAGTCCTTTTTCAGGGAAATCTGGGTTTCTCAACGGCTCTCTGAGGTGCTGCCTGTAGCTGCAGCTTCTCCCCCAGAGGATGAATCTTACTGCTGGTCTTTTCTCCTTCTCAGCCAGACTAAATAATCATCCTGGTAAGCAGAGTTTGGGTAGATTCCAGGCCCCTCTCCCCCAGACTTAGGGACAGAAGCACTGCAGGGGGTGATTAACCTGCAAACAGGACAATGTACACACAAGGCAAGCAAATGGTAACTGAACTGAGCTAATTAACCTGCAGACAAGACAAGAAATACACAAAATGAATGGAGAAAGGCTCCTAAAATACGAACCTACACAAAATGATACACAACCCACAATATCACACCATCACACTGAGATTATTAAGATTTTCTACTATTTAATTTCTGATCATAAGCTAGTGTGCGCGCGCACACACACACACACACACACGTATAAGACAAAAAGAGATTAGGAGGAAAACAAGACGACGGGTAACTCCTCAACAGCAACAAGCACAGGCTACTCTCTATCCAGCAAATCTGGGACACCACAGCACATATGTGACGCCCTGGGCAAGCCAGGGGTCACAGGTAATTACATCACCACACCCTACACCCCGGTCAGGCACATCTAAGCTAGACCCAGAAACCCCCTTGTTGCCTTCCTCCAGGGGCTGATGTTCACACCAGGGGGTGGGCCAGGCGGTTGGTCCCGCCCACCAAGGAGTTCACAGTCCTGGAGGCGGGAAAAGTGAGCAGATTAGTTTGAGAGGAGTTGAGGAGTGGAGAGAGATTAGTTTGTGAGGTGAAAGTGGTAGGAAGGAGAGTGGTAAAAGAACGACTAACTGACAGCGTCCGGGTGTGTGCCCCGGGCGAGACAGCAAGGTTAGCAGACGGCGGTGACCGTCTGCAGGAGTGGCTTATCGGAGTTGCCGTAAGGACCGTGGACGTGCGGTGGCCCGGCGGTACCGGACCGGTACACAAGGAGAAGCCAGCACCATTGGCAGGGGCTTTTCGGACCCCGGCAAGGCTTGGAGTCGCCGTGAATTTGCCAAATCCGTCAGTGAAGGGGACCTCCTGGGTTTCCAAACAACTAAGTCCCGATTGAAGGTAACCGTCCAACCGTGTGAGAGGGCCACCGCCACCGCCAAGGGCATCAGTTCCTCAGGGCCAGCGCCTGCGGGCAAAGTGGGGCTCCTCCGGCCCACATCCAAGCTGGGGAGCGGGTTACCGGTGGGAACCCATTGGAACCAACAGCAGTACTTAGGTGCAGGGAGAGGACAGTCACCGTTAACCTACCGGGGAGAAGCATCAGCAGCCGTCTGTGGGACCCGTCTTTCCAGCCGAGTGTTTTACCGCGAACTGTGTCATCGTCTCAGGCTGAGTGAGTACACCCGTGCGGCACAGCGCTGCCCCCGCGTCCCTGCACCTCGCCAGGCCCCGCAACCCGCCTGCTACCGTCTATCCCTACCCCATCACCGGGCCCCGGGACAACCAACCCCCTACCCACGGAGGGGAGAACTAATAACTCGGCTGCTCACTGTTACAACTCCCGGGATCCCCGTCCAGAGCAGCGGTGGTGTCAACCCTATCACCACAACCGTGGGTGGCGTCACGGACAATAACCAAATCCCCCACCAACAATCAACCCCTTTCCACTCATGGGCGAGGAGTGCCGCTAGAGGCCCCGGGATCTGGCCCACTGCTCGAGCCACCACAGAGAGTAGCGGCCAGACCCGAGCGGAGGGAGAGCGCGGCGTCCCCTCCTCCGCCCGCGACACATACACCAGAAACTATAGTTGGCATGGGTGACAGATCTCCTCCAACCTAAGTATGAGAGGAGTAGATGGGATAGGCTTCCTTACAACATGTGATCCCAGATACCTAACAAGCAGGCTAGCTCTCAGATCAGCTTGCAGAAAAAGGTCTGAGAATTGTTGGATGTGAAGGGAGAAAGCAAGTTCCAACCAAAACAATCATTATTGCTGTTTTATTAATTCACCAAAATGAATATTTTCAAGGCAGGAGAAGTGGGTCATATACAGGTAGATGATGCAAGATGAATTAGTGACTCGAATGCGTAACAACCAGTGACCAAACAATGTCTTTGTAATCCTTAAAATGAAAAGCACAAAGGAAAATGAAGGTAACAATCAGATTACCTTCCACTTTTTTGGAGCAGGCTAAAAGGTAACAAATCGAATTTAGGATGAATGATTCCTTGGGGATTGCTCGGCCTAAGCTTGTAAGCTGTCATCGTGGAGCGATGCTTTAAGTAGCATTTTTGCTACCTTTTTACAAATCGATTCTCTCTTAAGTAGCCTGGCAAGAAAAATTTATCCTCGAGCGGCTTCCAGTGTTGCGGCAGTAAATGTGATTTATCAAGCTTGACCAACGGCCTGGTCATTCTGCCTGGACAACCCACTTCAAGGTTAAATTGATGTTCTGAACAGAAACTTGTTAGGAAGGAAAAAGAATTAGAAGAAGAGACCGACTCAAGACGCGAAAGATGAAACAAACAGCCAAGACGCAGGTATGTAGGAGAAATCGAGCAAGACGGCTCTTCTCAGAAGCCGCTGATCTGTGATGACCACCATTGAGCAAGGTATGATAATCCAATAGATGTCAAAGCTGCCCGGGCATTATGAGGAGGAGGCGCGGCAACGCAAAATGACGTTAGCCTGGTCTCTGATGCATCAGATCAAACCACGAATCGATATTCAGAATGTTCGAATTTGCATGAAACCGCAAATTTCAGGAAATTTGACTCAAACTCGATCCTTCACGAATCAATCTGCTCATCTCTCAGTTGATATATCTTAAACGGTTTTCTGGTTTTTGGAAAACCCATGTGCTGAAGTTTAAAAACACAGTGCTTTTCTCACCCTCACTGGGTCCAGCTCTGAGTCTACTGCCCCCAGTGCCTGTAATTGTCTGCAGCAGTGACGTTAAGGGGTACTTTGCTACTGCAATATTGTCGGGGTCAAATCGAAAGTGACACACATCCGACATCGGTAATGACGTTGCAACTTATAAAGCCTAGATGTGCCAATAAACGATCGCAAAAGCGCCAGAAATCGGTGATCTGTGTAGTGTCGGACATTTTCATAATGTTGCGCCAATAGGAGATACGATATTGTTCCTCGTTCCTGCGGCAGCACACATCGCTGTGTGTGAAGCCGCAGGAGCGAGGAACATCTCCTTACCTGCCTCCACCGGCTATGCGGAAGGAAGGAGGTGGGCGGGATGTTTATGTCCTGCTCATCTCCGCCCCTTAGCTTCTATTGGACGGCTGCTGTGTGACGTCGCTGTGACGCCGCACGAAACGCACCCTTAGGAAGGAGGCGGGTCGCCGGCCAGAGCGACGTCGCAGGGCAGGTAAGTGCATGTGAAGCTGCCGTAGTGATGATGTTCGCTACGGCAGCTATCACAAGATATCACATGTGCGACGGGGGCGGGTACTATTGTGACGCCCTGGGCAAGCCAGGGGTCACAGGTCACAACACCAACATGCACCCCACATTCCCTGCAGGAACACCAAGATCAGAACACAAATCCTTGTTGCCTTCCTCCAGGGGCTGATGTCCACACCAGGGGGTGGGCCAGGCGGTTGGCTCCGCCCACCGAGGGGTTCACAGCCCTGGAGGCGGGAAAACCAGGCAGATTAAGTGGAGAGTTCAAAGTGAGAGGAAGGAGAAGGAGGACAGTGAGAGTAGTGACAGAGAAAGTGACAGTTGAAAAGCCTGAAGTTAGTCCGGGTGTGTGCCCCGGACTGAGACAGCAAGGTTGGCAGACGGCGGTGACCGTCTGCAGGAGAGGCTACTTGGAGGTTGCCGAAAGGACCATGGACGGGTGGTGGCCCGGTGGTACCGGAGCGGTATACGAAGAGAAGCCAGCACCAGTGGCAGGGGCCTTTCGGATCCCGGCAAGGCTAGGAGTCGCCATAATTTGCCAAATCCGTCAGTGAAGGGGACCTCCGGGTCTCCCAGCAGCAAAGTCCCGATTGAAGGCAACAGTCCAACCGTGAAGGGGAGACACCGCCACCGCCAAGGCACCAGTTTCCCAGGGCCAGCGCCTGCGGGCAAGAGAGGGGCTCCTCCGGCTCATATCCAAGCTGGGGAGCGGGTTACCGGTGGGAATCCATCGCTACCAAAGAACCGTACTTAGGTGCAGGGAAGTGACCGTCACCGCTAACTGCAGGGAACATCAGCACCGTAGCCGTCTGAGGGACCCGTCCAACCAGCCGTTTGTTTACCGTGAACTGTGTCATCATCCTTGGGCTGAGTGAGTACCTCCGTGCCGTGCGGCACAGCGCTACCCCTGCGTCCCTGCACCTCCACAGGCCCCATAACCCGCCTGTCCACCATTCCAACCCCATCACTGGGCCCCGGGACCACCAAACCCCCCCTACCCACGGAGGGGCAAATCAACAACTAGCTGCTCCATACCACCGCTCCCGGGATCCCCAGACAGAGCAGCGGTGTTGTCCACACAATCACCACAACCGTGGGTGGCGTCACGGACAATAAATTATCCCAAAAAATTAAACCCCTTTCACTCACGGGCGAGGAGCGCCGCTCGAGTCCCCGGGATCCGGCCCATCGCTTGAGCCACCGAGCAGCAGCGGCAGCCGGACCCGAGCAGTGGGAGAGCGCAGCCTCCCCTCCTACGCCCGCGACACTATCACGCTCCGCATCGCTAGCATCGGCTAGCGATGTCGCAGCGTTCAAAGTACCCCTAAGTCGACAGTATTACAGTCAAAAACTGAGCTCAGCCCAAGTTAATGGCACAAGCCACTCAGGATCGATATACTCGTCGATTGGCTGCAGCGCTGTCAATGTGACTTCAGCACTGCAGATAATAAAAGTCACTGGGGGCAATGGCGAGAGGCTCAAGCACGGGATCTGGGATGGGTGAGTGAAGCACTGTTGATTTTCTGAAAACAAATTGCAGCAGTGGGAGAGGTTTTCTCCCCCATACTGTATTTTTTTTTCCCATGTGTGATAAAAACAGACTGATTTCCATCACTGTTATGGATTCAATTTTCATCAGCGCTTGCTTTGTGTATTAAAAAAAAATGAAAAGCAAATCTTCCCCTCTCCATTACATGTTCCCGCCATTTGTCTTACTTTCCTTGTGTTGTGCTACTGGAGTGGCAAGATTAGCGTCTTGCTGGCCTTTACTAGTCAGGGTGAGTCCAGGGCCAGCGAGGGCCTAGGCATGTGACGGTGCATGGTGGAAGGACCCGTCTAGGGACGTTAGAGAGTGCAAGGGTCAGCCGGGCCAGCATGTGACGATAGAGGGGGGAAGGACCCATCAAGGTCTTGATATATACAACAGATGAGGACGTCTTTGTATGTGTGAAGGAAGACTTTATGCTGATCTAACAGTAGATGGCGATGTTGTGTAAAGTTTCCTTATTCACTGTATTGTAAAAAGTCTTTGTTTTTCTTCCTGTTTTTGGTTTCTCTTCCTGATGCAATGCTGTATGACTGTGCATATCATTACCTCATGTTCCAAGAAGTAAAGAGTTTGTTGTCCCATGTAATCTGCTTTGTGAACTTTGTTGTACACCCAGGAAGCTAGAAGCTGTGCAACACAAGGGACATTAGGGAGTGCAGGGATCAGATTCAAGTGAGTGTTAGGAGGTGACCCTGTTCCACTCTCCCTAGAGCCAGGGCCTTCCATTATTGCTTCCCTGGTGTTACCTCTGTGTTGCGCTGCTCACCGGGCATTCTCTTGTACCGGGCGGAACACCTGCAGTCACACCATGACAATGTCATGCAAATGAAACAGGTATTTGCAAAAAAACTGGATGGAAGAGAAGGAAAAATTATACTGTAGATAGAAAAAGGAAATATATCTTTGTAACATGTTAGCCGGTAGATAAGAAAATATTACAATTTCACTGTCCTCAGTGGTTGATGCCTTATAATGGCTAAATGAAAAGATGGTAATAATAGCAGCTTTCGAGACTACGCAGGTCTCTTCTTCAGGCTCTGTATAACACAAAATCTGAAGCATCACATATTTATTCACAACAGGACATAGAAAAGTGCAGTAAATAAGACGAACAACATGAAGAAAAACTATCAGTATGGGAAGGTGGGGTGGGGAAAAAGTTGTGGCAGTAAATATTGGAGCAGTTCATAGATAAGGAGTGTGAAAGGTTTATGGTCCTCTAACTGAGGTCTGGTGACTCTTCAGATTTTGTGCTATACTAATGTGGGTGTCACACGGTGCGATATGTCGTCGGGATCACGTCGTTAGTGCCGCACATCCGGCATCGTCAGAGATATCGTACCGTGTGACACCTCCAAATGACTGTGAACGAGCAAAAATACTCACCTTATCGTTGCTCGTTGACACGTCGTTCATTTTCATAATCTCGTTCCTCCTTCTGCACGCCGGTTGTTCGTCGCTCCCGTGGCAGCACACATCGCTCCATGAGCGACGAACACCGCTTACCTGCGTCCCGCCGGCAATGCGGAAGGAGGTGGGCGGGATGTTTACGTCCCGCTCATCTCCGCCCCTCCGCTTCTATTGGCCGGCCGCTGTGTGACGTCACTGTGACGCCGAACGTCCCTCCCCCTTCAGGAAGAGGATGTTCACCGCCGACAGCGACGTCGCTCGGAAGGTAAGTACGTGTGACAGGGGGTTAACGACTTTGTGCGCCACGGGCAACTGATTGCCCGTGACGCACAAACGACGGGGGCGGGTGCAATCGCTAATGCGATCGCACGATTTATCGTCCCGTGTGATGCCCGCATAAGCCTGATAAAGAGACCCGAGTAGTCTCAAAAGCTGCTAGCTTGCCCAGTTTGCTCTACCTTCTCCCTAATACCAGTCCTGCATGCCCGCCTGTCTCTTATTCTGTTCTTTTATACACCTGCAACTAAGAAACCTTTGGTCACATGACTGTGAAGTCATCAAAGGTCCTTAAACAATCGTAGCCACAGAATACAAATGTTGAGGTCCCTAAGAGAGTGTGAGCCCTGTGAAATTGCCCAGTTTGCTTTTCCTTTCCCCTAATACCAGTCCTGCATACCAGCCTGTCTCTTGTTTTGTTCTTTTAGACTCCAGCAACTAAGAGACCTTTGGTCACACAACTGTGAAGTCATCAAAGGTCCTTAAACAGTCTGAGTCTTGGAATATAAATGTTGAGGTCCCAAAGAGAGTGAGGTCCCTGTGAAATTTACCAGTTTGCTCTCTTTTCTCTCTAATACCAGTCCTGCATACCAGCCTGTCTCTTGTTTTGTTCTTTTAGACTCCAGCAACTAAGAGAGCTTTGGTCACACAACTGTGAAGTCATCAAAGGTCCTTGAACAATCTTAGCCTCAGAATACAAATGTTGAGGTCCCTAAGAGAGTGGAGGCCATTTGAAATTTCCCAGTTTGCTCTCCCTTCACCCTAACACCAATCCTGTATACCAGCCTATCCCTTGTTCAGTTCTTTTAGATGCCTGCAACTAAGAGAACTTTGGTCACATGATTGTGAAGTAATCAAAAGCAATCTTAACATCGGAATACAACTGCTGGGGTCCCTAAGAGAATGGGGGCCCTTTAAAATTGCCCAGTTTGCTCTCCATTCCCTCTAATACCAATTCTGCATACCAGCCTATCCCTTGTTCAATTATTTTAGACTCCTGCAACTAAGAGACCTTTGGTCACACGACTGTGGAATCATCAAAGGTCCTTAAACAATCTAAATCTCGAAATACAAATATTGAGGTTCCTAAGAGAGTGCGGGCCCTGAGAAATTACCCAGTTTGACTCCCCCTAATGCCGGACCGGACTTATTTTTGAAGTAGGGCTTATATTTCAAGCATACGCCAAAAATCCTATAAAAGCATCCTAGGGCTTATTTTTGTGATGGGTCTTATTTTCGGGGAAACACATTTGTTACCCTCTTTTCATTTAACCATTGAAAGGTGTCAGCCCCTGAAGACTCTCAAATTGTAATATTTTTCCAGATAGAAAATGTAAAATACTGGTAAAATAATAAAACAAGGGGACCAAGAACGCAAATTGATGAAAGAGACAAACTGAATCCTCTCGCTACATTTCATATTTCAGCATCAAACAAATCTCGCGCTCACACAAGGGACTTTTATAGATGTAACCGCATCACAAGTCCGACATCAAAACAAATTTACAAGGTATTCAAACAATAGATTTGGCAAACAGAATGCAATATGTACAGACAGCAACCATTCAGGGCAACGTCTCACCAATGCAAGGGACTTACGTAAATCTCCCCGGAAGATACAATAGAGAGGAACACAAAAGGAAAAAGTCAAGACCTGGAAGAATGACAGACAACAAACCTGCAAGTATCACAGCAGATACGGCTGCTTTCACACATCCGGTTTGTGCTGAGCGGCACAATCCTGCTCAAAAACCTATGCAACGGATGCGGCGAAAAAAACGGATCCGTTGCATAAGTTTTTCCATGCGGCCTGTCCGTTTTTTGACAGATGCGGCTTAATACTGAGCATGCGCAGTACAAAAAAAACGCATCCGGCGGCCGGATGCAGTTTTTGCCGCAGGACGCCGCATCCGTCGTCCATAGGCTTTTCCGCTGCACCAAAAAACGTGCCAGGCAACGTTCCATCCGGCCGCCGCATGGGCTAAATATGCCGCATCCGGCAAAAACTGGACGCAACACAAGGCCATGCGGCACAATACGGCGCTAATGCAAGTCTATGCGGGAAAAATGCAACCAGCGGCAAAAAAAAAACGGTTGCATTTTTTCTGCAGAGCGCCGTATTGTGCCACACGGCAAAAACCGGATGTATGAAAGCAGCCTAAGAAAGACGAACAAGATCCCTAACAAATCACAATCCTATAATAACGACCACAGCAAGAGCTTCTCCCGATGCATGCAGAGACCAGTATGGTACCATATAGGGACCAGACGCAGCGCAAAGCAGTGGAATGCGCATGCGCCGACTCTAGTTCCGGGCACTCTTTTGTTGTCTTCTCCCAAAGCATGTACATTACGGTACTTCGCTCTGCCCTAAGCAAAACCGACCGAGGTACAACATGGCAGGGGTTAATTGGGGGCACTGTATGGATGACGTAGGAGGCGTCATCCACATGAAGCAAGAAAGGAGGATGGCGATTCCAGGGAGAGAGGAGGCGCAATGCATCTCACCAAGGACAACATCTGCAAGGGGTTTGTATATTCTCCCCATGTTTGCGTGGGTTCTCCGGTTTCTCCTCATACTTCAAACTCATACCCATAGGGAATTTAGATTGTGAAGCACATCCGGCCGCTGTAGCGATGTCGTTGTGTGTGACTCCTAGGAGCGATTTTGGATCGTTGCAAAAACGTCCAAAATCGCTCCTCGTTGACATGAGTGTCCTCTCCCAATTATCGCTGCTGTCGCTTGGGCGAGGTTGATCCTCGTCCCAGCGGCAGCACACATCGCTACGCGTGACGCCGCAGGAACGAGGAACCTCTCCTCCCCTGCCACACGCCAGCAATGAGGAAGGAAGAAGGTGGGCGGGATGTTCGTCCCGCTCATCTCCTCCCCTCCGCTTTGATTGGGTGGCCGCTTAGTGACGTCGCTGTGACGCCGAGCAAACCGCCCCCTTAGAAAGGAGGCGGTTCGCCGGTCACAGCGACGTTGCCAAACAGGTTAGCCATGTGACGCTGCCGTAGCGATAATGTTCGCTACGGCAGCGATCTCCACATATCGGCATAACGATAGGGACGGGTGCTATCATGCTCGCCATCGCTAGCTTCGGCTAGTGATGTCGCAGCGTGTAAAGCTTGCTTTAGTTTATATTGGGAAAACTTGTTGACAGATTCTCCTTAATGTCAAGATTGTTGTGTAAAATCAATTCAATAGGATATGGAGACCTATATACAGAGGATGAAATAAGGATTGATCATGTCACCAATTCTCTCACAAGAAGTCGGTAACAACCCATCTAATCCACACAGGCACAAAGAAATCAGTCCATAGATATTCATAAATGTAGTGATATGTAATAAAAAGAAAAGACACTGGGAAAAAGTATTGAACACGGTACTGAAATATATTTAATACATTGTACAAAAGCCTTTGTTGGTAATGAAGCATCAAGACTCCTCCTGTATGGAGAGACTATTGCTCGCATTGCTCAGGTGGGATTTTGGGTCCATTCCTCCACACAAGCACACTTCATTTCATGCAGGTCCCATGGGATCCTTCTATGAACTCTGAGCTTTAGTTCCTTCCATACATTTTCTATTGGATTCAGGTCCGGTGATCGGCTCGGCCATTTTAGCAGATTTATTTTTATTCTATGAAACCCATTGAGAGTTTCCTTGGCCGTGTGTTTGGGATCATTATTTTGCTGAAATGTCCTCCCTCATTTCATCTTCATCATCCTGGTAGATGGCAGCAGAGACCATAGAGCCATATAAAAAGAAGAATATAGGGACAAGGAAGAAGATGTAATAATAAAGAATAGTGAAAAAAAAAAGAGAGGAAAAAAAATATATAGGGAGGACAGGTCTGTATCAAAAGTAAAAAAAATATGATTACTCATACACGTGTACTTTTCTATAAACAGATACATATGTGACAGGAGCTAGATAGAAGGGTAGGTTGAGGTGTAGTTTGAGTGGTTCACCACTAGAGGGCACAGGGTCCCCATAGTTGTTTTGTAGGAGGGGAAGGGGCAGTTTCAGCTAAGTGGGGAGGCCAGTAGTTAGTCTGGTAGAGAAGGTGACAGTAGTAGTGAAGAAGAGTAGCTAAGAGAAGGGAGCTGCAGAGTGATACTGGCGTGTAGGATAGATCAGGTCCCGAGGAAGAGACGTCCGCCCTAGTGTTTGAGGACTGGCAAAAGGAGGATTTTGCTGAGGTTCTCCAGAGAAAGGCAATCAGCATGGCCAGAGCACCCGGATTCCCAGGGAAAGAGGCCGGTAATTCAGGAGGCCGATGGCAAGCTCTAGCAGTCGGGGTGGTTAGAACAGTGAAGGAGTGGTTGTGTCCGGTAATGAAAGTGTGCCCTGTCCCGGAAGATGGAGAAGTCTACGAAGTGAATTTGGCAGAGGAATGTAGCAAGAAACCTGAGTCTGCCTCTCTTTTATTGGGACTGACACTGGATCAAGAGGTAAACACAATATCACCCCTGGGAGACGGCACCCTCCTTCCACCACTATAGACATTTCACCTTTTTTTATGGAGTGTACCGGTTGGTGGATACTACGATTACAACCCCCATCCTCGGCAGAGCCCCTGGCTGGCGCTTCACATATGTAGCGACCCTGAAGCCATCAGGAGCTACAAGGTACTGCATCCTGTCAAAGATGCAGGGCCTACCCCCAGGGACTCAGAAGACTAGTGCCAGTAACACCAAAACACATTATAATCCCTGTTTTTTTTCCCCATTCCCAAAGACTGGTGACAGACTAGGGTTGGACCCAATGGATGGCCACCTAGGGGTGGCGCCGATACAGTCCACTAGACGACAACCAGGGGAGAGAGGTCAGACAGTCAGTAAGTGGAAGTGAGAGGAGACGGACGTAAATGAACTGACAGGAAAGTGTAACAGTGATCTGAGGGCCCAGGCGTGTGGTTCCCGGTGGAGTATGGTGGAGTACTCCCGGAACCATAGCACCAACGGGGTTCAGAGCCCTAGGTCAGGCAAATGTTCCAGGCAGACCTGATAAAATCTGCACAGTGAGGGGACCATCCAGGACCTCATTGACTGTAAAGTTCGGGACTCAGTAGCAATGGGAGAACCGGGGAGCATGACCAGAGAAACCGACCCAACAGGGTTCAAGCTACCTGTTATACGGAGTAAGACTGAGAGACTACCAGGAGGGGACCCCCAGACGCTCTAAGCAATGGGGACCCACCATCCAGAGACAGATGCAGGGGATGACAGCCACCCGCACTGGACAGATGCAGGGGATGACAGCCACCCGCACCTGCAGGGGATGACAGCCACCCGCACAGCCACTATCACACCGGCACTGGAACTAAGGGGACCAGTGGTGAGGACCAGCCTTCATCGGGTTGCCAGGCATAACAACGCTGTGAGTAAAAGGAACCAATTACACAGCAATCTCTTGTGTGGCCTACATTCTTTCCGCGCCCAACAAAATCATCCATCCCCTGGGGCCTGGCCCTACTTGTGGAGGGCCAACATCCAGGCTGCCACCAACACCAGCCCCAGTAGTGAGAACTGTGCAGCCGCGGCTCCACTAAAATAGCCGCAACCCGAAAGTGGCATCAGACTCACGACAAAAACTTTTTTTTACAATTCTGTAAATAACCCCTTTTTAAAGCGACCCCCAGGGTCACGGAACCGGGCAATGGCCACCCAGTGAACAGTCCCAATGTAACCAGGCCCGAGATCGAGTACCCCATAGCCCTGGGGCAAGTCACATACACAAACCTAAATAAGCTAAAAAAAATGGGGCTGGGTAAGAAAAGGAGAAAAGGAGTAACAAAAGAAAAAAATGAAAATTGAAAAAAGAATAAAAATAATAATAAATATAAATTGAAAATATAAAAAATGTTTTTTTAAAGGAGATTACGGTATATAAAAAAAGGAAAAAAAAGAAAAGGCCCATCCCTTATGTTACCTACAGTGCTGGCCAAAAGTATTGGCACCCCTGCAATTCTGTCAGATAATACTCAGTTTCTTCTTGAAAATGATTGCAATCACAAATTCTTTGGTGTTATTATCTTCATTTATTTTGCTTGCAATGAAAAAACAAAAAGAGAATGAAACAAAAATAAAATCATTGATCATTTCACACAAAACTCCAAAAATGGGCCAGACAAAAGTATTGGCACCCTTAGCCTAATACTTGGTTGTACAACCTTTAGCCAAAATAATTGCGAACAACCGCTTCCGATAACCATCAATGAGTTTCTTACAATGCTCTGCTGCAATTTTAGACCATTCTTCTTTGGCAAACTGCTCCAGGTCCCTGAGATTTGAAGGGGGCCTTCTCCAAACTGCCATTTTGAGATCTCTCCACAGGTGTTCTATGGGGTTCAGGTCTGGATTCATTGCTGGCCACTTTAGTAGTGTCCAGTGCTTTCTCTCAAACCATTTTCTAGTGCTTTTTGAAGTGTGTTTTGGGTCATTGTCCTGCTGGAAGACCCATGACCTCTGAGGGAGACCCAGATTTCTCACACTGGGCTCTACATTATGCTGCAAAATTTGTTGGTAGTCTTCAGACTTCATAATGCCATGCACACGGTTAAGCAGTCCAGTGCCAGAGGCAGCAAAGCAACCCCAAAACATCAGGGAACCTCCGCCATGTTTGACTGTAGGGACCGTGTTCTTTTCTTTGAATGCCTCTTTTTTTTTCCTGTAAACTCTATGTTGATGGCTTTTCCCAAAAAGCTCTACTTTTGTCTCATTTGACCAGAGAACATTCTTCCAAAACGTTTTATGCTTTCTCAGGTAACTTTTGGCAAACTCCAGCCTGGCTTTTTTATGTCTCGTGGTAAGAAGTGGGGTTTTCCTGGGTATCCTACCATACAGTCCCTTTTCATTCAGACGCCGACGGATAGTACGGGTTGACACTGTTGTACCCTCGGAATGCAGGGCAGCTTGAACTTGTTTGGATGTTAGTCAAGGTTCTTTATCCACCATCCGCACAATCTTGCGTTGAAATCTCTCGTCAATTTTTCTTTTCCTTCCACATCTAGGGAGGTTAGCCACAGTGCCATGGGCTTTACACTTCTTGATAACACTGCGCACCGTAGACACAGGAACTTTCAGGTCTTTGGAGATGGACTTGTAGCCTTGAGATTGCTCATGCTTCCTCACAATTTGGATTCTCAACTCCTCAGACAGTTCTTTGGTCTTCTTTCTTTTCTCCATGCTCAATGTGGTGCACACAAGGACACAGGACAGAGGTTGAGTCAACTTTAATCCATGTCAATTGGCTGCAAGTGTGATTTAGTTACAGTGCCTACAAGTAGTATTCAACCCCCTGCAGATTTAGCAGGTTTACACATTCGGAATTAACTTGGCATTGTGACATTTGGACTGTAGATCAGCCTGGAAGTGTGAAATGCACTGCAGCAAAAAAGAATGTTATTTCTTTGTTATTTTTTTTTTTTTAAATTGAGAAAAGTTTATTCAGAGGGTCATTTATTATTCAACCCCTCAAACCACCAGAATTCTGTTTGGTTCCCCTAAAGTATTAAGAAGTATTTCAGGCACAAAGAACAATGAGCTTCACATGTTTGGATTAATTATCTCTTTTTCCAGCCTTTTCTGACTAATTAAGACCCTCCCCAAACTTGTGAACAGCACTCATACATGGTCAACATGGGAAAGACAAAGGAGCATTCCAAGGCCATCAAAGACAAGATCGTGGAGGGTCACAAGGCTGGCAAGGGGTACAAAACCCTTTCCAAGGAGTTGGGCCTACCTGTCTCCACTGTTGGGAGCATCATCCGGAAGTGGAAGGCTTATGGAACTACTGTTAGCCTTCCACGGCCTGGACAGCCTTTGAAAGTTTCCTCCCGTGCCGAGTCCAGGCTTGTCCGAAGAGTCAAGGCTAACCCAAGGACAACAAGGAAGGAGCTCCGGGAAGATCTCATGGCAGTGGAGACATTGGTTTCCGTCAATACCATAAGTAACGTACTCCACCGCAATGGTCTCCGTTCCAGACGAGCCCGTAAGGTACCTTTACTTTCAAAGCGTCATGTCAAGGCTTGTCTACAGTTTGCTCATGATCACTTGGAGGACTCTGAGGCAGACTGGTTCAAGGTTCTCTGGTCTGATGAGACAAAGATCGAGATCTTTGGTGCCAACCACACACGTGACGTTTGGAGACTGGATGGCACTGCATACGACCCCAAGAATACCATCCCTACAGTCAAGCATGGTGGTGGCAGCATCATGCTGTGGGGCTGTTTCTCAGCCAAGGGGCCTGGCCATCTGGTCCGCATCCATGGGAAGATAGATAGCACGGCCTACCTGGAGACTTTGGCCAAGAACCTCCGCTCCTCCATCAAGGATCTTAAGATGGGTCGTCATTTCATCTTCCAACAAGACAACGACCCAAAGCACACAGCCAAGAAAACCAAGGCCTGGTTCAAGAGGAAAAAATCAAGGTGTTGCAGTGGCGTAGTCAGTCTCCTGACCTTAACCCAATTGAAAACTTGTGGAAGGAGCTCAAGATTAAAGTCCACATGAGACACCCAAAGAACCTAGATAACTTGGAGAAGATCTGCATAGAGGAGTGGACCAAGATAACTCCAGAGACCTGTGCCGGCCTGATCAGGTCTTATAAAAGACGATTATTAGCTGTAATTGCAAACAAGGGTTATTCCACAAAATATTAAACCTAGGGGTTGAATAATAATTGACCCACACTTTTATGTTGAAAATTTATTAAAATTTAACTGAGCAACATAACTTGTTGGTTTGTAAGATTTATGCATCTGTTAATAAATCGTGCTCTTGTTTGAAGTTTGCAGGCTCTAACTTATTTGCATCTTATCAAACCTGCTAAATCTGCAGGGGGTTGAATACTACTTGTAGGCACTGTATTGCCAACACCTGTTAGGTGCCACAGGTAAGTTACAGGTGCTGTTAATTACACAAATTAGAGAAGCATCACATGATTTTTCAAACAGTGCCAATACTTCTGTCCACCCCCTTTTTTATGTTTGGTGTGGAATTATATCCAATTTGGCTTTATGACAATTTTTTTTTTTCATTGAAGACAAATTAAATGAAGATAATAATACCAAAGAATTTGTGATTGCAATCATTTTCAAGAAGAAACAGAGTATTATCTGACAGAATTGCAGGGGTGCCAATACTTTTGGCCAGCACTGTATATAAATGAGAAAAATGAAGACATTAAATATCAGATATATGCTGTGCCCACATATCCATAAAACAGTAACTACACCTCAGGGTGAATACCATATTCCTTATTAAGTACCAAGGGCTCAAGAGTCTGGAGTGTGTATATCCAAAAAGATTCACGTGATGTGGGGTCAAAGGTCGAGCATGAAAAACTGATTCCCTTACATATATCCGGGATCAATAAAATTTCTAATGATATTGTGCAGCTTAAACTGGCAAGTAATGTGTTAACTTCATTATACTATCAATGAGAAGAAGATCTCCGACGCTCGGCATCAACGAGAGAGCAGAGCATCTGTGTAGAACAGATATCTGCCTGTCTTCATGGCACTGCGACTGTGTGGGTGAAATTGCTAAAGATGTTTCAACAGAAAGCTTCAGTTTTTACGCCTGAATCCAGATTTTTTCTGATTGCGTGTGTTCTCTAGCAACTCACTCTGATTAGGATAGACAGATTGATCGATCAATCAATGAGATCAGATACATGAAGACAGACGGCCAGATAAGTAGAAGCCATCCTCTCAGCAATGCTAAAGTCTATATGGACCTGCCAATAAAGCTTCTTTGATTTGAGTTGTATAGATCGATTGATAAGGGATGGATGGAAAAAAGAAAAAAAAAAGAAGGAAGAAAAGAGAGAAAGAGAGAAAGAAAGAAAAAAAAGAAAAAAAAAGAAAGGAATTAAGAAAGAAAGAAGGGAGAAAGAAAGAAAAGGAAAGAAAGAAAGGAAAGAAAGAAGGGAGAAAGAAAGGAAAGGAAAGAAAGAAAGAAAGAAAGAAAGAAAGAAAGAAAGAAAGAAAGAAAAAAAGAAAGAAAGAAAGAAAAGAAAGGAAAGGAAAGAGCAGGGAGAAAAAAAGAAAGAAAGAAAAGGAAAGAAAGATAGAAAGAAAGAAGGGAGAGAGAAAGAATGGAAAGAAAGAAGGGAGAAAGAAAGAAAGAAAGAAAGAAGGGAGAAAGAAAGAGAAAGAAAGGAAAGAAAGGAAAGGGAGAAAGAAAGAAAAGGAAAGAAATCAGGAAAGAAAGAAAGAAGGGAGAAAGAAAGAAAAGGAAAGAAAGGAAAGAAAGAAGGGAGAAAGAAAGAAAAGGAAAGAAAGAAGGGAGAAAGAAAGAAAAGGAAAGAAAGATAGAAAGAAAGATAGAAAGAAAGAAGGGAGAGAGAAAGAAAGAAAGAGAAAGAAAAAGAAAGAAATTAAGAAAGAAAGAAAGAACTGAGAAAGAAAGAAAAGAAAGAAAGAAAGAAAGAGAGAACTAAGAGTTAGACATCAGAGGGCAAAGACAGATGAATGGATAGATACAAAGAGACATATATGAGCGAGATGGAAAGATATAGATAGAATTATAGAAATAAAAGATGATCTATAACTATTATCTATCTATCCATCTATCTATCCATCTATCTACAGTAACATGTAAATGTTTGGGCATCCCCTGGTCAAAATTACTGTTATTGTGAACAGTTAAGCAAGTTGAAGATTAACTTTAGATATCAATCTAAAACGCATAAAGTTACAAATGACACATTTCCTTTGCATTTTAGGCAAAACAACATTATTTTAATCTTTTACATTTTAAAATTAACAAAAATTGAAAATAGACCGATGTAAAGGTTTGGCACCCTGCATGGTCAGTACCTAGTAGCAACCCCTTTGGCAAATATCACAGCTTGTAAACACTTTCAGCAGCAGCCAAGAGTCTTTCAACTCTTGTGTGAGGGATGTTTATCCATTCTTTCTTGGAAAAGTCTTCCAGTTGTGTGAGATTCCTGGCTCGTCTTGCATGCTCTGCTCTTCCTTGGAAACGTATTCCAGTTGTGTGAGATTCCTGGCTCGTCTTGCATGCTCTGCTCTTCCATGGAAACGTCTTCCAGTTCTGTGAGATTCCTGGCTTGTCTAACATGCACTGCTCTTCCTTAGAGACATCTTCCAGTTCTGTGAGATTCCTGGCTCATCTTGAATGCTCTGCTTTTTTGAGGTCTAGTCACAGATTTTCAATGATTTTCAGATCAGGGGACTGTGAGGCCATTGTAAAACCTTCAGCTTGCCCATTTTGAGGTCATCTATTGTTGATTTTGACGTATGTTTAGAATCATTATCCATTTGTAGAAGCCATCCTCTTTTCTCCACTTTTCTGCTTAAGCTTTTTTACAGATGGTGTTATGTTTGCATCAAGAATTTTGTTGAAATTTCATTTAATCCATTCTTCTTCTACCTGTGAAATGTTCTATGTGCCACTGGTTGCAACACAAACCCAAAGCATGATTGATCCACCCCCATGCTTTATGGTTGCCGAGATATTCTTTTCCTGATATTCTGTGCCCTTTTTTCTCCACACATACCTTTGACCATTGAGGCCAAAGAGTTCTACTTTAACCTCATCGGTCCACAGGACTTGTTTCCAGAATGCATCAGGCCTGTTGTGATGTTCTTTTGCATACTGATGCTGAATTTTATGGTGAGGAGGCAGGAGAGGTTTTTTCTTCTCATGACTTTTCCATGAAGGCCATAATTGGCAGGTGTCTCTGAACAGTAGAACAATGTACCACAACCACAGAGTCAGCCAAATCTTCATGAAGGTCTTTTGCAGTCACACAGGGGTTCGTTCTGATTTGCCTCTAGCAATCCTACGAACCAGTTCTCACAGAAATGTTGCTTGGTCTTCCAGATCTTATCTTCACCTTCACTGTTCCTGTTAAGTGCCATCTCTTAATTACATTTCAAACACCTGAAAGGGCAACTTGAAAATGTTTTGCTATCTTCTTATAGCCTTCTCCTGCTCTGTGGGCCTTCATCAATTTCAGAGTGCTAGGCAGCTGCTTAGAAGAACCCATGGCTGCTGTTTACTGGCTCAATGTTAGAGGAGGCTGGGATTTTATAAAGCTGTGAAATTTGCATCACCTGGAATTTCCTAACGATGATAGTGAACGAGCCATAACCCTAACAGGATAATTAAAGTCGGAAACCTCGGTCAAAGTTATCTGAGCACACAAATGTCCAGAGGGTCAAAACTTTTGCATCGGCCCATTTTCCTTGTATGTAATTTTTGAAATGTAAGAGATGAAAATTTATAATTTATTTTTTTTACCTAAAAAAAGAAAGGAAATGTGTCATCTTTAACTTTATGCCTTTTAGAGATCATTTCATCTTCAACTTGCCTAAGGGCGGCTTTGCACGTTGCGACATCGCACGTGCGATGTCGGTGGGGTCAAATCGAAAGTGACGCACAACCGGCGTCACTTTCGACATCGCACTGTGTAAATTCTAGATGATACGATGGACGAGCGCATAAACGTCGTTATCGTATCATCGTTGCATTCACCGACATTTCCATAATGCCGGTGCCGCGACAGGTACGATGTAGTTCCTCGTTCCTGCGGCAGAACACATCGCTGTGTGTAAAGCCGCAGGAGCGAGGAACATCTCCTTACCTGCCGCCGGCGGCTATGCAGAAGGAAGGAGGTGGGCGGGATGTTTACATCCTGCTCATCTCCGCCCCTCCGATGCTATAGGCCGCCTGCCGTGTGACGTCGCTATGACGCCGCACGACCCGCCCACTTAGGAAGGAGGCGTGTCGCCGGCTAGAGCGACGGTCACAGGGCAGGTGAGTGCATGAGAAGCTGGCGTAGCGATAATTTTCGCTATGCCAGCTATCACACGATATCGTACCTGCGAAGGGGGCGGGGACTATCGCGTGCCCCCATCGCAACGTGCAAAGCCCGCCTAACTGGTCACAAAAACAGTAATTTTGACCAAGGGTGCCCAAACGTTTATATGCCACTGTATCTATCCTTGATAGGCAACAAAAACTCCAGAAAAAGATGGCATTTTTATACAAAAAACTGTACTCTAACACCAGGTAGTTAATATATACACACGTGGTCAAAATTGTTGGTACCCCTCGTCCCTCATTTAATGAAAGAACAACCCACAATGGTCACAGAAATAACTTGCATCTGACAAAAGTAATAATAAATAAAAAATCTATGAAAATGAACAAATGAAAGTCAGACATCGCTTCTTTTCTGCTTCCACAGAATTTTTTCAAAAATAAAACTCAG